>NC_061524.1:8760000-9095000 GCF_022379125.1 Scophthalmus maximus | reverse complement strand
TATTAGATTTATTTTTTTCCACGAAAAAAAAAGGTACTAAATGAACTCCACGTGAAATCCACGTGAACAGATTCTTTCTTTTTCCAACCCTGAAAACTGATAAATAGATATCACTGTGCAGGGAAGGTTCATACCTAACAACGAGTTCAAAAGAGTTCTTCACGAGCCATGTCAAGTCATGTGTCTCGGCGGCACATGTTTATATGTGCGAGAAACGGGGAAAAATACATAAATGTCGACTTAAAGAATCAGCTCTCGGTGTCTCCACTTTATGAATCTCGCCTGCTCCCTTGCACATTAAACCTGTCACTATTCAGAAAATATGCAACTCTGTAATCTTTTAGAAATCTGCTTTGAGAAAGGAGTGAAGTGCTTTTACATTTTTCAGTGACTAAATATAGAGAGCTCATCAACCTCCACTGATTTATGGGATTTCATATGTTTCACATCTGGATTAAATAAATATTTATATATATTTATATATATATATATATAAATATATATAAATATTAACAGTAATATACTCACGTATACTTTACTTTACTGACATTGGGACTGCATCACCACAGATTTCCTCCTCTTTACGATTCAGGAGGTAGCGAGTGAGTCGGGCTGTTCACTAACTCCATGTGGAGATTGCGTGTCCACTACTGAGGCAACTATCACCAACATGGAGTAATAACTTTACTGTAATTCAGCCCAGACACATTGGAAATGACTCTTAGCTCTTCAGGCAGTTTCAGACGATCTATATGGGCAAATGAAAAATATTTATATTCAACATTAGACACTTTAGACTTTTATCCAGAAGCTATAACCTCCTCACTCAAAATGACACTTCAAATAAACTTTGCCAATTCCTGTTATTGCTAAAGTTAGTTAAGAAATTATTAATACAATTTTTTCAATTTGAATTTTAATTGAACAACAGAGCACTTGAGAGTGAGCTGATGTTAATTTCTTCTCCAGTTGAGGATGTTTGAGGAAATTAGCCTGCGTCAGCACAAGAGTTATCAACTACAGCACATTCGAAGATACTGCACGCTGGACTTGATGCTTCTCATCTCCAAACTTCCACAGTTGGAGTCAGAAACATTAAAAATGGACACACGTCATTAATGGAATGAATTCACACCATCAGCAAATGACATTTTCAACAATTCTCAGTTTGGTCTCAATTATCAACACAAGTTCTTCTGTGGGATTTTTAAAATTTTTTATAAACCATAAACTTAACAATTTGTAGTCGCCCTGGCCTCTTTCTTTCCTCATTGTCTTGCTGACTTTGTCAAACTGAAATTATACTTGCAGCTCGATGTAAAACAAGAGTCAAGCTTCTGCATTTTTCACAGATGCAATTCAAATATTTTTACCTTTGAGACCTGTGAGAAAACATCTTGATATTAATTTGGCATCAGTGTAATTCTCATTAAAAAGACTGAGCACTCTTCAAACTATAAACAAACTTTATTCAGCGCTAGAAACTTTTTTCTCCAGAGTGTTGTTTTTTAATTTTTAATTGTTTGAAATAAAAAAAATCATAAATGGTGCAGAGCATGTTTGATAAATAAGTATGAACAGTGTCAGAACCTCCTGTGAGAGCCTGCCATTAAAAAAAAAAATTAAACATTGGTCTTCCTCTAATTGAGAAGTTTACAATCCGAGCAGCCACTAATAAGAGCCCTTTGCTTCCAAATTAATCCCTCCAGAGCCGCCATTTAATAACATTTCTCTTTCATTAGCTAAACAAAGGACAGACTTCCACAGTTTACATGATGCTGATATATTTCGGTGAGAACCACTCCGTTTATACTGTGGACTGTATTTGCAGTTGGCTCTAAAAGAGAGTAAGCCCCACACATCTCAAATCCCCTTTTCCTGAGTCTCTGTGGGCTTTTGCCCCTTCAAGGAGCAAAAGTCTTTGATAGCGACTACATGGTTTAGCCACCCCCCCCCCCCCTCCCCCCCCCCCCCCCCCCCCCCCCAAAAAAAAAAACCTTCTAATAAATAGCTTCAAACGCAAGGGATGCTGATCAGCGCTTAGAGCAAAGGAAGCATTGCAAGAGCATGAGATCAACCCCTGGATTATTCTGCCCTTCGCTGAAAAGCAGCCCTCTCCAGCTCTTGGCCTGGGTATAATACCCATTGGAGCACTATTCGGATTAAGTGGTGCCCCTTTCACATAAGCAACAAGTGACAAAGGCGGAGATTGGGCAACTAACCTGCTGTTTAGATAAATAAAAGTACTCTATCAGCTCTAATAATTGCTTACCCCCTCTCCCCTCGGCCCATTGTCCACTGACAAGTGCTTCTTGGCCTCCGTCTAATTGCTGACAGATTTGATTTTTCAGCGACAGCAGGAGCCCTGTTTGTGGCCTTTGCATGGAGTAATTACTCGCTCCCTCGCTCTCCCACTGCCACCTATTTTGTCCTCTCCTTTTCCTAAATCCTCCTCTCCCCTCGCCCACCATCTGAAGCTGAGTTTCCCGCTTCCCTCAAAGCCCTTTTAGCAGTTTCCTTCTATTTGAATACATTTCATATAATATACATATTTAAAGACATTTTCAATAGCTGAATTCAATTATCCAACACCAGACCAAATGTTTATTGACGAAAGTGACCCTTAAAAGGATATTGATAATTTAAAAAAATGCACGTTAACTTGATCACAATTAGGAATAATGCCACAAAGGTTGAATATCATTTGGAGGTATTTATGGGTAAAATAAACTATACAGGCAGAGAGCAGAGAGAACTACACACATAAGGCAGTGTTCGAGTAGGCTGATAAATGCTGGTGCATAGTATTCAAAATAATAAGAGGGAGAAATGTGCACTGAATCTAAAGAAAATTGTGAACCAAATGACTATAATTGGTAAGACACAAATTAATCAAGTTGGTCAGATTATAGTTATCAATTGTCTTAACTTGTTACCCATAAGTTGAACAAACTTAATTAATTTTACCAACTGAAGTTATTATTTTATGTTGGTTAACAGTTGTTGTCAATGAGGATTTAATTTTATTGAAGGAATAGTTTCCTTCTTGTGACTTGTTTGTACCCCTGTGATTTTAAGATGCACATCATCTCTACTAAGACGTCTTGTTTTAAACACAAAAGACCATTGCTGAACAAAATGTACAATATTTTTTACTTTAAAAGTGTAATAATTGTCAAATAAGATGCTGAAAAAGACTTCAATAAAAGTGTTTAACAAGTAGAAACAACTTTGACATAGACTGGTGCTCTAATGTTTTTTTTTTAGCTTTAGCCAAAACAACACTTTATCTATAGCAGGAGTAGGAGCTGTTCCGTTAGTGCATATGCTGCTCTCTGAACAAGTGCTGCCTCCCCACCTCTCCCATGTAACAAGCGCCACTACCCCGCGGGAGAGCTAGAGGGCTCACTCCAATGGCAGCGGAGCCCAGGAGAGCCTCCACGCTCGCCCCTCGCAACATTAAAAAGCTAATTATCCCAGGAACAAAAGTGCATTTTATTTTCACTTAACACAATTAGTCATAAAGTGCGTTTCCGAGTTCTCAATCTGCACAGGCGCCCATTCTCTGCCAATTATTCATAGTTTCGTGTTCATATCATATTCAGAGTTTCAAAGCAAAAATATTTTCAGTGCTGGTGTCTGTGTTAATCACCCCACCCACACATTTCATGGATTAGTTAGTCACATTGCATGAAATATGAACCAGGGTGCAGCTCTGCCAACTATATACATATGTATTATCCAGGGTATTTCTATTGGGGAGTTTGAAAGGGTTAGGTAGACACTATATATACACTGAGAGACAGAGAAAATCAATGATTCCTAATCCACTCAACAGGCGGCTGAGATAATTATGCATTCCATAAATGATTAGCAAAATACAGGAATATTTAATCCCTCTTCGCATTGATGTTCTTTAAACAGCTCTTAGGTACACCAGGGCACATGATGAGCATCAAATTGGCCTTTCTACTGGAAAATAGCATATTTGTGGCAAAAGCCATGTCTGAATGTGACTTTTTTTACAGGCATTAGAATGAGGTTTTTAAAATATTCATAATTGGAAATGGATAACTATTCACAAACAGATGGAAAGGCTTAGAGAGAGAGCACAGTGTTGTTATCAGAATCAATTCAAATTGAAGGGATTAAGTGTCAGGTGTGTCACCGCCATGTGTGCCTTCTCATGTTATCGACGGCCCCGGTGGAGCCAAACTGCAGTTTTGACAGACAGACTCCGAATGTCCACAGAAAATGTCCTTCCTTTCTAATATCAGGCAGCTTTTGGGAGTCACACCCACACACCCTCAGCTGCATAGAAATGTCTCACACACACCTTAATGCTTAAAAAACGGTTACACATATTAAAACCAGCCATTGTGATATCAAGAAGAATCAAAGTACAGTAAAGGCGGTGTACATCACAAAAGGTCATGAGCCTCAAATTGCCAATCAGAGATGTCAGCTCTGCTTAATGTCATCAGGGTAACCTTTTGTTACCAAAAGAATTAGACAATACTTCAGCATTTCTCCATCAGAGACCTTGACCTTTGTTGTCACGGCGACGACGTAAAATATGATTTCCCCTTTATCAAAATACGCCATCACCTCACAGGAGTATGAGGGCTAATATCAATTGAAATACACTCCCCTCGTGACTGTTGATCAAATAAACAAACTTGTGCTAAAAGCAAAACGGCTGATGAAAATGCAGGTAGATGTGCTTAAGCTGCTGCGTTCACAACATCTGGAAGATACGTTAACCCACGTGAGGATGTTTGGTGCGAGATTAGAAAGTGTCAGTGATGTGAAGAAGAAGAGCAAGAGGGATGATGACAGAGCCGCAGTGTGTCTGACCTGAGCGAGGAACCACTCCAGGGAACAATGACCAAATACGTTCAGCAGACACAAGTAACTTTTTACTGGTATCACCATTCTGCTGCAAAAAGAAAAAAAAAGTAAGACAACCCTTAAACTGTTTCTTCCTGTAGGAACACTGTGAACCTACACAATGTGTTTTATACTCTTGATCACCAATGCTTTGGCGTGCCGACATCCATGATGGCAGATCCGCTGTTATCATCTATTATCTGACCTGACAAGTCATCCGTACTGTAATCTGTGAAACGTGTCACTCAAGGTTGTAGATGCTCGCACTTTCTTGGCCTTTAACTGAGTGAATACAAAGGTCATCTTTTTGGGCGTTTGTTACCCAAAGATGGAGCGACATTATCTTTCATTCATGACCTTCCTGACATTACGCAGCCAGGGGAACATTTAGGGCAGCGTCATGGCACTATTTGTTCAAGCGGTTACGATGTAATTATGCACCTGCAGTTTCTCCAGCTCCACCTCACTGCATAATCTCCACATAAATACTATTCATAAAACACGTCTTGGTAAAAATAAAGAAACCAAAATACGATCCCTTACGCATCACATTCTGGTGCACCATGACACTGGTCACAAGGATGATCCACAGCAAGACCATTCATATTTTAGGACGCCGTTGTCACTGGATTTCAATTTACACAGAAACATTTAACAATATTAATGAATTTCACTTTAAACAGATGATACAGCTAGGTTTCTGTTGAAGCACAACTAACACAGCAAGCATTTACGGTGTCTTCCAGCTGCATACATAGTCAGTCTGTGCACATTTTTATTCAACTACTTATTTCGGGGGGGGGGTTTATATGACTGACACTAAATTGATTAGCAGTTTAGCCGGACTGTTATTAATGCACATGTCTTAATCTTCACCCGCTGAGTGTTTTCCACATCTGTAAACTTGATTTTCCTTTGCAGCATTTAATGCAAATCTGTAAAACACTGTCTGTTTTATCCACCATTCAGCAAATTTGTTACACAACATTTTTGGATTAGCCCCCCTAACAGTTTATTAATGTTTTTTTGCCTTATTTGCCAGACTGTATTTGGTTATCAATATATTGCCCATTTGATATAAACTACTATATATATGTGCGTAATCTCACAAAATGTGTTGAGCTAGTAGTCATGAGTCTGTCTCCCTTAAAATTGAATGCAATTGATTCTTGTAAAACCTTGTTATTCTTGGAGCAAAGATCAACAAGATTATCGAGCACTTTGAGATCCAGACACAGACTTTGAACTGTATTACAATCAAAATAGCATGGGGTCTCTAAATCCATGTCTTTATACATTTCTTTATTAATCTTACTTATTGATTTTCACTATAGATTTTTTTTTTTTACTTCTTACTAAAACCCAATTGTCATTAATTCTGTGGCCCTGTGTCCCTAAAGGCATCATTGAAGTTTCATCCTATCTAGATGCAGGTCTGACTTTGCCACATTTGCAGTGTTGAATGTGTTTGTGTGTGCAGAAGAAAATGTTAATTTGGTACTTAATATAGGCAAATTGCTATAAAACTGTGCAGACTGAGTAGCTGTGTGGGATGTTCATCCTTGTAGAAACTGGTAATAAGCTGATTCCATTCTGCTCCTCGCTTTGAAGACTGGTGAACATAATGATACAGCCCACTCATTTTCTCTGCAGGGCTAAGGTAATACTACTTCGTATTTTTGTGTTTTGAATGCGCAGTCTATCCAAATGCAATATTTGTTTTACATTTAAATGTTTCACTGCTTGTTACAGTTAAGAGATATACTTGTACTGTATATCTTACCAGCTATGAAAATCCACCTTCCTAGGCAAATGGTAATCTGGAGAGACTAATTTAGGGCATGTTTTAAATTCATTACTTTAAATTACGTTAAATAATCCCAGCTGCGTTTTTTATTTTGGCTATGAAACCTTCTGTCTTCAGCTGCAGGGTTTCATAAAGTAGTCCTAAGTTGTATTTTCAGTTGATGAAATAGAAATTGACAGTTTTTTTTTTAAATAGGTTACATACTTTCAACAGTATCATATCCAACAGGCTGCACTGTAGCAGAAGAGGACATCCACAACGTAATGCATGCACCATGTGCAACAAAACCACCAATTTCTCCAGGACATTTGCAAGCCCTCTGCATGGATTATACTTAGATACTGTGTAAGGAGTTTGCAATGACCTAACCTCTGTTCTGCCGTTCCCAATTCATTCAGGGCTGACAGTTTTCCCTTTCTCTGCATACATGCTCTTGTCATTAGCATGCCTCTGAACTTTGCCTCACAATGTCTCCTCCGAACAGTTCAGATGAATTATTTCGTCCTGTACGGGGCTGACTGCAGGGCATACACATGTGGGTGCTTCCTCTGGCCTGGGTAGAGTTTTCTCATCCTGATACAGGGCGAACACCTGTTCCCCTGCCCCTCTCAACCTGACCTCGGAGTGTGCTGCTGACATTAAACTGTGCATGTAAGAATGCACTAATTTGGAGGCCTGCGGGGACATGGTGAGGCTAACATCTGTACTTATTTTCTTTGCATTTACAGAACATAGACGTTATGAATAATTGATCACCATTTTCTACACTGCAGGATCACCATCTAAACATGGCACAAAGATCAGATGAGATAAGATAAGCATGTACATTTATTGATCTCCTTAGAGGAAATTCAAATTTGACGCAGCAGCACAAGGGGAAAATATATCAATAAATAAAATAGGGATAGAAGACAGAATCTAAATAATAAGATGAAACAGAAATACTATCACAAAAAATAACAAATACTACTGCATATACAATAACAAATGCTATGCCAAATGACAAATACAGTGCAATACAGGCTGTTTTTCCATTTAAATAATTGTTTAAGGAATGGAACCATGGGACCTGGGGCTGGAAAGGAGATCCACTGGTTAACATAGTCCAGGTATTCAAGGCTCTCCGCTGAAAATGATACGACTCTGAGATAGTCTAATTCCTTCTCCTGGGGTACCAACTTTTTGCAAACCAAGGGGGCAATCAAATTTCCAGTAGACCATGGTCTCAGGCTCTGAGGTTTTGATGTAATGACTTCACGCAGCAGTATGCTGAGCTTTGGCTGTTACAGCCCAACAAAACTACATCACCAGCAAGATCATCAAACTAGAGAATATCCACTCCTTAGCTGCGCTTACATCCCCTGGTCAATACCGTGTGATTGACAGCTGGTACCGTCCAATGGGTTCAAGTTGCAGGTGTAGGTGGACAAGCTCTCAGTCAGCTCAAACCCCGCCCCTCCAAATATGGTCAATCCTGGTTTCAACGGCAGTTCATAAGCAATGGATGATTTTTCGGTGGGTTGCCACTTGGGTAAACCAAGCAAGAGGCCATCTTGTGTAATTACTGGTTATAGAGCAGAGTGCCGTGCGCATAGCATGATTGACATGCAGGGCCGAACACCTCCTGCACAAACAAAGTCATGCTAATTGGATGGCTGAACTGAGAATGATGATTTTTCATTGCGTTTTCCTTACATCTCCTTGTACTTGAAAGTCATCAAAGCAGTAGGTTTAGATTTCCCCATTGTTTCTCTATAGATGATCCAACTTTTTAACTTTTTTGTTTTGTTTTGCAAACCTAAGTCAACGAACAACAACTACACATGGAGTAGCGCTCATTGACCAGTGAGTTGTGGATGTTGTAGTTCTTCTGGTGTTAGTTTCACTCACCGGTTTTGAGGTTGCGAGGTAGAAATCACAGCCTTTAGGGAGTCACCGGGCTGACATGTTGCCCCAGCTTAGCAGCCCCTTTTAGCTCCACTCGTCACGCTGTAGTTGCACATCTGCACCTATATATCAAAGCAGTGCACAAAAACATTCCTGAGAGCAAAGCAGCGGTGATTTGTGTGCCTTGCTCCTTCTTTTTTTATTAAAACTCATCTGTGATCTAACTGTTCACTCGGCTAAAAGCTATACCTTTTAAATCAGTCATCCGCCCAGAAGTTAGACCTGCACCACATTAAGAGCTGCACTGACATCACAACCGTTTCCCCTCTCCCCACCGAGCCTCATGCCTCTTTCATATATTTCCGCTTGTCCCCAACAGATGGACAATCTCGTGGCCAGAGATTTTTAAAGTGTTTAATAAATGTAATACAACCTTTATAGTGTTGAAGAAAGGGGACTAAACCAGAACCATGTGCATGGAGTGGATGCCGTTAGGGGCCACAACTAATATGGTTCAACATGTGGACCAGGCCATGCAGGCAGGTTCACTCAAATGTTGGACAGTTTATGACCTTCAGCATAGTTCCCTCAGAAAGTAGAGCCGGTGCTTACGTTGCCACTCTCTAATTTATAATGTGATGTTTTGTTTTTAAATGCGCCAAAGTAATAAAAGGACACAGGTGATGTTGGAATGCAGTGTCTGCTGTGTTTTATCTCAAAAAGGAGTAGTACAGTCATATTATGTTCCTATAGGGGGGTATTACATGGAAGTACCCTTAATTTGACTTATTGTCAAATTAAGGATGAGTGTCATGACCCTGGTGATGTATATTTGCATGCCTCCGGTCATTATTTCATTCAGCCCCACCTGACACCGCTAACAGATAATAAGATATTCCTGAAAAGGAATGTGATGGGACTGGATAAATCACAATCACTGGGAATGCACGTATTCTTGGATTATACAATACACTCAAGAGCAGGAGCTAATGAAATCTTCAAGATGCTTGCTCGTAACTGTGTGTTGACACTTTAGTGGGTCAGTCATCACAAACTCATGTTTAAACCAAATGTTGGCTATTTTCAGCGAACTTAACTTTAAATACCAGCAATAGTGAAATGTTCTTTTCCCGCAAAACTGACCTGCGCACTAATTCACAACATTGCCCACACCACCTCCACCGAGAGGGAAAGGGATAGCTGATACTGTATTATTGTAGTGTACTGTAGTGTTGCTTATGTTGTTGTATCATCTAAACATGTATTCAATATCCTCATGTTTCACTAATCCTAAATTATACTAGAAGATCCCAACATTTCCAAAAAATCGAAAACTTTGGGCTGTAAATTTGGGCAACAGTGTATAAAATGAGGTACACGACATGTAGACTATTTACGGTAAGTTAAACCTTGAATCTGACATAAATGCAAACATCATATAGCTTAAATCATGAATTGGACACAGTGCCATAAATGTATATTAATGTCAGTAAATACATGAGCTAAAAAGCCATTTTCAAACACTATATGTTGTATAGATAGCCTGTATTTTGCCACATTTGCGTCCTTTTTACAGTTCTAAGTGACATTACTAATTAATGTACAGTAAATACAAAACACGAGGGGTGAGATCTACAAATGCATTAAATGCTATCTGACTCACATTTTTGTACAGCCTAATATTTCACTAAGCCTTAGCATTTCATTCAGAGATGTACTCTAGATAAGTGCAATAATCTCAGTTTGATGGATGGCCCAGCCGGAGCCTCGGGCCAGTGGTGTGTACATACTGCGATGGTTGCTGCAGTACGATAAAACCAACACGGGCAGGTGTGTTTGGTTAAGATGCACTTGTCAAGTGGGGTGACAAGCATGTCTGTGTTCATTCAAGTGAACCCCTTATCTGCACCTCCATGTCCCACTCATGAGACAAAAGCACTTCCCATGTTTGTATGATTTACCTCTCAAGTAAAGTGCACCCCCGAGCACATACGCACGTACAGAGCCAATGCGCACACACATACATCACCATATTTTACACTGGAGTTGTTGGCTAAAATAATTCATATCACCTTTCATTACTGCTTAGTCCACAGCTCCAAACCATCTTTACATGCAGCCATTGCTCAAGACCAACCACTGATTTTGCACCTTTTTTCATGTGGCTTATTTTCTTTAAATCTTTATTTAGGTGAGGTGTTTTTTTGGGGTTTTTTTTATATATATTTTTTTAAATGTCGGTGTTTAATTAGTATTATTATTACTTTGTGTTTACATACCTTTGTATAGACTCTTGTGTTGCGCGTGCGACCACCTTTCTTTTCTGTCCATCTGATGTTTGTACTTTCAACCCGCGCGAGGAGGAAGTGACGTCAGACAAGGAAGTGCAGCTCGCCGCTGGCCGACAGCAGTGGACACAGCAGCAACACTACCAACATACATTAGTTGGCGTTCGTGTCAGAAGAAGCTTTCACACAAATGCTTATTTTGTGTGTGTGTGTTTGTGTGTGTAACCAGTGTGACGAGGTTGAAGAGCTGAAAGTCTTTCTAGAGCCGCTGAGAATGACACCGAGGTAAGCGGCAGCTCTGTGTGTGTGTGTGTGTGTGTGAGAGATGCTCCGAATGCTCGTTAGCTCAGCAGCTAGCCGCTTTAAGCTAACGCAAACCTGCTGCAGTCAGAGACAACGAGGTGAGCTGAATGTTTTCCTCATAACAATAAGTCGCTTCACTGCACGAATAGACGTGTGGCAGTCTTCCTGTGAAGAACTGAGCCCGTCATGTCAAACCTGTGGAAAGAGGCTCGGCTAAAGGGACATAACACTTAAAGAGTTCCTGTATATCAGCTGTCTAATAAACAGCCAGGTTTTATTTTAGATTAGACAATTAAATGAGGTTTTCTTCAAGTTGTGAAGCAGCGATAGACTGCACACATGGGTCATCTAGAAGTAAAAGCTGGAGTTGCTTATCTATGAATGAAATGTATTATTATTATTATTATTATTATTAGGTAGTGTGAAAGAAGACACTTCCAGCACTCATGGTCATCATTGTGCAATATCAGAGTTTATTCTTAATCCCATTCATAAACCCTGTGTTCAAACAAACACAATTTTAATGTATTTAATATATTTACAGATGCCATCACCCCAATGAGTATTTCAGTACTTCATGTACAATGGATTAACACCAAAATGTGTCACTGGATGAGATCCTCCCTTTCTCTGTCAATACTGTGTAGCTTACGTATTTATAGATTCTGTGCCAGCCGTAAAGGAAAATATAATTTGTGTTTTAATCTCCTTATTTCCTGGAATACGTCAAAGTCACATGTTGGTTCAGGTGACTGCCATCAAAACCGGCTGTAGTCATTAGCTGACTTGACACTCCCAGTGCTCCCACATGAGTCATGTCATGGTTCTGGGAAAGATACTGATGCGTTCTCTTCTCTTTTGTTTTCTTTTCTTTCTTTCAGATGACTCACTGGTGGCGTGGACATCAGTGATTTGACAGAAGATGAGGCTCGCTCCGTTCGTCAGACTTGTCATTGCTTGTAATGGTTGCTACTGTTGGCACAAACCACACTGACATGGACAACAAACTATCGTGAATCATGACTGTTGCTTTTTTGCACATCAGACTTACTAATGAACTAAACTCCTCAAATTAAGATTTAGTTTGTTTTGAATGGCTCTTGGTTAATAACCAGTGCTGACAATGTCGCTGGGTGAGCAGTCTCAAAAGTGGTTTCCGACCCATGTCCAAGCCACTGTTCTTCAAGCAAATGGTTTACAGCCTAAGGGCAAAAATGGCACCAATGATGCTTACACTATCATCCAGCTGGGCAAGGAAAAGTACTCGACATCAGTGGCAGAAAAGACGCTCAGTCCAGTCTGGAGAGAGGAAGCCTCCTTTGAATTACCTGGTCTGCTTTTGGAAGGGAACCCAGAAGTGTATGAACTCTGCTTCATAGTGACGCATCGGTCCTTGGTTGGGATGGACAAGTTCCTGGGGCAGAGGTCCATCAATCTCAATGAAATCTTTGATAACAAGGAGCGAAAGAAAACCGAGTAAGTATCGCAAATTGTCTCACATTTCACCTCGAGGCACATCATTTCCCTGATGTGATTATCAGGCCAGAATTATATGAATCAGTGAAAATGAAAAATTAAACTTAAAGCAACAAGTGTTCTACCATTACTCATCTGTTAAATGCACAGTCAATGCAATGCCATTAGTTTGTAATATTACACTTACTAAATATCCAATGCCACTAATCTGAGGGGTCTTGTTTGAATCTTGAATTTTGATCTAGTACATTTCATACTGGGCTTTTTGCATCACATGTACAGTATTTGAGCTCTATTGTAAGTAAGATTTTTACAGCTTTCACGTGGAAGTGTCAAATATCAATGTACTGTCGGTAGAGAGGAGCAGACTTTTGAGAGGAAGTGGAAAATATTTGCAGAACTATTCCAGTCATATGTGGATTACAGCTTGGGGTATATTAGTTTTTACTCACTGTCACATTCACACGTCACATCATGTGTTATTTCTATATTATGCTACATATGTGGACCTAATTAATGGCAGTGTGCTAAGTTGTGCGTGTTATATTCTGTACTCTGTTCTCAATTAGGTTGATGACCTAACTTTTATTTACAACACATGGTTTAAAGGCCATTGCATTGTCCTTTATTCTTTTTATATAATATAAATATAAATATATTTTATTACATAGATCTGTTTTGATTTAAAGCGTTAAAAAAAGTTAAATTCTCTGTAGCTCAGTGAACTGATCAAACAGAAACACCAGATTTATTCCTCTCAAACTATCTCAACACAACTATTGCAGATGATGAAGTCCTGCCATGTCCAGTTGGTTGAGCTATTTCCCCTCTGTTTTTTGAGGTTTTGTAATTAATTTACCTACATTGTTGAGAGATTATTTTTGTCTCAGTCATTGACCTGGTGTGCACCAGTTGACTTAATTGAAACTAGTGGAGCCGGCTAAACATGTCTTGTTAGTCACTCTTATGCACGCAGTTGTTTTTGAATGACCAAAAGGAATATGGCCTTTTCTTTGCCTTCTCATGAACGGCCCCACTGGAAAAGTTCAGGAAAATGTCTGCCCTTTTACAAACAGGTGACTTGTCTATGCTGTTTTTATGCTGGAATAAGGTTGTTCCCCTTGCTAAATCACTGTATAAAAGAAAAACTGTTAGAGAAAATGAATAAATGTCGAGTGACCTGACATAACATTGTACATACCTGCACATCTTGTAAGAGGCAGTATTATACTTGGCAAAACGTGAGGGTTTTGACCCTTACAAGTCCAGCACACACATGTTTCTTAACCCTACATTAAGCAAACAGGAACAGAATAACCAAACTGGATCTGGTGCTAATTAGCTCCCTGCACGTTTCAACATGGACAGACGTAGCTGCACTTCCTCTTTGCCCATCAGGTGGGAGAATCACAATATTTTATAATCAGTGTGGATGGGTCTTATTTGTTTTAGGTGCCTGGCCGATGCAGCTCGAGGCCGTGCACTTTTTCAGCAGAGGTTCTGTAATGGATATGCTCGCATTGCTTGTTGGCCTAATCCCGCACTGCAGGCATACTTGACAATGATGCCGGGACCCTCGATACTATATCCACACTCCACAGTGGGTCTGTGTTCACTGTGGCCCATCCGCAGTGTTTTTGAACTGACATATTGGGGAGGAAAGGCCGTCTTGATATCTGAGTAGGCAGCCCATAATTATCGCACACCTGTGTTTGTTGATTGTGAGGAGTTTCCCAGCGGTCCAGGCCCGAGTGGGAGGATTGTGGTTCCAAGCACACGGAGGTTTATCTTGGCCTTGAGACACACGTGAGGTGCAGCCCCGGCCCCACGGCAGCGGCATGCTGTGGCCGCTGATCATACTGAGCACGGCGCACAGCCTGGGAATTAGACCCAGCAAGGCCTTTCATGACTGGGCTGCCGGGCCACGAGACAGTTTAGAATAGCCTTCAACAGCTGCGGTTTTTAAAAAGCCAATACCAACACTTTTTTTGGGATTGGACCAATAACTGATATTTCATGCTGGAACTCAAGGGATTCCACCAATCTCAATATAAATCCAGAAAGTAATATCAGTAATCATATTAAAGCAAATTAAATTATGCAAATATGCTTTTTAGTTCAAGGGTTGTCTTTTATATTTAAATGTTTTTATGTTATTTAAACTGCACCATAATGGAGCCCACACACATGCATTCTCACATTTACACCGACTGGTTTCCTATAGATTGTAACAAGCCCTAGAACATTGAGGATACGTCTCAGTAGCTCGTGTGGACTGCTGGGTAGCCCTGCAACATGGCTTTGCAATTTCCCAAATGCTTGTTGTTGCGTTTCTGAACAAAGGCCAGATTTGTGCAAATGCCACTTCATTTCGCTCATAGTGAAGGCATAAATCCCATTACTTCCAGTCGCAGAAGCAGAGAGGTTAAACAAATAGAAGCTCAAAAGCAGCCTGAAATGGTCTATATTATTCAGCGGCAGGCTGTTTCTTGTGTTCGGTTTGCAAAGAATAATGTTTATCCTCTGAATGATAAATTGCATTCTCACTTGTGTCAGGGAAAAGTTCAAATGGTTTAAGCCCCCGCGTTTGTGTGTAGCTTTTGGATTAGTCTGCTCAAATTAGCCTTTTCACTGGTGTCCACAAAGAAGTAGGTAGCGCACATTAGAAAGGATGTGGGCTATTTTTTTTCCATTTGTCATATTGTTTGATAGTGTAAGGACTTTAACTGCCTCCTGACTTTGTATACCTTTCTTCTTGAATTACGTGTAATCAACTCACAATTTTTCACACTTGTTATATAAATTGTCCTGTTGAATTTTGCTCAGCCTAAGTCCCCTCTCCACTCTCACTCTAGCTGGTATTCGCTGGAGTCCAAGCCAGGAAAGAAGCGGAAAGAACGAGGCCGCATCCAAGTCAGCATCCAGTTCATGAGGAACAACATGACGGCCAGCATGTTTGACCTCTCCATGAAGGAAAAGCCCCGCTCGCCTTTTTCCAAACTCAAGGATAAAATGAAGGGCCGTAAACATGACAGCGGCTTTGGTGACACATCTTCTGCCATCCTGCCACGCTCCGCCGCGTGCGACTCTGAGCCCAGCCGTCAGGACTCCGGCCCAGACCCCCAACCCCAGACCAAAGCGAAGGTCAAGAGACCATTACTCGCTGGGGCTCATAAACTCTCTGCAGCCCATTCCATGTCCGATCTCATTGGAACCCACTTTCGGCCCAAACTGGACTCCATGAACTCCATTGAAGAGAGTGGTGAGGACCAAAGCTTTTATTCTTTATTATTATTATTTAGTTTGTTTCACTATATATCACTATTAATCTTTAAAGAATGAGTGACAGTGGTACAAGCAAGTTACTGGTTTACTTATATCAAGGATAAAATGCCTCATTCTGAGCACTAAAATGACAGATCAGAATCTTTATCTGGTGATGAGCGTTGTGGTCAGCTATCATCTATTTATCCTGTTTGACCCTACAGATACAATACAGTCATAGTAATTTTGAAGCAGTAAAATTCATAGTTTTAACAATTAATCAGCCAGTTATCTGTAATCTGTGTAATATTCATAACCAACAACTCAAAATTTTCTCTCTGAATATACAAGTAATCCCAAAGGCAAATGAATAAGCCTGACTCGGCTCACTGTACACTTTGCCTTGACTGCCTGCACATTTCCACCACACAGCCATCTGAGGCAGTTACAACATGATGATAGTGAATTTATTTTACACGCTACTTGGGAAACATTCAGATCGCCAGGCAGGAGGGAGGGAAACTATCCAAAGTTCTCAAGCAGGACGCACACAATTGCAGATTTGGAGGGTTTTAATAATATAACAAGCTGCCCAAAATTACTGCTCTCAGTAATTTGTGGTGTGGCATTGGTTGGAAGAGTCACAAGGCCAACTTTGAAAATAACACTTAGGGCACAACACAAGTGGAGATGTTTACATGTTCTTTTAATTATGTAAAACCGTAGTAAAAAAAGAAAAAGTGTTTATGAACATTAAATCAGTGATTGTTTTTGCTTTAAGAGGCCTGATCAGATCTCACAAGTTCCCGTCACAAATTATCCAATAAAATAGAACAAATCAATTGCATTATTCAGCTTTATTACAGTGTGATAAGTTCTATCCATTTAAATCACAACTCCATCATAAGTTGATGTAATGCTTTTGATTTCTCCTGGGGGAGTACAGGTGGACCGCACAGGCGTTCCCAGAGCGAGGTGCCAGGCTATCAGGACGGTGAGGCACACAGTGACCCTTTTACTGATATCAGTGACACCCTGCCACAGAAGTATGCCACGCTCCCACGCAACCGCAACCCATTTGAGGGGGAGCAAGGGCAGCTGTGGGACCGTGCAGAGCGGAAGGAGAAAAAAGAGAAGGTCAGCCTACTGGAACGTGTGACAGGAAAGAAGGAAGGCCGCAAAGGCAACAGTGGGACCAAGTCGGGCAGCTCGGGAGACCTGCATTCCCCCAACCCCTTTAGTGGAGAGTCACAAGCAGACACGAACCCGTTCGTCTCCAACTACAAAGCCAGGTGATTCCCTTTTTTTTGTTTACTCTGTATGGTTCACCAAATTAAAACACACCTCACAGCTTCCCTCTGCTACAACATGCTTTGTTCACCTCACAAAAGGTTTCAGCTGCCCTCCCTTCATTGGGATGGTGCCTGAGCTTGTTTGACAAATTGTGAACTCTTTCAACCTTGTTTTTCGAAAGACATCATACTCAAATCTTTTCAATCTCTCAACTATATTTCCAGTTGTTGTCGAAGGTATCTGCTCTACAAAAATAGTCTCCAGTCCAACTCCTCAATTCCTAGTTCAGAGTCCAGAATACTTCCTCCTGAAGGAACAACTTAAATGTCTCTCTCTGACTAAAATAAATATACAAAAAAATGCATGTGTATTTAAACTTTCCCTTTTCTGCATCTCACATTCATGAACATTTACAAACCATTGCCATGTTTTAGTATTATGGTGAATCTTAACAATGAACAGTTGATTTCAAACCGGGTGACTAAGAAACAAACTTCCTAATATGTTACACGGAAATATCAAATTCTTCCATGCCTTCATTTAAGCCTCCATCATTTGACTAAAATCTGCACAGCAGTGGTTCCTACACATTTTTAGCATATCACTAATGTATGTTCTCCATCCTATTCCATAAATATCCCACACTCCAAAAAAATGGTATCTTGCTACCCCTTGGGACAACTGCTGCTCTACAGGATATTGGCTACCACATTCTCATAAAGTTTCAAATACCTTGTTGATTAAAATCTACTATCTGATGCACCCCCTCTTCTCCCTCTCATTCTGTTTTCAAGTCATGTTGTTCAAACATTTCCAAAGATGTGGTTCCGTCTATTTCCTGTGTAACATAAAGAGTTGGTGAGCACGGTGGCTAAGTTCTGGTTTTATCAGAGTGGAAGGTGTCATTAGTGGCTCTTTAGACAGCCTGGGCTTGATAACGGAGCCCTCTGAGCTATAGTAATGAGATCCTCTGCAGAGATAGACCATCCAATTAACCACTTATCTCTGGTGGCACGAGTCCATCATCTTTACTGCTGCCTTTGTCATGCGGTAGCTCAGTGGTCATTTGTAATGTGGTGCATGACCATAAAAATTTGGTTCAAAGTACAGGTTTTATTGAGGAACTTATTCACGGCTGCAGCAAAAAAAAAAAAAGTCTTCCTTCACCATATTCTCTTAAATATCCACATTTGCGTCAGAGCCTCTGTATTATTAGAATATCAATAACTATACCCCAAATTGACACTGTAATTCCTTTGTAATTAATTTGAATTCTGACATTGTGTTTGTTTTTGTTTGCTTTGCAGTGATAGAAAGTCAACAGGAAGAGAGGACCTCACCTTTGGCCAAAAGAAGAAGGACATGTACGGCAAGAAAAATGTAAGCTGGTCTGTCAGGTGATATTTTTGCATGTTGTCAGTTTTACCTGACAGTGACTGAGATAGGAAAAAAAAAAAAAAAAAAAAAATATATATATATATATATATATATAGATAAATTACCTCAATAGTTGCAACAGTGTCATTATACTTCCTGTGCAGTATTTTTAGTTGAGAACTCAAAGTTTCATTTGACAAAGCAGCTGGTGACACTGATCTCTGAGACCTCTGAAAATTCAGATGTGCCATTCAACTAATTAGCAGCTGCACACATCGGTCATCATGTCTGATCCGATCATAATTTGAAGTGGTGTGAAATTTCAGGCTATGAGGTCAGTCATGGTGTACGGCACTGGTTCTGTAATTGGAGTCATAGAGAAAAGGTAAATAAATGTGTGTTTTTCTTTCTTTTTTTTGATTATTACATTATTTGTACGTGACATTTCACCCTTTTTGTATTGTTCTTTAAATTAGTACTGCATTTCCAATTTAAAAAGGAACTCAAATTCGCAGACTACTACGTGGCAAAATTGGTATTTACGAGGGAGCAGTGGCTTAAGTGATGCCTAAATGAGAAAGCGAATGCTGATAATGGCTTTCCTCACCTTTCTTTGTGGGTGTTGAGGGCTGTCGGTATCCACACGTGCCCCTGTGCATGCCGCAGTGCCTTGCCGAAATGGCAGCTCCCGTTTCCTCCGCTTCAAGGCCCTAATTAACCACATGGGGGGGGGGGGGGCAGTTAGAGATTTCAAAGGACTGAGCTTTTAGATTCTCAAAGCTGAGCTCATTAGAAACTGTAATGACACAACTGGAGAATGCCAAGTGTGCGCCTTATCTTCTCCTCACTACTGATCGCAGAAAAATGTTCATCATTACTTTGCCAGTTCATGGTCATTTCTAGGCCTTTGTCACCAGCCACTAAAGCTCCTGATTGTTATGCTCTGTGTGTGTGTGTGTGTGTGTGTGTGTGTGTGTGTGTGTGTGTGTGTGTGTGTGTGTGTGTGTGTGTGTGTGTGTGTGTGTGTGTGTGTGTGTGTGTGTGTGTGTGTGTGTGTGTGTGTGTGTGTGTGTGTGTGTGTGTGTGTGTGTGTGTGTGTGTGCGCGCGCGCGCGCATATAATGAGAGAGCGAGCGTCTTCGTATACATATGCCTGTATGTGAAGCCAACATTCACTTCCACGTAGCTGTCAGTTCTCTCGTTCCCCTTTATAGATGGCTTAAGGTGCAGTATCTTTCAGGGTGATGCCTTTTTTTGTGTTGTGTGCGAGGAATAGGTTACTGAGCTCCGTTCTTGAAACCCTCCTTACACTGGACATTTAATCTCAACGGCAAATATTTCATTTTGGTTTGCGTCGCCCCACAGTAGCCTCTGTGCTGTTCGGAGCGATAAGATACCTGGTAAGCAGTCCCGCTCCAGGTCTCGCTGCATTGTCTTTCGCCAGCAGTGGAAGCATGAATGGTGCATGGGAGTGGAAGCTGATAAGTGTGGTATTTTAAACAGGGTGAAGGCTTTGCTGCTCTATCCGTTCGGGGGAGGATGCCCAGCACTGAAGCGATAAAGTGGTCCCTCATTAAAAACGATTACAGCTCCTCTCGTACCCGCGCAATATGATCTGCACATACCGTACCACGCTGCTCTGTCCACATAGATTGTGCTCAAAGAGCAAAGCTGGGCTTGGGTTGCATCCTTATTTTGGTATTTATTAGCCTGACCTTTTAATTGCAGAAATATGCAGCCTGGCATTTCCCCCCTCAAAACAATGATGCTATATTTTCTGGGAAAATCTTCTTTGTTAACTGCTGGCAGTCTCTGCCAGAAAAAAATGAGGGTAACTTTCTCAAGATGTTAGCTGCTTGTTGTCGTGTCAAAGTCGTGTCCCAGAGCAGTTAAACTGCTGTTGATTTGTTACGAACAACACAGTTTTAGATCATAACATCTGGCACAGAATTCAGTGACTTGACAGTGTGAAATCCTCGGAGAACAGTCTCGTCTTAACAACTCCCATTTAGCCTTTATTAGCAACAGAGAACAAGAGATAAACACATGACAGTTTGTCACATTAGGTTTTCACGGCAATTAGTTTATTTTCTCTGTTGCATTGTGATCGCACTTAAAGGGCAGCTTTACTTCTGTCCCTGTTATCAGATGCTGATATTTCACTTTCTACTTTTACAAAAACATTTGGTGATTATGCAGCTTGTAACCTCAAAATCTAATTTCAGCCTTTACTTGTCCCCCCCCCCCCATTTTTTTTCAGCAGGTGAGAGAAAGCGTGGCTGCCTATAGCAACTTGTCCTTTGAGGAAGTTGTGCAGGAACTCATCAAGCAGAAAGAAGTAGTGAAAAAGAAAGATGCCCACATCAGGGAGCTGGAGGACTACATCGACAACCTACTCGTACGTGTCATGGAGGAGACGCCGAGCATTCTGCGGACACCCTATGAGCCAAAAAAGAAGGCGGGTAAACTCAGTAAAAAATAGCAAGAAGCAAACAAACAAGAGGATGAGAAGTATACTAAGAAAGGTTTAGCGTTAGCTCACGTGTCACATACGTGAGCTAACATACGTTAGCTCACGTATGTTTAAAAAAAAGGGGGGGGGACAAATGGGATCGATCAAGGCCAAATTCATGATCGAGCTATGACTTTATTTTAGAACATTTAACATTTTTATTCAATAGATTTTTAGTTCATGCAAGTTTTTTTTTTACCTCTTTGTTTGCCATTCACATACAATCGTTTTTGATATTACTTTTCTGAATATTTGCTTTTTATTTTTAGGTACTCAAACAGGATACATGGTATTCATCAGTTAATTCAAGCCAAATCAAACCCATATTTTGTGACAGAGATTAATTTGAGCTGTATTGAACGCACTTGTGAACCTCCCGAGGTCTGTTGCACATGCAGCTGCTGTCATCTGTTCAGAAGATCTGTAGTTGCACGTGCAGCCAAAATTCGTGTTTACCAGATGCCGCAGTCGCGGTTGTGTGCTGTTTGCTGAAAGACGGTCAAGTGGTTGATAAGACAAAGCTTTAGGTACTGTGTTTACACAAGTCTTCAACTCGCCACCTAAAACACGACACATTCAGCAGAGGCAGTATTTGGCTTTATTCCGAGTCTCTTATGCCGAGACGGTTTGCTGCAGATGTGGATGAACTCTGCTCTCCTACCCAATACCCTGAATGATTTATAGGTGTTCTTAGAAAGACTGGAAGACAGTTATGGTAAGAAGTTACTGGACAGTATCTGGTTTCTTTACCTTACTCGTGTGTTTTGTTTTGTTTTCCTTTTTGAACAAATGTACATCTCTTTTATTGGTTTGCTGACTTTACATTCTTTTTTAAAATCTGTGACGACTATCAAGTAATTTTTCTAATTCACTCGTTGAAGGTAATTATTTTACTAAGTTTCAAGTGCAATAATCATGACTTAAGTATCTTGTGTTATATTCTGCTGCTTATGTTCTTGTTTACATTTTAATCACATCTTTGCGTTGAACTTATCTCTTAAAATTGACGTGATTGGTTTGAAAAGCCCGGGAGCTTTGTGTTACAGCCTACGTGGATTTACATGCCTTCATTTCCTCCATACACAGCTTTTCCTGAAGATTGTACCAAGCTGCAGATGTGGATAAATTCTGAACAGGCTTTATTAGATAAATATGTCACTTCTCATATACATTATTTTCATGTATTTGTAAGGTACTTTATGGTAAAACGCTAGAGTGTCCCAGTACCACCTCCCTCACAACCTGTTCTACTGTAATTACACTTTATAGTTTGTTAAAGGGGCAGTAAGTGATTCGAAAGCAATACAAGCTGCATATATTTCCTCACGGTCCATTAGCTGTCTGCTCTGTGTGTGCGCCGAAAAAAAATCTGTGTTTTCGTCTCAACCCAGGCTCTGTAAATCCAAAACGGAACAAATGGCTCGGGTCACGCCACACAACACTGCGAGTGCAATTTGTAAACACCACGCATCAATACCTTAAGAGACCTGCTAGCGGGTGGCGCTGCAATTCCACGTTTTTGGCTTAGTGGTTTTGCTTGTCGGAGTCCCGTACCCGAGGTCGCGGCCCGGCCAGAGCAGTAAAATCACAACAACAACAACGAGAGAAGCAAGCTTTCTCCAAGATTGCTTACTTCCCCTTTAAAAAAAAAAAGAACACTCATGTATTCAGGACTTACTGGTACACTTTTTATACGTCATTCGCATTAGCATTTATATGTTTACCATTGAACTGTTGCTCAGTATATTTCAGCAATTTTTATTTATTTTTTTCATCAAAACTGTCCAAATTTACACAAGTTGCAAGTGTCTTTAAGTTCACTGAGGAACACTGAGAAAACAGCCGCAGGGCATCGTTCAGGTCACTGACAGCCGACGTCAGACGTTAACAATGTCCTCATTTCACAGGTTTGTCTCGTCTTATATCTCCTCGCCATCTATGACGCTAATGCCGTAACGGCACGTTACTTCCATGTTGAACAAAGCTCCGTTATATTGTAAATCAGTTACTACTGAACAAATGCTCTGGTGAGCTAAGGAGCAGCTGTCGCATCACACTACTGGTACTAAAATGCACTACATGACTACTTTTTAGAGAGAAAGAGGCCATTCCCTGAACGTGTTCTCATGGTAGATGTCCAACTATAGTATGGTCACTTCATGATGCTTACTGTAGATTTACATTTTGAATTAGCTTATTCTTACTTAATGGAAAGCAGCTTAATGAACAGTGTTAAATATGCTTTTTACTATCATAGTAACAGTCCTTTACTCAAAGTTCCACACCATTTTTAATGATATAGCTAAGATCTTTATTAGATAACGGTCCACCTTCTACTGTTGCCGGTATTAGTTCAGATTTTTTATAATCTGTTTTGTAATTACTGCCCAATCCCAAATCTTCAGATTATTTGACCTTCACACTGTATGATACCAAGTCACAGGTCAGACATAAGTGCTACACTTGCTCTATGGGAAATTTTAAGTTTTCATGAATGTTGCAAATCTCAGAAACACATTTTGTCTTGTGCTGATTGTAATTATTTTCTGCTGTTCTTTCATCTGAAGGTACATCATCTCTTTTACGGACTTGAAGCTTAAATCTCGTTACTGAATATATTCCGGTCGGGTTTGAAATGTATCCTTTTGAACTGTATAATGCTATACAGTACACTAACCAGGCCAATTGAACCTTGCTTGCCTTTGAAGTGTTTGGTGTATCCAAAGAGATCATTTCATGGGTGGAATTCATTTTTTTCCCTTCTTCTCTCTCTTCTTTGTGTTTAGTCGAACAAAACTCAAGACAACTATACAAGAAGTTACTGTTGACGCATAACGTTTTGTGCGATGATGTGACACAAATGTTGGGGGGAAAAAATTGTTTTTATTGGAACAGTATGATTTGATTTGCATATATTTTGTAAAGCCAAAACATGTTTGAATCAGTTTGTAAATCGTGAGTATTATGATTCTAATTAAGAAGATGTGTGGACAAGAATCTGTTTTCCATTATGGAAAAACTTCTCACTGAATGCCTTCCTATGTGTGTTGACGTGTAAAATCTCTTGTCTACTCATGTTACAGGCTTTACCAACTGCTTCGACCAGTTAGCCAGTTGTTCATGGACCTTTACCGAGCTGTTCATTCTTAAAAGCCACATTGTGCATAGTCACTTTGTAGCATTACCCTGTTTGACTTTTTGCACACTGTGCTATAGAATATTTGAAAATGTGCTTCCTGGGGGGTTTATTCTGATTATTCAAAGTTAATTGAACTGAAATTTCAAAAGTGGGAATAAAAGTATAAAACTGGAAAAAAAAAAAAATATTCACCACCCATCTTTCATAAACTGACATTTGCAAACTGTGATTTAATTGTGATACTCAGGCTTTTTTTCCCTTGTGTCACTACAGATAGCAGAGCATACATTTCTGGAAGTGATATTTTAGTTTATGTCATATTGTGCATCCTAAGAGAGGATGAAGCAGCTGGTTTTACACCAATGTTTACTATGTTCCGGAAAAGCCCATTGCTTTTCTTGAATGACGAAATGACAAAAGATAAGGTCTGAGAACATTTGATTTTGAATACATTTGGTCCCTGAGGTTATTTATCTTAAATGAAAAATGAGGGGTGAGTACTTCAAATTAATTAATTCTGCCCGCCACTTTTGTTCTTTTAGCTTGATGCTACATTTGCTTTATGCTTTAATATCATTTGGTGCTTTAGTAGATGTCAGTCTGAAACACAAATCTGAATGAAAAGCATTTTCAAATCATTTTGAGCACAACGGTGCTATGTAAAGCAGTGCATTGCGCACACACAAAAAAGGAGCCTCCATCATCTTAGTTCTTCCTTGTCTCTTTGCATAATATTTGTCATACAATTAATGGCAGTCTTTGAATATGTAAAGCACTCAACATGCTTAGAGGCAAACATTTCCTATAGAATTTGGCCATGGCTCTTGTTATAATTCAAGTTTGCATAGACAGTGTTGCACATGCTTTAAGTAAGTGTAGGTGAGTGTCCGCCCCATTGCAAAAAAAACAAAACGGTGCAACCTATGGTGATATATATATATATATATATATTATTTTTTTCCCCGTGTTGACGAAGCATGCATTGAACCTTTTGAAGAAGATGACATAAAGCTGAAGTCGGATCTCACAATCCTCCTCCGGCAGTCTTTTTAAGTCCTTTACTGATAATATGATGCTGCTTGCCATAGGCCACATACAGCTGCCAGACACTAAGACTTAAGCCCCGGCTAAATCCCCTGACGGTGCTTGTAATGTGGCACACAGTTTTGAAGGAAATGATGACTGTGTTTATAAAAGATCTTGCCAGTTAGCAAAGCTTCATTGAGTTTAAGGAACTGTATGGAGGCTGGCGCAGAGAGGCCAACACAATTAAACATGTCCTGAGCTTAGTGCTGCATCGTGGTGAAGACCTGAAATGAAATATTGATACAAACATGGTATCTGCTGCTGAAGGCAGTCGATGTGTACCGAGCCTCATTCAGGTTCAGGCCTTGTAATGTAACAAGATAAACTAAATGTGTGTTTGGAATATTCAGTTAATGCTGCATGTCAACCACATTTTTTGATTATTTAACAGACATTGGCATTTTGCTGATATAGAAACCATTAATTCAACTAAATTGGGATCATTTTCACCAAACCCTCATCACACAACCTTGTAATGTATTTAACTCAGAACTGTAATGTGTGTGAGTCAGTTAACAAATGTACATTTATCAAAGAGCTTTTGTTTTGTTCAATATTTTCCCATAATGGCCAATATGCAAGACTTTCATACCTGGATGTTTGTTGACAAGAATGTATGGCTTTTATATTATTGTAGTTCTGGAAACACACTGGGGTCTAGGTGATGTGTTATGATAACAGTGTAATGCTGTTAATAGTGATTGTATGTGAAGTGCCAAGAAACTCACTAATGCAAGAATTTGATGTTTCTCTCAATATTCACTCACTCTCTATGTTCTATAGTTTACAGTTCATTATGATTAAATTCCGATGTTTCACTGAATGTAGTTTGAAAGGCGTGTATTGTCCTTTTCTATACAATGACAACTGCTGTTCTGTTGTAACTGTTATTCTGTCTTTTTTTTAAGCAGAATGATCAAAAAATCATTTTTGAAGTTTTATAAAAAGTACTAACATTTTGCAGCAGATGTGGTTGATCAAAAAAACTACAGTGTAAATTGGGTGCAAATCTTGGATTCTTAGGGATAAATTAAAAGCCACTCTCAATTAACTCTGATCTCACTGGCAGTTAAACCATAATTAGTGTTTTTCATTGTGCTGATTTGTGTCAAGCTTTTGTTTCCTCCTGCTCCGAGCTGCTCTTTCTTTTGTTCTGGGGAAATTCCCATGCCTTACAGGCAAAAGAGAGAAGTGGCGTCGTTTGACGACTGAGTATCAAGATTGCTTGTTAAAACTCCACTCTAATTTGCCTATGTGTGCAACAAGACTGTGTGAAACCTTTTGGGACAAGAAACACTTGTCTTGTTTACCAGCTGATGCTTTTGTGGCTTGGTTTGCCTCCCTGTCATCCCGCCACATAGCAGGTTAAAACATGACCTCTCTCCTGTCACCCGGTCGAGTAGTCCCTGAAGAGGTGCGCCTCACCAGCGCAGCAGCTGCCACTGCTCACCACAGCACCGCGTTAGATCTCCTGATGGAAGATGCCTCGCTGCGGTAACTATGGATACTGGGTAAATACAAAATTACTTAGAGCATCATATCCTGTAATGAAACAATTTTTTGAAAGGTACAGGTGACGAAAAAGTAACAAAAACCACCTTCGCTGAATTTAATAATTTGGCTAAAGTTTTCTTTGAATGAGGTTAAATTTAAGTGTTTTAAAAAAATTCCTGTCTGTTGAGAAAATAGGCAGCATGCATCATGATGAATTTTTTATCTTCCTGTGATATTTTATAATCCGTCTTGGGAGGCGCTGAACACAAATAAGTGTGTAATTGGGCTTTATGTAGGTGTCACCTGTTGTATTCATAAGCTAATTGGCATAGTCATTGTCATCCTTACACATTCATCAACATATTGAATTTCACAGATCCCAGGTTTTGTATGGCAGCGGCACGTGCCATTTGAGTGCCTCCTAGACGAAAGCCCATTAGTTGCTTGTGCATTATATCATATTGCTGTAATTTGAGGAAATTTCATCCAAACGTGTTATATAAGATTCTATGGGCGCAGAAGAGCCCACGCGTGCCAGAAAGGGCCACCCACAGGTCACCTGTACTCCCCTTTAAATATGGATGGGCGTCACAGCAGGGATCAATGTCACCCAGCACGCGTCTGTGAATGGAAATGCCTCAGGCAATCATGGAGAAACTTATATGAGGAGAAGTTCAGCAGATGGATGAGGTGTTTTTAGGGGAAAAACCAGACCTATTTGGGCAGCTGGGCTGAACTTGTTGGATGATCGGGGGCCAGATGTCAAGGTTAACCCCTCAAATTCCCCAGAGTATCAGACCCCACCCACTCATCCGACGCAGGACTCTTTGTTGGGTAGTTGACTAATCTGAATAGGTGCTTGAGATAAATCAGGTGTCGAACGCGCTGCAGATCCCCGCGTTGTGCATTGTATCGATGGCATTGTCTTCCTCTGATAGCCGCCACGCGTCTGGTATCAGGTGAACAAAGCCAGATGACAACTAGAGGAAAGAGGGAATCTGTCAACACTGAACAGCAAGCAAGGCTGAAGGATACTGACTACAACTCATTTACCATCAAAATACATGTAAGTCAGTTTGCACAGTATATACTGCACATGAAAAAATACACCAAATTATAGATACAGTATATTCAAATCATATTGTGAATAACTAAAAATACATTTATATTTGCTTTAATACACTTATCAGAGCTTTCATCAAGCCAACTGTCGGCTGGAGGATAAATAACAAAGTCAAGAGTTTGGTGTTGGTGTGATATTTAAGCAAGTTAAGTGTACAGTGTTTAAAAAAGGCTGCATTTTTCAATCGAAAATATGTTTTTTTCAAATATGTTGTGAAATACATTTTGCATATAATCTCTTTCACTTTTATTTTTAATTTCCCAAATCTGAATTTTAGCTTTGTCACCAGGCACAACGTTGCACTTGTTTGACATGAATTTTTTTTCTTTTGCAGAAGATCAGACATTCAGTAGCAATACGATTAGAAGTTACAGAGAGTGAGTCTGGAACAAAGGTGTTCAGTTATTTCACGCTTATGTATCCTATTTGGCGATGTAGCTAACTTATGGCTAGTTCACGTTATCAAATTAGCCACGGGCTGCACGTAAACAGCGAAATTCAGCTTCGTACTTATATTTTCACTAGTGATACTAAGCTTAATATGGTTCTGATTAATGACCAAACGTAGGTTCTGCCTCAAAACGGTAAAATATCTACGGGTCACACTAAGGTAAGTTTACATCCATTTAGCTGTTACGCTGACAGTGTTGTTTGGGTTAGCAGGCATTGTTGTTGCTAGCTTCAGCTAATCAGCATGTTTTACTATTATACGGAATGTCTGAAGTGACGTTATGTTGGAATTTTTATGGAAGAAATGACAGTAATAAAGTTAAACATTTTGTTAATAATAATTAATTATTCAGTTTTCTAAATGTGAATTGTTCTTTCCAAGTTATGAAAGTTCATAGGATAATTACTTAAGTTTAAAAAGCGAGAAAAGCAATAACTTATTAGTGGACACTAAACTTTAATTCAGTAGATGGTTTATAGACATAGCAATTTTAGCTTTTTATACACGGATGACATTAAGAAATGTTAGATTTTGTCTTTTTTTATTCTACTTCTCCACATCATACTTTTAGTCTATTCCTTCTTAAAGATTTGGATACTTTGTGCTCTTTACAGGCCCGGCTGTTTCTCGGGATCAGGTCGAGTTCGTATGGGACCTGCGTTTCTTCAGCAAACTGGTGAGCGACTGCCCTCATTGTCACCTTTTAACAGAACGTGCCTGGGACTTATCACCTCAAAACTAGGAAACATGAGCTGTCAGCAGATTATAAGTTTGCATTTAGTCGTGTTAAGCATGTAATTGGCACCACAAAGAGCCTGTCAAAGGATCCTGCTAGCATGAGAGCAGTGCAAAACTCCCACTGATGATCTCTAACTGATTTGGTGAAGAATTACATATTAGTCAGACACTATGTTAATGACTCAAAATTCAACTTCATGTACTCTTAGTGTTTCTTTCTGTGTGCAAGGAGGTTAAAATCCCCTTAATCTCTACAAAAAAATCTTTGTCAGTCTTGTTATTGCTGCAAGTTCCCTTTTTCTAACTGTGATTTGTGATCATCAGTAGGCTAACCAAGCAACAGTCAGGCCTACTTCAAGCACAGTTGTAGTTTGCAGAGGATAGATCACATTAGAACTTTACTGCAATAGCTCAGCAAAAGCCATGCTAAAACTAGAGTAATACAATCAATCAATCAGTCATCTCCTGACTTCTTAGCACAGGAGAGCCCTGCTGGAATGCTGCTAAGCTGCAGATGTACCAGCCAAATTATTCCAGAGGGGAATTACCAGGCCATAAATCCAGACGTCGGGAGGATGCCTGTAGCCTATTTCACGGTAAAAAAAAAACATGCGACTTGTTTCCATTACGTCCATAAAGAATGTCTCGCTGTGCACTGCTCAGACCTATCGCTGCCGACAGATCTGAACATGTTTGCGTCCAAACACGCCCCCAGATCACTGGGCCCTTTAAACAAAACATCATGAGTGTCTGCTGTAGTCATTCACCATGTCCTGACAGGTCCTTTAAAATGAATGACCTGTGACATGATCAATCCGCGAGAGCACCAAATAACCATCTCCTGCTCATTCATAATATTCTGTAAATCCGTGGCATGCTGCAGCCTGCTGGGTTTACTCTTCTACAAGTATGAGCTTAGCTGTCATTAAGTGGTGTTACATTACCTACATTTAAAGATCCATCAGCCTTACATGTTTGTTATCAGATCTAGTGAAACACAGGATCCTTTTACCTATTTTATTTGTGCAATCCTCATGTAAGTACCAGGCAAACAACACACATACACTCCAGTCAACACAGTAACCACTGGTATTGGATCGCTGGCAGGTAGCGCATTTCATTATTGCTAATTAATGTATAAATATGCTGTCTGGCACTTGACTTATCACTTGTAATGGGCCATTTTTCCCATCAAACTCAAAAAGTGCCAAGGTAGACAAGGTGAGGGCACGAGTGCTGGTGGTGATGCTGCAATGTGTACTCTGTGGGCACACTTCAACTCAGCTGGCATACATCTGACTGATGCCTCCGGGTGCCAGCAGCTAAACAAGCCCAGGTTTGAGGGGCGAGTGGTGTATATTTGGGCTGAGCTCAGCAAAGTCTGCCAATGTCTTTGAGTGTCTGGCTTCGCGGTGTCTCATACAGAGCTCCTTGTTGAGCTGGGCTGTGAGCTGGTCATCTTACAAATGACGGCAAAGGACAGTTTACAGTAGGAGGCACGGCCAGGGGGATGAGACATCACTGCATGCTCCACTAATAGAGAGTATTAACCTGTTGCTTATGTTAATCAGGATTCAGTCTGCTTGCTGTTTTTTTCAGAGAAGAGCATTTGTTTTGCATGCCACCACCCTCAGTTTAGTTGGACGTCACTGGTTGCACGTCATGGCATTACAAAGGCATGTCAATGCAAACAACCAGTGGACTATACATCTGAACAATTCTATGAAAGAAAATTTGAATAATGAATTGATTTTAGTTTTTATTTTTGATTTTCATTTTGTGCGAGAGTCTAAAGGGCCATATCCATTGTCTGAATACAAACCGAGTGTATCTCTGAAAGGGTCGGGGTATTTCTGTCTTGATACACAATGCTTTGAATACAGAAATACTTTTTTTTTTTTTTCATTTTTATTTCTTTAGCTTTGATGACTACTATCAGGGAGGTTTGCAGATCCTTTTTTTTTCAACAGAATATTCTGGTTAACATGCAGCACGCAGGCGAAAGGCCCAGGGTTGAAACCAGTGGTCACTGACCTTTTTAAAAAAGAAAAATATATTTTCCCTGCTCATCTCATGTGGGGAATGTTTTCCGCATGGCAAAAGTATCTGTGGTAGTATTAGTATATAGAGTCTGGTTACCAGTCAAGACGTTTGCTGACCACTTGTAGTTTGTGGGGAGAGGAATCGCCTCAGATTTAGTGAAGGGAGTCTTCCGGGTTTTCCAAAGTGACATTGGGTGTGATCGATGCCAGGAACCACCAGTGCAGACCCATATAACTGAGTGGAAATTTAATGTGTGCTTTCTACATTCGGATTATTACCGACAAATATTAGGAGAAACAATGTCAGGCTCTTAATACGATTCTACCAAGGAGGTTATGGCTTTGGTCCTTTTGTCTGATTTGGCCGTGTGGGTGTGCAGTATGTGAGTAATTTAGCAGCACTCTTTGAACATTAACAAAACAGCATTCTCTCTGGCTTTGATTTGCCAAGTCATGTCTCTAACACTAACACTCTCAGGGCCTCTCTGGTTTCTACCTCTTTTTTTAGCAGGTAGCTCTCAAGTGTTCATGTAAACCTTCATATTTCCCCCATCCTCCAGAAACCACTGTAAGTGTTTGTCTGCAAATAAAATGTGCTCTTTTAGCTTGTTGATCAGATACAATTTAATTTTTAAAAAATCTATATGTATTAGGTTTAATGTCATTTCTAAACTAGTGATCATTTATTTGCATTAGCAAAAGGGTGAACATTTTTGCCCCGGGCCCAAGGCAAGATCCATTTGAATTGTTATTTATTTTTGAATAAATAACAAAATGTTATATTTCTGCCCAATAATTGACTGTAGATTTTTGCTGGCATTTGTGTGAATCATCTAATACCACTTGTATGACAAGCACATTACTGTAAATTAGGGTCACTGAACAAAGCCTGTTATTCCTCTGCAGTGACTAATTAAAAGAAAAGAATAATTAGCCAATTGACCAATTAATGACAATCCTCTAATCTAGAAAAAGTGATCGGCAGGAAAGATGTACTGGTCCTTCTCTGCTGTGAAAAGAGAATCTCCATGGGCGTTCAGCACCAGATGAGAATTAAAAGGTCTTTGATCTAATTAATCTGAGATAAATAATGGTTTATGCCATTACAAAATTGCTAATAGAGAGGATTACAATACCGCAAAATACTAAGTGCTAAGTTTTAATAAAAGGAATTGAAATATTTTTGTCTATTTTCCCTCTGTCTTTTTCTCTTTCTTTTTTGTGATCTACATTCCCATCAGCACAGTTCCTTTTTTATAACCATTTGCTATGTGAATTTACTATGTTTAGAGTATATGGACACAGCAATTTCCTTATTATCAATTAATATAAGGCCTATATTCACATATAGGTTGATTTAATGACAAGATGACATTGTTGAAAGATGCTAAACATGTAAATGAAAAAAGGTTTCCAAATGTTGCAGTAATCTATAAACTGGTTTATCTTTACTCCAATAATCCCTATTTTTGCAACTTTTTTCAGCTGGTGAGGCTGTATATGCGTGAGCTTGTCACCAGCCTAAAGAAAATCGAAAAGTTTTAATAAAATCACATTACATTAATTTAGCTGACAGTTTTGTCCAAAGCAACTTACATTCAACCATGAAGATACAAAAAAGTGTAAGAATCATGCTAGTAAGTAAAAATGTATCAAACAGTGTTCCATTTAGGATTTTTCCCCACTTTTTTTTCCTGTATAAACCATATGTTATGGAAAATCAACATTCCCGAGTTCATAACCCTCACTGCATGCCTCCGATTGCACTGGCCACAGTTTGTTTTTATATATAAGTTCACTGCAAATAATTGTGAAACAATTCTCCAAACAGCTCGGAGTGTGTGACAAATACTGTGCTCTCAGCCATATGGACGATCATCATTAGGACCTTGCATGTTCTTTTTCCAGGCTCCAGTGTTATGGCTCGCCTCCACTGTTTTCAGAGTGTCATGTAGCTGCGTGAAGACCTATCAAGCCTTGGCTGGTGAGAAGCTCGCTAGTCTCTACGGACTTCTTTGTAGGGGGGGTAACATGCTTGCAATTTGCAAGTGAGATGAGATGTCAAGGTTTTGGAGACGTGCAGGTGGCTCAATTTGTCTTCCCCACGATACAACTGAGGCAGAGAGAGGGCGAGTACTGGCAAAGTGTTGGTAAAGCTCTTTGTGAGTTCAGCGAGTGCTGCAATTAATTATATCACCCAAGTTTTGACACTCATAACATTATGCTGTCACTCCCTCAGAGAGATGAAGCTGATGTCTTTATCCCTTGAATGTAATTGCTGGCTGTCTGTTACTCTTCACCAAATGACAGACAGAGAGAAAGCTGGTGAGACAGATTTGATCAAACTTAGATCGGGCATCTACAAAACAGTAAGGCGAGTTTATTTGTGTTGCACGTTTCATCAACAAGGGAACGTGCTTTACGTGAAATATAAAAGGCATCCAGACAAATTGGAAAGACAAATATAGAAGAAGAGTTAAAAAGTTGTTTTTAAGAAATATCAAATTATTTGATTGAATAAAAGTCAAGCATAAAAAGGGAAGTTTGGTTCCAATATTTGGAGCATGTTTAGTTTTGACCAGAAGACATGTCCCAGACGACCTGGCATGGCTCATAATGTAGCAGCAGATATATATTTTGGCCCTAAACCGTTTTGTGCTTTATAAACCAACATCATTATTTTGGGAGAAAAAACTTTGACTGACAGGAAGCCAGTGTAAAGATCTGGGAACTGAACTGACATGATCCACTTTCTTGGTCTTACTGAGGACTCGAGCGGCAGCGTTCTGAATTGGCTGCAACTTTTTTTTTTGAGAGAGACTTGTAAAAACATTACAGTAGTCAAGACAACTGAAGATAAACAAGACATAAGTCCTCTAATCCTCGATATGTTCTCAAGGTGAAAACTGTCTCAATGTTTCTGTTGAAATTCACATCCAAATCCACAACATCCAAGATGTTTGGCTTGGTTTGCGGTTATAACTTTACCAAAGGAAGCTGAGCGCCGACTTTTTTGTAAAACACCTTTGTGTTTTAAACTAATATACTGATTTCTCTTAACATTAAAGTGATGCATCCACTCAAAGGTTTTTAAGTTGATGGAAATACAAGCAAATTAGACACCGATGTAATAATCCGTGACATTTTTGTATAAACAAGTGTGTCTTTTTTCAGCTCTCGGACAGAACCACTAAAACATAATAATGAATCCGCTTCGAGCAACAGATCGGGTCTTAACGGGGCACAACGGGAGTGATGTGTGTTTTCACTTTGGAGAAAAATAAAATAACATAAATAACTGGAGTAATTTGCTTTAGTGCCGAAACAGCGAGTCAGCTGATCACCAGCCGTGACAGTGAGGCTGTTAGTGTTTTCACCTTGTGTGTCATCATCGCAAAATGTGGTCATCGAGACACATTAGAACTTCCACAGAGGCAGTTTTGAGTATTTTGACAACTGTGCAGTCACGAAACCTAACAGGTGTGTCGTCGAGATCAAAATGAAGGGCAAGTTCAAAGAGGGGTGTGGTGCAAGCAAGGGCGTCCGAAGTAGGAGGGTTGGCAGGAATTATTAGTAGTATTTTAAGTTACGGATGACCGTATCCTAGTTTTATTAACACTTTAAGACCATGTTGCAATAGGATCACATCAGCCACTACTGAGTACTGATGCGATCACGAGAGGGTTTCTAGTTAAATAATCAATCCATAGAAGAAGAATCAGCTGCTATGGCTGGTTTATCGGCATTAAAAGTCATGTTGTAAACAGAAATACTTATGTTTTCTAAATGTCCTTGGGTTGTAACTATTGTTTTTTCCCGAAAAATAAGTAAATTAGAAATTAGAATTAGAAAATACAATTTTCTCAAATTTCACTAACAAATTAATTCAGGAAATAATGGGCTAATTAATGTATAATTAAACTAGCCATTAGTTCCACCTTAGATAAGCATGACTCCTATGTACAATGGCCGATGTCACAGCACAGATTAGAGATTTATTTAACAAGTAAATACAACCATCTTATAGTTCATGAGACAAAGAATCGAAATATGTTCATAGGTCATATAAAGAAAGTTTTGTTTGCATTATTTTAAGAACATGTATCCTGAACATTACAGCATTTGTTTGGACTCTACTCGACGTGACTACTGTGAGGACGAGGAGATGGGTGTTTTTAAGGAGACAGCAGTCACAGAGAAGTTGTGATGCTAGGTGGTGTTTCGTCTGGGGGTACGAGTTTGGAACATGCGGCCCCTCTCCTCGGTCGGTGAACCAGAACCAAGTGGAGTGAGGCTGGCGGGCCACAAGAGCGCCATTGTTCTTCACATTAATCAAACTGAGGAAGGGCAGGTAGCATTTCCCTGGCCCACCCCACATGCACACCCTGCCAACCCTCATGAATGGACTGCTTTTTTAGCTGGCAGCGATTGGCCATCGGAGCTCTGAGAGGATGTGTGTCTGTTTAATTAGTGTGATGAGCTCAGCGGAGTTTATGTGCAGTGTCGGACACCAGGTATTAACCCCTCGAGTTTGACCCTGCGAGGGGGGCGGCCGACCTCAATCTTGACATCTCTTTCTTTCCACTGTTCTCGCTTTCCTTCTTTTCATTAGAAAAAAGACAGATTAGACAGGGGAAAGCCGACTGGAAGAAGGGGAGACTGGTCTCAACCTCAGCCTCCGTTTTTCACCAGCCCCTCTTTGTAGGCCCGACCTCAGATGAAGAGAATAATTACTGCTATGATATGTCTAATGATGCTGTCATTAGGATGCTGAGTTGTGGTCTACTGCGATGCTTCTAGCATCCCAAGATTTTCAAAAGCTTTTCACCCTCATGCTATGAAATGCATAGAAACAGACACGTGTTTGGCCGCGGTCCTTGATGAGTTGAAGTAAGCAATACGATGCTTTTGACAGTGTGACCTAAATCATCTCAGGGTTATCAAAATTAACCCCCAAGACAAAGGAATTATCTAGATCATTCAAAACCATAATTAGAGCTGTGGTCTCCTTCACTCTGTACCATAAACAGCCATATAAAATGACACGTAGATCTTTCACTGGCAGCTGCCTTCCATACGCTTTGGATGAGAGTGCAATGTGTTAACATCACCCAGGGGCACTGTTTTCTAATTCATTTAACCACAGCAGTGTTTTCCTAACAGCTTCAGCTGGCAATTAAAAAGCATGAAAAGATACAAAAACATTCTTACCATGCCAGACGCACTTTCCACAAAGGTAAAACAACCTCTTCGGGCGCAATCGAAGCTCAGGATATCCTTTATCGGATTATGCACTTTAGTAGTTCAGTGGAACAAACACTAGCACTTGAGGGGCATCTACTTTAGGATTATAATGCCTCTGTTGCGCACAGATGTTTAGTTTACGCGAGGGCAATTAATAAGCAAACGTTTTCTGATATTCAGGTTAATGGTCCAGAGAAAGTGACACGGTCCGCGCAGGAGCAGACATCCAAAAGTTAAAGGGCACTCGGAGGGCACATCCGCTGATGAGTTATGGTAATGATTTAGGAAACTAGCTTGGATTAATTCCATAAATGGCTTTTTTGTCAACTTTGCTAAACCATCTGGCAATCATTTAAAAGGTTTTCGCTCGTGTGGCCCAGTCCAGCCAGGGATATTTATAGGATTACAGTATAAGGACATCCTACAGAGCATATTATGCAAGCAAGTGCAATGCATACCAGAATGAAAAGTGAGGGAAGAAGCTATGTTTGTAGGAAAAGTGTTTGTATTATGAGCGAAATTAACTTTAAATAATAGAATATTTTCTGTTGCTATACATTTTTTTTTTAATTTAATACGAGCAGGGGGAAAAAAGAAGCCCAAACTGAATGCCAGTTCTCTTTCAAAGAGTGATTCAGGCTTGGGGTTGTGTTTATTAATATCACTGTTGCCACGAAGGGAGTGAGGAACAAAGAACCGGAGTCACAGCATGTCAGCTCTCTAAAAGGCAGTGTTTGCTGCACCCCCTCTGAAAACACTTTATTAATTGGATTTAGATATTTGCAAAATGATCTATTTAATGGGATTACCACTCGTATAATGATCTTATTTATGAGGGAAGCAATCCAAGCTTTGGGGCGGGCTGATAATGCATTTCCAGCTCTTTGGCAGTTAATGTTGTGTTACAAGGGAAGATAAAGTTGAAGTCCCGTTGTAAATGAATAGGTAAGTTAGCCCGGTGAAATGGAGCTGGTGCGGTGGCAGGTCAGATGGGCTTGAGTGGACGCGCTCGCATTCCAGAGGCCTGTCTGGACTGTAGGCTCAGACCCACTGAACTCCTTACAAGTTCAAGGCAGACGTAGAGAGGGAAGGAGGAGGGAATGCACAGAGATAGAGTCCCACCACCACCACCTCCACCTCGGCAGCATAATGGCCCTTTCTTACATCTTTATCCACCTCAATATCTCGCTGAAGCTTTTACAGACCCTGTTTCCACTTAAATGCCTAGAGGTAATGTCCTCCTCTCCTCTCCTCTCCTCTCCTCAGGACAATTGATTTAATCTAGTCAACAGCAGCATTGATATCAGACAACTAAAAGAAAGAGGGTTTGTACATATATGTTTGGCAAAATGAAACAAAGAGAATATTTATCGGAGCTCTTTAAATTCATGTTTCGTCTTTGCCAAGACATTTAAGCTGTTTGGATAATTTTCCTCGAGGAGGTTTTAGCTTCTTTTTCATGTAGTGTTGAGCCACTAATGCAAAGAAAAAGAAGAAAAAAAGTATATATGTAAATGCACTTCTATCCTGCAGAGCACACAGACTTTAAAACATTACCATTTCAATAAAACATCTGATTTATATGTGTTTAAAAAAATAGGTTATAATCTCTTACTTTAAAAGGATGTATTCTCAAATGAGATTATGCTAATAGACTGCAATTTGCATAAAACGGGTGGAAATATTAAACCAGATTAAAAATTCGGAAAATTTAAGAGTTTTATTCATGCTGTTAGTCAACAAATATATTCATTCTCCGGGAGAATATTAGAGCCTAAATGTGACATTGTGGAGGGGAAAAAAACAACCCCACAATCTGTGCTGCAGTGGGCTCATCGGGGGTGATTTATTAAATAAACACTACTACACTGCACTTCATATCAACATCCCTGATGAAGTATTATATTATTTGTCCCATGTGTGCTGGTCTTTTAAGAATTAGTCTCAGGTGAGGGCTGAGGCACAATGTGAAGCCTGCTGTGACAAAGAGACCCCTCACAAGCCCCCATTCAAGACGTTAATCTGCAAACAGGTGTTTTTTGTGTGTGTCTCTGGGTGTAATTTTCATCGCCATCAATTTAATACATAGATTGAAGGCGATTCAGGTTGTGCTCTAAAGTTCCAAACCCGCACAGGCCCCAGCTCCGAGACCCCATCCTCTCGACAACCTGCAGCCCCCTCAGTGTGTCCGCTGTCTGTAAGTGTTGATTAAAAAATAACCCAACATCCTCTGCTCTAATATTGTAAAACCATAAACGACTAAAACAATGCACCAGCCAATAGTGGAATATATACCTTTGTTAGGTTAATTAGAAATATATGTTTCTTTTACAATTAAACCATCAAAATAATAAAGGAACAACAAATAAAATAGTAAGCAATGTAATAGAAAGAATTAAGTCAGTAAAAAAAATGCTTTTTACATTATAAAGCCAATAGAAGACAATTTTAAAAGTATCTTCTCATTCAGCAGTTTCTCACTTATGCTTAAAAAACAGAAACTATAGGCCTAAATATTCTATCTCTAATTAAATGTCTTTTTTTTTAAAGTAGGCTAGCACACATACTGCCATTGTCAGTACTGTACCTGTGAAGAATTATTTATTCTAATCTGGGAAATTAAAAAGGAGAGCAAGACGGTCTGTTAATTCAAATAAAATCCATCCACTAAGAAGCTATTAATTGGTCATAAAATATTCAGCATTCCTCTCAGCCCAATTTAATGGCATATTGAAAATAAATAGTTTGCCAATTTGGAATGAAATGACTATTGCTGAGGTTTCTTGTAATATTAGAACAGTATATTGTGTTAGGAACGTCATATTAACATGCAGGAATATTTTGAAGACACACTTGCCGCAGAGTGTCACATATTCCACAGTAAATGACACTAACTCCTTTAACAAAGGGTACCGTGGAGGTTTAAATATCTCATTTAGGATAAAAAACATTTAAATGTAACAGTGTTATATGCAATTTTTGTTCGTCTGTTTGAGTGGTTTCAGTTGTTTGTCTTCTTCCTGTGTTCTCCTGCCATGTGCAGTTATGGAAAAAATGGAGCCCTTAACACTTGATAACCTGAACTGACTCCTGTGAGCCCACCCCTGCAGTGAATCAAATGTGGAACAGCTCTGCAGTCCTTATTTGTCATGTGCTGCACACTGCCCCTTGTGGTGTGCTACAGACTGAGATTGAGATTGTGACTTGGCAGCAAGATCCTCTCTTTGCCCCGAGGCTTACACATTTGTACACTCATTTATTTATTGGTTTATTTGAATAGCTTTGCTATTGTGAACTTTGGATACATTTTTATTTTCATTTTGTCTCGCTACAGTGCAGTCCGGAGTGATATTTCTTACATCTGGCAGCGGCACTCTCTGTGACAGCTCTCCTGCTTCATGGTTCAGAGTTAAAATTATCTTTATAATATGTTACGCAAAAGTATCCTTCTCATAATAGCTGGGTCAGAAGACCCAGTATTAAATTAGTGTGAAAACCTGACATCCCTCTTATGCCTCATTGTAAGGCTTTAATTGACTGCAGATGTCTGTGTGTCCTTTCTTCTTTATCAAGGAGTTATTACTTTCTAAATAATTGCTCGACGGGTTACTCTTAATGTATATGTGACCCCTGCCTATTTGACCTTTACTCAATTTCTCAAACTGAAGCAAATCTATTAGACATATTCGCTGTATTATGTGTGTTTTGAAGTTTCAATTTTGTTGATATAGATTTATGAAGTGTCGGCGACTGAGGTCACTGCCCTATTAGAGATTTATGAAATGCCCATGAGGCACCATTTTTAAGCTCAATAACTCATGCCAGCTACTTTTATTATGGTACAAAGTGCCATAAGCCTGATCAAATACATCTCGTAGTTTCACGTGAAAAGTGATGTGCAGTTGTTCTATTTAAAGATAATTCCAGGTCATCTGTTTGGAGGATATCACCACATTTGTTAGAGCAGAATCATCATGGAATCCATTTTCGGTTTGACTCATCTAATCACATAGCATTAGTGTTTTCCTCAATCTTTTGTGCCTGCTCTGTTGGTAGCCGTCTGAGAAGTCCCTAATGATACAGTTGCTATAAACCTCACAGCCCCTAAAGTCTTTTTTATTTCAAATGTGGCTGCATAAGAACTGAATCATTATAAAGTAGAGCTTTGTCCAAACATCCTGCTGGCAGTTTTCCTGAAGTCCCCATGAATGGGAACATCAAAATGTAGAGAACCGCTGTAGCTTCCCCCACATAAAAACAAAGTGGGGCTGTTTAAAGTGAAGATTTGAGTAAAGCATGTGTCTCAACAAGGTTGAGGTTATAATCTTAGGGTGACGAGGGTTGTAGATGTGAGGTGTAAAGGATGTGGATCAGTTTTTATCACTTGCACAGGCTTATAATGTAGGTTTCTTTCATTGGGAGGGGTGGGCGTAAGTGTTGTGTTCTGGCGGGCAGAGACAGTTAATGTCCCAGATCTACAGTATGAATAAAGTCATATTGTGAAGTGTGTGGGCTGATATGCTTGGCAGTCAACCCTGACAAGTAGATTAGCTCTTACTGGGCCACCTCTGAATGGCATGCACACGACTCAAGCTTTTCCAGTCACAACGCCACATATCAAACATCTAACGCCCAGCAACACAGATGAAAGCACATCAAAACATGCGGAAAAAACCCCCCGTCCTGTATGTTATGTGGCTTCTCCACAGCTGCAATGGTTAACAGGAGTCAAAAATTGGCATGTCTAAAAAGTGGGATAATGATTATAAATGTGACAGGCTGAAAACTAATTACAATTGTCTCACTGTGTTTTCCAATAATGCCGCTAACATTTCTATAAAACTCATTTAAATCTTCCACAAGTCCAAAATTCAGTCTTGCTCTGAAGCCATTTGGCACATTTTTCTTCAGTTTACATTTAGAGAGGATTAGCTGAAGAGCTGAAAATAATCATGCCAGATGTCTGCTACAGTGTGAAGACTGCCTCCCCGGTGGGCATCTTGTTTTATTGAGTTTCTTTATCAATCTTAAGTGAATACACTCCAGGATCTCCAAAATGCACGGCCTTACGTCGTGAAGTCATGTACACAAACTGAATATCATGTCACATTTTACAATCACAGTAAAATAACAAACACGCCCTTTGCTCCTGTGAGTGTATGAGGAGGAGTTCAAACAGTCAGCAATAGGCTGTTTATGGCCAAGTTAAACAGAGAACACACAGCTTCACTGGGCAGACTGGTGGAACAAACAGCATTATAAATGAGCCAAATTCAATGACAGGTTTAAACGCTGAGCCACATCTGAAGACTTCATAAAAGCTAGGGTAAATGTCACTGACTTTGGAAGTGTGTCTGAAAATCAGCTGTCACTCACACCGACTCGTTTAAGTTTCTGAGATGATGAGTAGATGGAAACAAGGTTTCGAAGACATCTTGTGATTCCCTCCCCTTTTTTGGTATCGTGTGGAATACACAAGAAAAATGATCAAATTGTTAATACAATGTAGATTGATCAATAGAAGGAACAGCAACCCTCATTTTGCCGCGGCCTGCCCCACATAATTCATGGTCTTCCTGTGAGACTGGGGCAGTGTTTGTTGGATTTGTTTCTTCGCTTTAATGAGCTCCACTGGAATGCAGTGTCTCCCACATGTCTTGCAGCGGACGGGGCCATCTTATTGCTGCCACATGTTGGGCTCCTAGTGACTCTTCCAGGCCTGTGTGGTCAGCCAGTTCAAAGAGCCCAGCCTCATTTGTTATACAACTTTATGTAACAGCGAGCCAATGCTTCGGCGTGTCTGAGGAGGCAAACAAAGGGACACTGCCATTCTTTCTTTGTCCTAACTGGCTCTGCCCGGAGAGACTTTCAGATCATCTGTTTCTCTAATTAGCATGTTTGCTGGACAATATGGGTTATTGTATTTCATCATGGCGCAGAAATCCTTTATTTGAGTCCGTTCAGCGTTTGAACTCTTGACAGTAATGTTTGTTGGATGGTTATGGTGAACGGTAGTAGTTGATCACTGTCATTGCAGGAGTGGTGCGCCGTGCCACATATGGCAACAATCTGACATGGTAATCCAAGTCTTGAGGTTATGAGTGACTAGGTGTGGTTTCCCTGAATCGGGCCAGACTCCGTCAATCCCTCTGTTAGCCTCCCTCTCCAGCGTCCTCTCTGCAGAGGTCAGCCCCTGCTGGTGGTTGACAGGACGTCTCAGCACGAGCACAAAGTCGGGCCTCACTAAACTCCCCTCGGGCAGTTTTTTACGTACCTGAAAGTAACATTTTCACTCATGAAGAGGGAGAAAAGTAAGATGGAGGTAAAGCCAAGCAGCATGTCAATTCGGGTTCCCTCCTGTACTCCTGCTGCATTGACTGGTTGCCCTAAACTGGCTAACCAGTACTTTTTAAACTCCCTGTACTTACACCATAATCAAACTCGTGTTCATTTGTTAAAGTGGACCAAATTACAAAGGGTCTTGACCACCCTATACCACACGCGCACTGCAAATAACCTGTTTTTCCTTTTTCACACATCAATTCCCCGAGGATGTTTTCAGCCTCACTACACTGGCAAGTCTTCAGGGACCAGGTCCACTGCATGTGCTGGCTAGTAGGCCATTTGCAATAATCTCCTTTTTACCGTTTAGAGGCTAATTATGTAACATTACACCTGCCTCCCTGAGCCTTGGCTCTGGCTGGTGCAGAATGAGTTGCTTTCCCCCACCACTACTCATAGGGCTGGTTAGAGTTTCTTAATGAGATTAGCCCAAAGCCCAAATCTGCTTTGTGTCCCCTTGCTATATGGCGAGATACTGGATCAGCGGAATCAAAGCTAAGAGGGGGAGTCATAGGAAGATGCAGGCAGCCGACCTCGTTTCTGTTTCCCCACCAACCCCCCTGCGTGTGACTTGGACGGGATTCGTCGCTATCACACATGACATTGTGTGTGAGCTTTGCATAAGAAATATCTTTGTCTCACTGTGATGTTTGCTTGCTTCCCTGTTTTTCGTGCTTTTCCTTTATCTTGCTGTCCACGTTATATTTGCCGTTGGATCAAACTTCTCAATTGTCATTTTCGGAATTGAGGACAGATGGGTTAAATATTGAACAAAAAAAAAATAAGAGCTTTACCACCAGTCTGGCGTATAAAGTTGTCTAGCTGTGGTCGCTGTCTCTTTTTTTGCCTTAATTAATTCAAAATATGTTGTATTTTACCACAACTTCTAAGGCAAGGCCTAAACACTTATTTGTCAGTAACACCATAACAGAGCTATATAAAGACAGAAGTACACCACCCACAACAGCCCATCTACAATGGGAGCCTTTCTTCCTATAATTTATTGGGACCCTAATGTCCTTGTGACTTTCAACCCAGACAAAAGATGAAAGACAACAATGGAATCCTAACAGAATAATATGCGCACACACGCGCGCACACACACACTCACGCACACTCACGCATGCACTTACTGTACACACACACACACACACACACACACACACACACTTTTACAGTGCCGTATGCAAGCAGGCAAACAACTTGAGCCGAGAATTCCCAGAGTGAAAGCAAATTCTCAGTGAACGCTGCAAGAGATAACATGTAAATATTTTGCCCACTTGCTCAGAATATGATGTTGATTAAGAGAGTAAAGGTTAAGGTTAGGGAAGGGGCAAGGATTAGTAGTATGGACAGCGTCTAGGGTTACCATAACAGCCTGGCTGCTGGGACTAGTAATAACAACAGAAGTAATAATAATCACAGACTAATTGATTGAACCCTGTGGCTTCTTTCGAGAGTCATATTTGTAAAGCTTAATGCCTCCACTATAGCGGCTAAAGCAGTGCATCAGTTGCTAGTATTGTTTTCTAGTGAGTCTGACACTTTTTCCTTCATTATAGAATAAACTAAACCATAATTCTTTTTTTTTTTTAATTTTTGACTTTTTAAATTTTCACTTCTTTACCATTGTATTTACTTATCCGTATTTTTGATACTGAGCATTGTGGTTCCTCTGTATGAGATCCTATCATTGCATTAGTAGTTTGTTGAATTTACAAAGAAGCCTAGGAGCCCTGAAGCTATATACTGCTACAGAGAGCTATTTGCTCTGCGTCAGCGGAGTATCCTGTCATGGAGAGAAAATCCCGTTTGAAGTATGGCCCCCGTCTTTCACACTGACGATAATGCTCCTGGCTTTATCATGTCCTCCGTGCAAAGCCCATGTCTTCTCTTTTGTCCGGCTCCCTCTCCCCCACTCCTGCACACCCCCTGGCTTTCCTCTTTTGTGTCACTCTCTGTCACATTGCTACCCGTTCGCTGAGCGGAGAAGCGGTCCAAACCTTCCATCCCCCGAGGCATGCCGGGAAGTGTAGTCGGAGTCTGGGGATTGTCGGTTCAGCGTTCAGGACTTTGCTTATATCAGCATCTTGAAAATGAATTGATCAACGGTCTAAAGCAGTTTACAGTTCAACTCAAAACAGTGATAAACGCATAGTATTTTTCAAAGTGAAATTTAAACAGACCTCATTTGCCTTGAACACACTATAATAGATGGTGAATTAAAAATGTGTTCTTTGATTTATTTGTAAGGTTTTCTGGTTGAATATATTCTAAGGTAAATACTTAGCATTTTAAATTAGATACATTATTAGTATTCATTCTGCTCTTGCTGTTCCTAAATCCACAGCTCAGATGCAAATGCACTGCAGTTTTTTCCATCCATGGCTTTTGTTGGCCTCTCAGAAACCTTAAGCCGGTATCTTAAATAGGGGCCTCTCATGGCATATGCATGTGCAATATCTTATCTGGTGAATATCACAATCATTCCCTAGGACATCAAATATTTAAACAGGCCATACAAACAAGAGACAGGAGGAAGGGCATGGAAACAAGCCTTTTTGTGGGCTCTCTGTGAAAACAATAAATGTGCTACCAGCCCTAAATATTTTCATATTCAATGACTCCATGATCCATATGATCCCAACATAAAGAGGGTCTGTGAACCCTCTCTCTTAAACTGTAGCAGGCATATATTACCAGGCTTAGAGCTTGGCAAGCTCCGTATCCCAAAATAGATTTCAACAATACTCTATGAGGATGCATTAAATAAATCTCTGCTCGGCTAATCCGTGGAACAGTTCACATTTTCGAGAGAGACACTCCGGTAGGACAAAAGCGGCGCTCTGCTCGCCGCGCCTTCATCTGGGGACAGACACACATAAAGAGAGATATTTAGACAGAGGGGAGGCGACTGGGGGGGAAAGAAATCCTCCACTAATGTGACTGAGAGTTGCCCCCCCCCCCCCCCCCCCCCCGCCCCCAAAAAAAGAAAATCTTCATTGTCCTCTTGCACTGCGAAGCAGATTCTGTATCACTCTATTTTTTTCCCACTTTTTTCTTGAGCAAGTGCAATAACTTAATCTTAAAGGCAAAATGTGGACACGAGGGCCATTTTGAAACATGTTCTAGATAAATGTTAATCACATTAGCACTTCCCAGACTTCCGTAAATCTCCATTAATAGCATGCTGAGGTTGATCCCTCTTTTTTGCACATTGAGGCAAAATTACAGTTGATGAATTGCTTTTGCCATGCATGTAGGCTAATGAAAGCTTTGCTCCTGGGCCTTCCTTAACAAAGGCTCGTAATTTTTCCACTTTCCACTAAAATAAGAAAACCTGTTCCACTTCTAATTAATAGTTTTACCCTCCCCTATTCAGGAGTGTATGGATAGTTTTCAAATTAATTTTTTTTTAGGTGAGGCCTGATTATTAATACTGAAGTAACAACCTCCTTTGTGTTAAAGTAACCGGGAGGTAAAGTTGGCCTGCAGGTTTATAAAGAATCCCCCCATGTCACCTGACTACACATGACACTGCTCCAAGACTAAAACACTTCATGACAGGTGGCTATTAATTTAGATCATCACTTGGAGATTTGTTCAGTGAGCTGCAGTGGGATTTAATATACAGCAACACACTCCCATGAGCACTTGGGATTTACCTGTCACCTGATTTTGTGTTCATGTAAACTGGAGCCACGAGCAACATTTAAAGCAGACATTAATGAAACTGGTTTCAAATCTGCATTAAAGACATTTTTTTGTCTTTGGAGAGATTCATTACAGTGTTTCCCATACCATTGAATTGTGGGGGCCCCCTTCCCATCTAACGGGAGTCCCCGCCCCCCCTGAAAAGTCAAATTTTATTTTTTTAAGTATTTTACATATAATGCTAAGCGGAAGTAATTTAAGGTCACTTTCCTTATACACCTTATTCCCCATTCCTGCATAAAAGATTGTGGATGAAACTTGATTTGTGAAACCTAACCCTAACCCTTACAGCCCTAACCCTAACACCCCCCCCCTGCCCCAACCACTAAACCTAGGGGAAAATCTGCATTATATAGTGCAACCTTGCTTTAATTGTTTTTCAACAATTGTTCCATGTTTATATGTTGCTCCAAAATTACCCATGTTAATGGAAGTATTAGGTTAATAAGCAGCAATTAGCATGGGGGTGCACGGCACACATAATGAGGTATGATTACTCACACAGCTCGATGTTTGAGAGAGCAAACAGCCCCATCCAGACATATGTGGTTATGGGATGCTCACTAACCCATGACAGATCTAAGTGAGGTGTTTTGGACAGTAACGCTGACAGTATCCTCTCACAGCAATAATTTATTCCTGTCATAATTACTTGTCTCCAGCTGACAGATAAAATATTTCTTTGTATTGCTCTATTCTGTGTCCTGTCACCCCTTCACTTTACAACTGCATGTCCAACGTTGCCGAACAGCAATCCTTCCGTTGTGTTTAAATCTCTTAGTGTCATAATATTTAGAATAGCTTCTGTATTCTTTACTGCTGCATAAGAAAGCAGAACGCAATAAAGATCTCCTGGTGACAATCCATTTCCTCCCTGTACCTGTGGCTCAAGCTCAAAGGTGGGAGATTCTTATAGCAATTTTGTATTTCTGTTTCCAGGCTGTCAAAGAGAATTGGCCCTGACATAGAGCAGATGCAGCAAACCGAAGCGGTAGCTGCACTTGAGCACTGTGGGTGATTTCATACCAATTAGTGCAAATCATGGAGTACTTACGATTATTGCCCAGTGAGTTTAACAACACTTTGACACCTCCTCTGAAACTGACCCCTCTTGAGTTTATTTTTCCCCATAGATTTTGGACTTCTTTGTGGGATGTAAAACTAATTCAACCAGGCTGGGACTTTTCATTTCACCAGCTCGTGTTTTGTTTTTTTTCAAATATGGCCTCCGGTGACAAATCTGGCTTCCATCTAAGGGCAGGCCGGTCCCCCTTATTTGTTGTAAGTGAAGGGGTGGCTGGGCTGGGGACAAACTAACAGACCCTTTCTGCTGCCCCCTCATCTTGGAGCTTTAGCAGAACTGCTCTGGCATGAAGTAGAAGCTGCCGTCTCCATGGTGACAAGTCACTTCATATCCACCAGCTTTACCCAGCACGATCAGCCTGAGAATTGACTGGCTTTAAAAAAAAAAAGAATTGAGAGAAAATATACCATTTCATTCCTCTTTCCATTATGTTGGCTGGTGAAAAACAACCCTAATATGGTGCATTGGCTACTTACACGAATAATGGCTGGAGAATATGTGCTCAATAGCTGTTCTGATGGTGAAAAGCTAATGGGGGGAGTCTTTGGCAGTGTGTGTCTCATTGAGGAGGGAGAGAGAGAGAGGCGGTCCCAGAGGTATGGATGGGGCTGCTGTGATAGTTGTGAACTATCCCCGTGTTTATGTGTCAGCCAACAGCCTCCGGAAGGAGACTGGAGACATTCTCCACACTGTCTTGCAGACAAGAACTGGTCCCCTCAATTAAATGAGTTAATTTGAAACCATAAGCTTGTCCTTAATTAAGAAGAGCTTAGACATCTCCTGAAATGAAATATCTGAAATTAGCTATATTGACGACATACTGTTCCCCATTGTTCAGATGGTTGGCTTCCCCCTTCCCCTCCTCCGTTAGTCCAGATTGTCCATATGCAGAGCTCGGTCCATGCAAGATGCAGATAAATGCCAATAGAGAGACATAACCTCAGAAAAATGTGTATCATTTTGAGGGGAGTTTCAGTTTCAAAGAAGATCCTGCCATGTCCTCTCTTGCACAGTATTCCCCGCCTGCCTGACTCTGTGCATCCCTGGTGCCAGAGAGAGGAGGATGAGAGAGGAGGAGAGGGAGAGAGGGAGAGAGATTGTGGCATTAAGTAAATAATTTGTATGATAATTCATTACAGCGCAGTCTTTTTCAACTTTAATTGGTCTAAATGAAGAGACATTTCACACCATTTAGATAAAAAAGAAAAAGGAGGCCAGCATAATGAAAAGGGGCCTGCCTATCGGACTTCAGAGGTTTGCTCTAAATGAAAATGTAATTGCAGGCGGAATGGTACAAGAGGAGAGACCCGCGCTGCAGATCCGGGGGTATCTTCAGACAGCCGAGCAAAAGCTAATGACTGAGCAATTTGGAACATTTACTCACCCCAAAGACTCTCATTAAGTCAATCACAGGCTTAGCCGAGACCCACTCGCAGCGTCGGAGCCGGCCCCGCATTTATTCCAACATCAATCAGGAGGGGCCGGCTTCTTCTTCTTTCAGAAGCCATGAAAAACGCCCAAGTAATTTATTCGGGATCTTTGAGAGGATAATGGCCAATTATTTGTTTATAACACTGGTTAAATTTTCATTAGGCAGATTAATGGAATATCATGTACTGTCAACACTGGACTGAGGGGTGGTGTGTCAGAGATAAACGGCCAAACAGATGATGTCGCTCTGTTAGTAAATTGGTTTTTCTGCAGCCCCTTTTCCTCCATATGAAAATTTAAAGGTGGACAAGGCACCGGGGGTTGAAGCGGTCTCCAACAGGAGTGGAAGCAGGGGGACCCAGAGGGGAGGACGTTGAGATGAACTTCATTGAGCTGAAGGTTTTTTTTTTGTTTTTGTTTTTTTTGTTTCTTAATGGTTGGCTGCAATGTAAAACTTCAGCACTATATTTAGCCTATTTAAATGTTAAATACTCTACAAAGTTTGACTGTGCACAGGCTCTGCACACATTTATTCACAGTCACTTCATCCCCACCCTTAAATTGCCTATTCTATCAATCATGCACAATCCATAGCCAATCCCTGGGAAACATATTTCACACAGCCGCCATTTGAAATGATAATTTTTTTTTTGTGAGTTTTTAGAAGCTAACTTTTTTAATGAACAGGAGAAGCTACTTTGGCAGTGACTGAGGTTGATAGCTTAATCTGACATTATGCAGGCGACACAAGATACCTGTAAGTGACAGTTAAGAGTGAAATGACAACTACAAGGCAGGCGGGCTGGTGATTTGCTGACCTCATACGATGCTTAAAGTTGATATAAAGCAGTTTGAACCTGAAGTTGTGCCTTCACAGACCTCCACCTGAAAGTGGTCTGGGAATTGTCATTTTGAGCGTTGCATATTTGGGCTTCAAATAACCTCCCTTTTCCCCACACACGCTGGGTTTTGAGAATCGAGATAAAATATGGCATATCAAATCTTAATATGCACGCTTCACCTACTAGTGTGCAAATGATGCATTGCAGATTCACAGTCCCAGGTTTATGAAAGCAGAATTTTAATAACAGATTTTTTTTTCTGACTCCTTCGTTTAGGAGACATATATTATTTCTTTTTTTGCAAAATCTTATGGTGACTCCTTAAAAATGCACGTTGTACTCTAAAGCTTTAACAGCTCGGATCTCATTTCAACATGAATCTGTTATACCCACATTACATTATGATAACATTCATTTCAAAGAATTTATCCACTCTTCATTTTTTCTTTATTCACCTTTGCATCCTGGATATGAGTTAATTTGGACTCCTGGATCGCAATCTGCCAACCCTCGGGCACCCAAAGTGCCTACTAGCTCCCCTATCAAAACAATCATCAGCTGGAGGAAGTTATCGTTGGGCTGGGCTATCTGTCACCCGGACACCGGCAGTCAGCGGGACACAAGGGCCATTTAATTAGGCCTACTGCTCCTCTCTGGTGTGAAAGACTCTCAGGCCCCTTTGATTCCCCGCTGCTCTCCCAGCAGGAAGTGGTTGGTGATAATTGACACAGGATTTCCTTGTTAACCAGCGGCAGACTCTGTGGATTAAAGTGACAGAGATCTCCAGAAGAAAGTGGGGAGGAGATAAGGGGGAGGCGAGGAGGTGCGGTGAGGGGAGTGGTGGGGGCAGCAGCTATTTACCGCTCTTGAGAAACCAGGGAGGAAATAGCAATATCAGACTGGTGCGCGGTCCTGCCGCGAGATGTAGCTCCCACTTATCTTAGCCATTTCAGCTTGGCTGATCAAAGATTGGCTTCCCTTAAAATAACCTGGGCCCAAGGTTGAGTACATGCTTCCACACCACGGGTTTTTTTTTCCGCAAATTATCAGTCTCTTCCAAACCCCCCTATAAAGCTGCATGGCTGTTTGTGGAGGACTAGAGAGATAATCTCATTTCATTTGTACAATTATACACTATCATGGAATAAAAGCATATTTGCAAATGACGTAATTTCCTGCTTTGTACCAACTGGGTCACAAGCCTTGACAGAAGCATTATCATGCAGACGGGAGAGGTACCCAGTCGGCTGTAGGAGAAAAAGAAGCAGCTTTCAGAGGACATAATCCACTTTATTTATTTCTAGATTTTCTTGCTGCTTATCCGACTACTACACATCTTACCAACAGACACTTTACAAGTGCTCATTGGAAGGCTTTAACATCGCTCTTCTCGAGATAAAATAAAAAGAATGAGCTGCTGTACTCTGTACTTTCTGTGAGTCTCCATCAACTTGCCTTACCATTGTATCAAAGATATACAACATACGCAGTGGAGATGGCTTCAAGTTTTGACTCTTTATAAACATACAGTTTGTAAACTTTGTGACAACATTTCAACATAACTATTTCACTGGGGGCAGCCTTTCATAGATTTAGGTCCTGGGCTATCCTGTGTTAATAAACGAAGCTGCGAGTACATCCATGCATGACATATTTACTTGCACACCTGACAAGTCCTTCCACTCCTTAAATGCCCAGCCTGCCCAGAATGACATGTGGTGTAAAATGTTGCCTGGTCACTTTCATGCGCTTGCTGATAACTGAATGGGGTGATGGCAAGCTTCCAGCAGTAGGACCGGGTCAAAACCAGGTCCATCATATAAATCAAAGGGGGAATTCCATTCTCTCCAGTTCCCCAGCCAATACATCGTATAGAAATGCAGCTGTGGAAATGTGAGAGGAAGAAAAAGGAAGCTGTTGCTTTATTGTAACATAACTTAGAGAGTGATCCTGCCACGATCAAATGATGACAGTGAGGTTTTGGGTGCTTTTATCATCACCGTACGAAAGCTGAATAGAATTTTATTTAATGTTCACATTGTCATGTCAATATTTAACAAGGTTATCAGACAACAAGTCCTCCAACCTGAACGACCAAATGGAGTTAGAGTTTGTCTCAACCCGTTAGAGCGCCCCCTACGGCTGCAGGCTTAGTGGATCTTTGCTGTCATGGTTATAGTACTAACCAAGGGGGGTTTACCAGTGGCAGCCCATTGGCCATGTGTAGTCATGGTTACAGAAATAAACACGCGATTAAGCTTATTGAACAGTCACGGGTTGGTTTGGCTTACACACAATCCTCAAAGGAAAAACAGTATAGATAATGTACGTGTGGATGGATTGATGGATGGATGGACGAATGTTTTGACTTGGACACGATAGCTACTTGTTTAGGTTTAGAGAACGATGGCTTGGCTAAAATTAGTATTTCCTGAAGATCAGAAAGGACCTTCATCGTCGACGTTGCAATACTAAACAGCTGTGTCACAGTAGTTAACGTTGTAGAGCTCACATAAACCTATCTTAAAAGCTTAAACCACAAGTTAGTCTGACGACTACTGAATTAAACACGTCGTGGTGTGATGTGAAGCTTCATGTACTTGATTGTATTGTTGATTGTATTAGATAATGTTTTAAGGCATCACATTTTTTTTTTTATGAACTAATCACTGGTTGGCAAGTTGAGTTGTTATATTTCTTGTATTGCGCTGAGCTTTTTAAGTACATGATGCAATTCTGATAATATAGCATATAAGTTATCTTTTGAGAAAGAGTAACAGTGATCTAGACACATCTAAAAATTATTTACACAACAGAAAGTGTAACTTCACAGAAAAATATTCTTTGTTAAATATTATTTAGCTGCATTTTTAACCCGATACTTTCAAAACCTGATTTAGAAATCTCCTCGAGTGCGGTATAGAAATCTCCTAATCGAGAGTTGATTCTGGGATAAGTATTTACATTTCTTTTGTGGTGAAGCACAAGTTGTGTGTGAAGTGTTAATGCAATATTACACAAACATGCTGCAGAAACTTCACATCAATGTCCACAGCTTCTTATCTGTGCTCCCTCCTCAGCACTGTATCTTAACCATGCTGTAAGACTTAAATAAATGAGCATTAACACGCTTCAAGGTCCTTGATTTCTCCTCAGGAATTACTGTGTGGCAACCAGGAGGACTAGCTGGAGATTTGTTCGCCTAAAGTAAATAGGATAGACAGGAGGGAAGCAATCGCATAGCCAGCACATGCTCTGCTATCAAGAAAAGACAGCAGTCTCGATTAAGATTTTGTCATAACCAGAATCACCGCTTTTTAATGAAATCTGCAAGCAGATAAACTCTTCCCCATCTGCTGATAGTTTTGGAATGATAGGTTCAAGTTCAATCTCGACGTATTGAGCCTTCCCAACTTTTGACAAGTGTTCCATCTGAAACAATCAAATCTGCCCCAGTTAGTAAATGAGCCATGAGTATTAAAGTGGCGTGGAGAAGCGCCCGTGTGGCCTGAGTAAAGGCAGCATGACACCATTCAAAATGTGTTGAATGAAAAGAGAGAGCAGACATAATGCAGGTTCACTGACCCAGGAGCCGGTGGTTTAGTATTTGATACTGACCCTGAGTAAATCTTTTTTTATTCGTCTAAGTGTTCAGCTTAAACCAAATATCACTAATTAATTAAGATAGTTACTTAGCATTGATTTGTAGAGTAAAAAATTAAAAAGTAAGCATTCCTGTATAAACAAGTCATTTTGTCTTCAGTGATCACGGTCAGTGAAACCCTATCATTACGTTGTGTTTGAGTTTTTTATGGCTTTAATTAAAAATTGTCTTATTTGGCAATGAAAGACTTCAAATGATGGTCAAATGTTCCAAAGAAAGCAGTCATTTTAGCAGCCGCCATAACTGTATGATCTGTGAATCCCCCTCCTCTCTGCCACTTCTCAGTCAGGAAGAGAAGGAAGGGGGTCAACTTCTCGTCTTTGAGCAGCCATGCAGCCAGACGTTGTGGCCTAATCTACGAGCGTCAGTCTTAAACTCATTATTAATATAAAAAAGCGGGCTACTTTCCATAGCCTTTGTTGCATTGAAGTATGTTTTACAGAGATACAGGGGGGGGGAGCCCCAATTTCCTGCAGGGGTCGAGTATTAATGTATGAACTGCTCCTCGGGGACGCAGGGGCCCCACAGTGGAGGTTGTCAACTTTTCCTCAGGCTAATTTTGATGTGTTCACTTTAATTCCCCGTAAATAACATAAATCCATACTATGCGTATCACTGATGTTTGCTGTAGGTTTGTACTCTAGGTCCATAATTGTTTGTTGGTATATTAGTGTGTGTGAGTCTGTTTGTCCCACCCGAGCCCTGACTGTGGGTATAACTATTTACAGAGACCATTACTGACATAGAAATAGAACAATGGTCTTTTAGTTGCAGCCTACATTGGTTTCTGGGGGCACATTTAATCTTTGAGTTAAACCACAATGGGTAGAGCAAAAGGACCGCATACTGCTGTCGCCTAAAACATAAATCAAGCCATAGCAAGTTATTGAAGTTAGCTGGCAGGACTTTCAGATTTAAATGGCTAGCTATAGATTTCAGATAATTCACACTTAACTGACTTTCCAAAACCCAAAACATTGTAGTCAATGAATAAAAGAAAAACTCAAGTTTAATGTGTAGTGCATAAATTGTGTTACCAAATGATCAACATTAAGTCACAGGATTGTGTACAGTAAGTTAGACTTCATTATTTAGTAATGTTTAATCTGTGTCTATTCCTCAGAACTTTACCTTCTATGCCAACAGCAATAAGCTGTTGAAAAGAAAAGACCTTCATTTGCTAAATGGAGTCTAAATACAATCAAAAGGAGAGAAGTGCTCCTGTGGAAAAAAAAAAGCTTCTACTTGAACCAAATTTAGGACAAATCACTCAGTTGTTAGTGATAGAAAACTGTCTGATCAGTTGTACCTGCACAGGACAAATATCACACCAAAGTCATCTCTGTTAAGCTTCTCAACAAAGTCACCAGCAGACTAAAAAAAATTGTGTTTATAACATTCTGGACTAAAGCTAATCTAAATTCATACTTCCTATTCCAAAAATAAAAATGTTGACATTTGTATTGTCAAATAATCTGATATTAGATTATAGGTTAATTCTATTCCTGAATTCTGGGCAGCTCTGGCTTTGACAAATACTTTTTTCTTTTTTTAACATAAATAAATTCGGATTTAGTTGAATTTTTGTCGCTTCTAGTAACATCTAGATACACATTGTAAACCTAAGAATATAATTGTAATTTACAGACGAGTGCAGAGAAAGAGAGCAAGAGGGATGTGGGAGAGCTAATAGTTAACAGTTTGCCACAGAGCTGGAGAGATCCTTCAGAGGACAAGGAGGAAACGAGTTCAAGGGAGGAGAAAGGCATGACCTCTCTTGGCCACACCACCTTAGCCAAAGGATTAACCAAACAGCGGCCACTGACAAACAGTCAGGAAATCAGAACCACATGCTGGAAGGGAGGTGTACTGAAATGCTTATTTGTTTTTCCTAAATTAATGGGGGCTAATTGATAATGTCATTACATCACGGGAGGGGCAGGGGGAAGGGCAGGGGTAAAAAAAATCAAGGAATGCTGCCCATCAATCCTCTTTGAATACCACAGATGCTGGCCTCAGTCTACCCAGAAGATTAAGATCTGTTCAGTTAACCAGGAGCAGACCTGAGTCTAACCCACCACTGCACCCTGTGCAGGATATAACACGTCACATCTTTCACAGGCCTCACTTTGAGTGCTATTCACATATCATTTACCGCAATACAAACCTCAAAACGAGCTAACTAACCCCAGTATTGACTGATCAAAGCAACTGTGTTTATGCCATTGTGTGTCTTTCTAGTAGACATCTGAGATTATACATTTTCAGTGTTGTTTTCCCATTTTCATGAGGCAGTTGTACAAATGTTGATGCCTAATGATGGAGAAAAGGCATGATGGCAATAGAAGAGAAAAATATCTTCCATATCAGGATATGCTTGTTGGAAGAATGATAGAATTTTAAAGAAATTGAATAGGTCTTTCAAGAGCACATGTCATTAAGTGCTCTACAATAAAAGAAAAATGAAACAAAGAAGAGCACTTTTTTATAAAACAAGTCTTAACACATGGGTCTTGACTTTTTTAGGTGTCAACAGATCATAAGTCCAAAGGGAGCGAGTATAAACCCTGATCAGAAGTCTGCTATTAGACAATACGTGGCATGTGAGTAGTGGTTTAACTGGCTTGTTTGAAAAACAGCAGGGACATGACTAGATGTCAATGAATTATTGATTACAGAAAGCACACATGGACCCAATGGGGTCAATAATATTTTTTCTAAAAGAAGTGTGTAAAATGCCCAGGGGACAAGAGGAGTGAGCTCTGAGGAGCCAGTCTGGTCTTAGTATGAGCCTTTATCGCGGACTGAAAGGCCGTGCTCATTAACCGATCACACTTGTGAATCCATCCATCACTATTTGACGTAATAACAGGTTTCTGCTGAAAGACAGCAGAACACTTTGCCACAGAGAGATGGTTTAAGATGCAAAGTTTAATTTCATGGCATCAAGGCAAAATATCAAAATTAAAAGACAAATAAAATAAGGCTAACGGTCCTGCTAAAGACCGGCCTGCAGCAAAAGTACTCCTTCCTTTGTGTTTTAATCGCCCAGTGCAATGACATTTAAAAGGAAACGACATAACATAAGGATTTATGAAGGTTGTGACCAGCTTTGTGCTAAATTCGCTTTGAGGACAGAACTGCTTTACTAGCATAGTGGAAGTAATGTATAGTATATCTGTCAGCCTCATAGAAACTTAAGACATGAAAAGAGAAACTAATGGAACCAAACCAAAGAAACAATTTACTACCTTTAGAAGAAAATCCTACATTCACTTCCATGTTATGTAGTAGTATGTGTAAATATTTATTGATAGAAATACACAGAAACCTCCAGATACAGGATGAGACGCTGAACTCTTCTGTCCGTGGAAATGTCAAACACCATTAAGGGTTTAGAAAATATTTTGTGAAAAATAATTTGTTTAACAGCACTGATAAAAAAGTTGGACAAAATTCTGTCATCATTAACTCAAATTTGCAAAGCTCACAATTAAAGAAAAAAAAATCATGGTCAATAAATCAGCAGTGGACGGGGCAGCAGGTCTGTATCTGCTTACAATCAACACCACTTTGTGTAGTTTAGGGCTTCAGAGCAAGTGCAGCTGTGGGAGAGAGAGAATGGTGGCTCGTGCGCTGCACAAGTGATTTAGGAGACAGCGAGGAGGTTTATAGAAGGAAAACAAGTTCATTACAATTCCATACTTGCGTATCACTCCCCAAAGACCTGTCAATGAAGACAGTGGAGAAATGAGCAGGCCTCATCCTCACCTCGAAAAAAAAGTTATTAGAAGAAGCCCTGGGGTGAACATGTCATTTACAATTCTTACCCCGAGACCCTTGACCTCAAACCCTCTAGGGTCACTACTTCATTTCAAACAGTTTGTGTTACCCTGGTGCTCACCGAGCACAAGTTTCATGCTTCCTCCCAAATAGCATAAGCCGGTTTGGTGCATGTATCTGTGTAGGTTGCAGGGTTGGTGTGATGGCAAATGATTACAAATGTCTCCGTTCTAGCATAATTGGATCAAGCTGACTCAGGGCTTATTGAACACGATCTTGGTTGTTTCGGAGCAGATGGATTAACAATTAAATTTGTTTGATAATTCCGTGCAATACACCTTGAACAGAAAATAAGACGCATTAACGTGAATAAATTACATTCTTCCCACAGGGAATATCATTAGCGGGGAATTCCTTCTTATAGCCTCCCAAAAGACTTTGTCTTACTCTTCGTCTCTTAAATGGAGGAAAGCGTCTGCGGTATGTGTCATCTCTTTCACACCGCCTTCCGTCTCATAGTTTGTGTTTGTATAGCGCTAATCTGTTTAACAGTAAATGTTCTGGAGCCGTAACCTCTTGTTTGTATCCTCATAAAATATCACAAAGGTCACTGAAATATCTTTCACAGCTTTAATTAAATCTATAGCTTTTATTTTTATTTAAGGGGTTGTTTTACTTCCTGAAAACCTTGTTTTGAATTATGATAAAAATGTATTTACACCAGAAAACTGACATTTTGGATGTCTGGGGGATACAATCTGGCTCTAGATTTGTTTGAGTCACGCTTTTCCTTTGAAAAGAAAATTAAGGAAAATAATAAAAGAAAATGAAAACATGAAGATACAAAGAAGCTTTACAAAGGTGATTGAAATATGGGGCTGAGTGATGTTTTGATTAAATTGTTAATCTGTGATCAGTAACAGGCCCCAGTGATATACAAGTACATGTGTGGCTGAGTAGCTCTACAGAATTGCATCATTGTCTATTCCACATAAACCACATATTCTGAGAATCTCTTTCACATAAATTTAACAGTAGCATGAGAAAGCCATGACAATTAACAAAAGTCTGCCAATTATTCCTTTCATCGTATCATAAAATGTTAACTAAGTAGGATTTCCGGCCAAGTATGTGTCACAATTTAAACTGCATCACAGTATTTATCATTGAGTAAAAATTGATCCCATCCTGTCAAAAGTCCTTGTTCGGAGCTGATTTTCTGCAAAATCTGATATCCGCTGTAAACATTCATTCATCAGCTGAGAAAGTGGTTCCTCTTGAAAGAGCAGTCAGGGCTTCTGAGAGCAACATCACTGCCAGGGTTTTAGATTTGATGTGTTTATGAGGATCGAGTCTACGAGAAATATGTGCTGTGCCTGAAGCTGCTGTACCTGTGTACGAGGAATACTTTTCACATTAAAATCAACTGGCAAGCCATTAAAAATAGTGCCGAGCCTCCCAACGTTGACTTGGCTGGTTTCTCACCAACTGCTGGAAGATAAGCCCTCGCTCGATAGAGCCAAGCCGTGTAGTTAGCATATTAGCTTGACAGAGGAAAATAATTTGTCAAAACCTTATTTTAAAGCACTATGAATGTCATCCTGTGTTGCCGCGCTTAATTGAAATGTAGTTGGCCAAGCATGGAAATATATGGGCACACATGGATGGTGTCGGCAGGATGTTTTATGGTGATGCTAACCACACCTGGTTAATATTAGTATCCTCCTTACTGTATACTTTGCATTCCTCGCGTCCGTTTTAGTTAGATTTATCCAGGAGAGGTTAGAAGAAGATAAGAATATACAGTCTGTTTTAGCTAATCAGAGATTTTCTGATAACTAGAAAGTGATAAATATGTAAAACTTTTTTTTTTTTACAAATTATTTAGGTGCGAGGTCATTCCTGAGATAACTGTAGGCATTGCAATAATACTGTGGTCGTGACTTATGGCCAGCCTCTTGAGGTTTGTCATCTGCAAATGATTCAGGCCCAGGGACTAAGCCATTTCATGTGGCTGAGATCTTCAGAGAACTTTATTCGGAGAGGTTGGTTGGGAGTCTAACAGCTGCAACGGCGGAAATAATATATACATCGCGTGTGCTCATCTTTAGTGGCCCTCTCTATCATTCCACTTGCTCGGTTGAACCTGTTAGTCACCACCTTTGAATATCTGAAGGTAAAGATTGACACAGTTCCTCTGTCGAGTGGACACGTTGGTCTGAAAAGCCTCAAAGAACATCTGAATGCGCAGGTCGTAACAGTCACAAGAAGCTGTGCAGATTCACATGCACCATTACTTATCATAATCTATGCTCTGTACTAAAAAACCAAGGGGTTGAAATTAGTTTGCCCCCCATCCCACCACCCCCTTGTGAACCTTGCCACAACCCCGGGCTCCTGAACCCACTTGTACATTTTAGGCCTTGATAATAAACCAACATCTGCAGAACTTACAAGTGCTTCACCAGAGTTAATTGAGTAAATTGAAGCAAGCTGCAGAGCAGTGCTGATCTATGATCCCCTGTTGAGGGCCCAGAAGGGAGACAACAGATTTACTGCATGGACAGTGGGCGGCCTTTTGTTCAGGCTCTGGTTCATGGGAAGTTTGAGGTCAGTTGGGATTAAAATATCTTAGGGAACAAATGGAGTAATTTGAGTGCAATATAAGGAGCACTCTGCCAGTTTTTACCAAGGATCCAGGTGTGATTTATTGGATTTTAAGCCCCGTGTCCCTTTTTCATCTTTTTTTTCCCCTTCTTTTTTTGCCATTCCACATTATTTGGGATTTATAGATAACATGAAGATTTGCCCTTTTTAACAAGCCCTTTAGTTCTGGTTGACATAACCGAGAGAGAAACAGTCATGCATATAAACACAAACAAATACCAAAGGGGAAATATTTGTCCTTTCTCTTGGGGGCAATAATGTTTGGCCTCATTAAAGTGGTCTTTCGGAGAGTATGACATACTTTTCTGATTATTGAACTACAGATGCAGACTTGAGAGGCTGTGTTCAGTTACAATTATACAAACAGTTTATTCCTCTTTTGTCACGTCTCCTGTCTGATATTTTCCTGCCAGACACTGCACAGGAAGACCAATTCAGGACAGAGGGAGCATGCGCATTGGTAGTAAGTTAACTGTACCCTAAGAAAAAAATACGTAAAAGAACAAAGAAAGGTGATATGTTAAGCGAACTTGAACATCAGATTTATTTGAAAGGGGCCATAACACTTTTCGTTACCGGGGTCAAGAGTTTGATCCTGATTTTTTCTCCCGAAGGAAGGTGGCTGAGGTACAGTAGCTCTTTACACGGTGATTGTGTTAAATGGAGCGTTAAAGAGAACCACTCAAGGGCCGTAGTAAAATGTAAGTGAGGAGATGTGACTGACATGCAGCATGAGGACTGAGTGGACTGATATATTCAGTGATGTGTACAGAAATCCCTCACCAAATTCCCTTTAATGTTTATTTTGTCCCATAAGTTTTTGATAAGTTTTATTTTCAGCTTTTCCCAGATATGGTCACTGGCGAGAAAGGTTGTAAAAAAAAAAAAGGAGAAAACCTTTTTCCTAATTTAGGATAATTTAACACTTAAGCTCTGAAGCACACACCAGTTTAGATGTTTTACATTTGAGATAGATGTAGTTGCTTGTAGTCTTTTCCTATCTATGTAGTTTTCCGAGTGGGAGGCAGCCGTGTGACTTAGAAGAAGACAAAGGCGAAAGGATTTAGATGTGGATTTGAGTCTTGAACAATGGAGTGATGGAGCAAATATGCCTCAGTGGCCCAGATGGCCTCTACCGTGTTAAAGAAAAAGAGAGCTGCTACTGATCTCAGTGCAGCCTGCACTTTCTTTGACGTCATATTAACCAAGGACAATTGACTCAGGCTCCCAGTGCAGAGGAAAACTAGTTGGGTTGTTTTTCATTAAGTTTTCTCTGAATTTTGTACCTTTCCAAAATGTATTTTTAAAAGTAGTCTCCTATTTCTGTTTTCTGTGAAAATTTGTACACCCGTGTCGTAAAGAACTTTTTAGGCTTGGCCCTGTTTTAAACAGATCTTTGTAAGCATTTATTTAGACTGATGACTTCTCAAGGTAAGGTGCTTGGTTGCACATATCAATAATAGATGTTAAATGGGGAGAAAAAAAAGAACATGGAATTAACTGTATCTGTTCTTCTGTGTTCTGTAAGTGTGAATTTTTGGTTTTAACCATCACTTTTAATATTCTTAACTGTATTTTACTCTAATGTTTGTAGGATGAGATGATTGCAACCCCTTGGTATGATGTCCTACTTTGCAGTTGTTATACACAAGATTAGTGTTGTTGAACTTGGACACGTGGTAACGGAAGAATTAGTTTTATTCTACCATTTTTGTCGGCTTTCTCGTCTTCTCCCTTGATTCATTGTAAACAGGGTCAGTGTGGAAGTCGCCTTTCCATGGCAACAATATGTTGTTAGTTTGGACACGCTCTGTGTTTGGTTTGACCGAGCCGACTGTACACGAACAGTGCACCTGTCCATTCATCACTGTGATTCATGAAAAATTGCACATTGAAACTCACAGCACACTGGATGACCTGAGACTTCCAGTATGTCCAGATGAAAAGAAGACGATCATCTGCTTTTGGCAGCTTATTGGAGCTTCTGTATTTTCACACTCACACATATTCCGTCAGAGAGCTGATTGGCCACGATTGCTACCAGCCCCTGACACACCATCAGCTAAAATATGATTGTGTATCCTTTCTGATCTCACAGTTTTATTTTACTTTAGTTTACTGTAAATCACAATGTAAACAGATATATTGTTATACAGCATTCCAAGAAACAAATAACTATCCACAGTGTGTATACGTTGTTATCTTATCGTTGTTATTATTTATTCAGGATTACTGGACAATATTATTAGTGTGTTGCTGCAAGCTGGACGTAGACCCGCAGCTGTTACGCCAGCTGTCTGGAACAGGAACATCCTCTCCCAGTCTGCTGCTGTTGTTATTGCACACAACCACATGGATTGCAATGTACAAATAACCCTAGCTGGTGGGGCAAATTGCCCCGTGGCATTTCCTTACTGCATTCTCCAGCGAGGCATCTTCCGATACTTGGCTGTGTCTCTAATGTGTTTGATAGTGTCTGTTAAAAGTTCCCAGGTCCAGGTGAGCATTCAGAGGTGAGGACAGTTAGTGTGTGACTGCCAGCGGTTCATCCGTTAAAACCATCACTGCCTTCACCGCGTAGCTTTCATCATGTCAATGTTTATTCACTAGACATTTGGCAGTTCTGAGCTGCTATAAGATTTACCCAGACTCTACTCACCTCGCTGGCTCTGATGTAAAACATAAACAGCCATTTAATTTGTTGGAATTATTTCTTATATATCTCATTAACTTCACAGATTAGAAATAAAACGCCAATTGATTTATTTACTACACAATATTCACATACAGTTTTGGGAGAATTACACACACATACACACCAAGCCCCATCTGTCTAATAAGGACATTCACTGGTAAAAAAAAATTAAGCATATGCTATTATGACTGAAGATGGTTAAACATCTAGGCCAAATTTGGCTCCATTCCCAACTTGAATTTCCAACCAGATCTTTCTCATGTTCCTTGTTGAAGCACACAAGTCTCATCTCGACCAAATTTACAAAGGCAATATTCCCTATGCCAGTAAATTTCTTCATGATTGGATGCAAAAAAAGATAATTAGCCATGTTGTGTCAATGGGCTGCCAGCCACACCATCTCCTGAAACATTTCACGCCCAGACATGGCCAACAATTGGCTCCATGCCTCCTTAATTCACATACTGTGGAATCAGTGAGCGACTGCGTGAGGGTTTCACAATGGGAAGGGGAGGGAGTGACACACACGGAGCAAAACAGGCAGAGAGTGAAAGAGCAAGGGTGGGAGGAGGGGAGAGGGCTCGGGAGGGAGGGAGAAATAGCGGGCCAAACTCGTTTTCCGCTTGATGGGTTAGCTGCAGAGAATGTGCCTTTACTAGGTAAATGATTAAGGGGGGTGGGAGGGGGACCTATGCTGCTCTGCTATTATGTGCTTCAAAGGTCTCCAAAGGCAGGTTAAATGAAAAGCAAATGTGTTGCCCTGCTGCTCAAATACCTCAAATGTTTTAGCAGGTGCAAGCAATGAAGAGGCGGGCAGTGACGGCAATGTGCTGCACCTTGCTTGGGAATCGTGGATCCTCCTGTTTGGGGAGAGACGGGAGGCGTCCGGCCACTGGAGGGTGAGACCTTGGTCGCAGGGTGAGACAGGTCCGGGCAGCGTCTGCCAGCGTGAGGGAGGTCGAGCTCTGCTTAACGTTCTCACCACCGGGACTTTCATCTTTCGCTCAGGTGAAAAGGCAATTGGGTGCAGGTGATGTAGCTGGGGTGCTGGAGATTGAGATCTCTAGGTTTGCTTTGCCCGTTTTATTGTTCGGTGTAATAACAGCAGGAGGCCCCTACTCACATTTGGTTCCTTACACATATTTCAAGTCTCTTTAGTTGCCTCCTATGGCTTTCATTGCTTGCTTGACAATTGCTCACACACATACACAATGTTAAAGTGTACCAAAAAAATATAATTAATCTTAATTTTAAACCTTTTTAAGAATGTTTTTGATTAAATGAATATCTAAGCTAATGAGGCACAAATTTTATCACAATAATCATTCAGATAAGAGTAAATATTTGTCAGGGGCTATTTTCATTTTGGGATTAATACATTTTTGGTATTTCATTGAGTATTTACAGTGGCAGCAGCTGTTGTACCCATCTTCAACATAATGACAGTCAACCAGTCCAGTGGTATGATTTACTAATGGGGGTCAATGGCAAAGAGGAATATGTGATATCAGGCTTTGTCTCGTCTTCACAGACAAAACTTGTTTGCCAAAAATAAAAAATATACAGTATCACATCTCATCCTTTAAGCTGGATAAGCCTCACACTGGTTTTGTTGACATACAATCAATACTGTATTGATCACCAATAGCCTGACTAAGACAATGTTGTCAATAAGGTTAACAGGTCTCAATAAAGACAACTCTTTATTTTGATTAAGGTAAATGGACATCCAATGATCTGTAATGATGAACAATACAGTAAATTACTGTGATCCCACATTAAAGGGATAATATCACAGGCATAATCAGAGTGGTGTTTTCGTGCTGTAGGTCTTCTGTTTTACTGCTTTTATTGTCTTAATGACGGTGTAATCTAGATTTCTTTTTTTGTGTGCATGCAAATGAAGTCCCTGTTGTAGCCGGTCCAAATCAATCAACTCACTCTGGGTTCACCTGCTCCATATCAGCAACGTGCATTACATAATCACAGCGCAGTGATTACAGGTCTCCCACTGGCAGAGCAATTACCTCGGCTTGGTCATTATCACCTCATAACATCATCTGCGCTCTACATCTCAGCACAGACAACAGGGCTGTATATTACCAAGTGTTAGGTCAGGAAAAGCATCTGCCGCACTAATGCGGCATAATTTGTTCATTATAATAAGTGTGAAGGTAATAGGTGTAAACACAGATAAGTACATTTGTGATATCATTCCCACACATGTTTGGGTGCAGACATTTGGAAGAGAACTGCACAAATCTGTAAAAAGAAAAGTAAAAAACAGCTATGATTTTGAGAAAATTCTAAGAAAAAAAACTCAATACGATGGTATTTGAGGAAGAATACTTCTTCTTTTCCTTCACATCTCATTCGCAAAGAGATTTAAATTAGTATTTGCTTTTAATAAATAATTTAAAAGATAGAATAATGCATCAAATTGACTCAATATAATTTTTTCATAGACTATATGAAAGAGGGAATTATTGAACAATTGATAAGACAATCACGGGTCATTCTGTTAATGTTGTACACATTTGCAGCGGTGCAAATTAACTGAGGACATGTAATGTACTACTGTACTCAGGTACAGTGCACTTTACATAAGAATATCAATTTTAGAATGTAAAATAAATAATAAATCGTTGATTATTTAGTATATTTTATTCCCCTACATTTCACAAACATACAACCAGTACTTTTACTTTATCTGTTTTTAATGTTAATGAATTATGCTGAATAATTCACATCATAATCCTAAACAAATTTTTTATGCATTTGCCTCCTGATTTCACATCAATTCTGACATATACAGTATGTAAAAATGTTTAAAGATAAATGACAAAGGACATTTTGTCTGTATTCAGTTCAAGTCTTTGCCTGGTAGAACTGACTTCCTCCGTTTCTGCTCACGATGTGATAAATGCGAAGGATGATGAATTCCGGGGACTCTTAGTCTAGGACCATTTTGTGAATCCATATCCAAAAGTACAGGTGTTGATTAATCCTCTCGACATTTTCCTGAGACATTCTTTCATTCGTATTGACATTCTTGCAGCTGCCTGGTGTGTGGTGGGGAAATGAAAGCGCTGCCATGGTATTTTGGAAGGCCCTCAGAAGTCAGACTTACACGGGCTAGCTGCTGTGATGGCCTACATTATGGAGTTTATGGCCTGTGGGGGTCTGCTCCCACTTGCCCGAGCGTAGGACCTCAGGAAAGTGCCTTTTCCCTGACAGGATCAGCACATGCCAGACTCCAGACAGATGCTGCAGTGAACTGCTCATGTGGCCGTACAAACTATGTAAAAACGATCAATAATTAATATCTACGTTAGGAGCCGGAACCACCATCACTTTTGTGAACATTAGAGTACACTAAAAGTAAGCAGTGACCAGTAACACTAAATCTCGCCCCCCTCCTTTCATCTTGGAGACGGACACAAATACATCGGCCGCTCCCGCAGCCTGCCCTGGTGGAAAAGGAGTGTTTTTATTGTGGTTATGTTATGCAGGGCGCTAATTAATCGCATTGCTCTGTGCTGCAGCACTGACATGGTGTAAACTGTGTTGGGGGAAAAAAGAATTTCATGGTGGCGGTTCAGCCACAGATAAAGGCTTTCTCTCCATTAAAAATAATAAAATAAACAAGGGAAGAAAATAATATATCAACACATTATTGACATAACACTCCCCCCCCCTCCTCATTATGATTCCTCAGCTGTATTGTCGCCAAAGTGTCAGATGGAGAACTGCTCGCAAACTAATTTGAAAGTTCAATCACGTACGGTGTTAGCAGTTTGTACTTCAACAAACTCCTGGCACACAGTAAGTACAGTTAGCAATGCACACACACACACACACACACACACACACACACACACACACACACACAGTAGTACAGTAAGTGTACAGAACCTGCACACGACGGAAAAAACCTCCCGGAATAAGTTCATTGCTGTTAAAGTGTTGAATAAATTCACCCCAGTGTGCAGCTGGATTGTTCTTGAAAATTCCCAGAGTGATTGATGCTTTTTCTTGCCTGAGAAAATTATGTGCAGTTAAGATAGTATCGCTGCAGGGGGTGGAATATTATGCAAAGAGGCATCTCTCCCAAAAGGTTTTTTTTCTTTTTTTTAGGGTTAGGTTGAACACTTACTGATGGAGCAGTAAGAGGAATCTTGGCTTTTGCCTTTATCTGGTGTGTGGAGTTTGGGGTACTTTCCTCCCTCTTTCCTCCATTTCTTCTCTATCTCTGGCACCAAACTTATCAAAATAATATGTGCAGTAAGATCATTTTTGGCTTGCGCCCGACAAACTGATATAAATTTCAATCTGACTCTGACAGAAGTTTTCATTTTGCCAAGAGAGCAGAAAGAGGCGTGTGTGTGTTTGTGTGTGTTTGTGTGTGTGCTTGTTGTGTGTGTGTGTGTGTGTGTGTGTGTGTGTGTGTGTGTGTGTGTTGGGAGGTGTACTGTACACGTCTTTGTGAGCACAAGTTAAAAATGTGACCAGAGGAAGAGAGCAGTTGGCCAGAAAATCTGGTGTTTTCAAACAACACCCTGGACGAACAAACATTTTTGTCAGTAAACCACAAATTCTTTCACGTCTTACACGGCTTTCGAGCCAAAGCACTGCCTCTGGTCCCCACTTGAGACTCACTTTAATACCTCTATTATTATTCTCCAGGATCATTATTATTATTAACATTACCACCTGTTGGGAAACACTCCAGCTCAGCCGAGAAACTAATGTGAAAATATTCAGTGACTGCAATCCAAGGCCCCTTTGATATAGCAGAGCCTTTTTCTCAGGTGTCCACTGTGCTGCTCTGAGTCACAGGTAGAGACGGAGCAGTGGAAACCCGGCTCTGGCTGGGATTCCACTGAACGGTGTGCCATCAGTGCCCCGGTCCAGTTTGGCACCGGCTGCATGAGCAGGAATCTTGCACCCTCATTACATCTCAGCCACTCTAATTACAACCTGCTCAAGAGCTGTTATCCTACACCTCACAGTGACAATGACAGCGCCTCCTCTTAGAGGCCCGACCGGTTTTCTCTCGGCGCAACACAACACCCGTGTAAATAAATGACGGTCCTGCTGGGGAAAAAAGAAACCTACCAATTACTAACCAAAACCTGTGATCTGTTGGAGGCAAACATTTCCCTGGATTTAACATATTTGTAAGGCATAAATGTTTGTTTCCTCTTGAATTTTGATGGTGATGATGGTGCTGATGGTGAGGACGGTTTAATGTATTCAAAGAAAACGATGATGAAACCAAGCAGAATTCTTTCTGGCCCCTTCGCTCGGTTCCATGGAGGAGAAATCCATTTACACAACAGGCACTGAATTCGCCTATGAATGTGTTCCATGGTGTCCTATCACACACATTATTGTTTGAGATCCTGTGTTATGCTGACAAATCCTCTCGTGGCAGCAATCACCTAAGCGTCTTCCATGAAAGGGATGTACATATTCCTCCACTTATTTCAGAATTTATTGTGTTCATCACTAATCCAGAGATGGGTTCCTCATGTAATACCCGCCATCTAATCATTCTTAGTATTCCAAGGGCTTGTTAGACAAGATCCTGCAGACTGTAATTGTTTTGTCAATTGATCCCATAGAGGAGTAGAGATAGATTAGACAGCAGGAGACAGTAGAACATTATTCTGGAAGGTAAGAATTCACATCGCTGCTGTTATTTTAAATATATAAATTAGTCCAAATTAAAATCTGCTTTAACCGAAAAACAGGACATTAAAGGGGACGGAATGTGCATCTATGTGAACACCTTGCTGCTGCTGTTGTTGGAACGCAGTACATACATTGTGCCTGAGTCCTGAGCTCTGTGACAGCGCGCGGAGGCTGCCTACTGTGTCCCCACTGAACCTAAACATGTTACACAGCATAATGTTTTCATAAAAGTCCATATTAGGGCCGCACAGATCTTAAAAGGTTTATGACGACCATTTAGCATCGCGAGAGCGAAGCTTAACATGGCCATGTCAAGATAACATGCAAGCATCTGTGTTGTTTTCATTGGCTGTCAGCACAGATTTTACAGTGGCTGCAGGGAGAAGGGGCATGTGCGCTTAAGATGCTCCTGCGAGGGCTGTCACTGCAGGAGAGCAGGGACGAGGACGGGGAGGCGCAAAAAATAGAACAAGAGAGACGGAGAAGCTCTCCTGTCCAAAAAGATGATAAGGAGGAATAGAGCGCAGTGGATAATTTGACTGGAGTAGGGGGATAATATGGGCGCACTATTTTATTTGAAACGGCAGATCTGCTCTCATCCAAGCCTCATTCAGTCCCCTGTGCTGCTCTGGGAAAAAAAAGGAGTGCACTGGTGAGAGCTGCGCCACAGAAACTAGGTGGAGCTATTGCTTACATCTGCGTCCACTGGTGAGGAATCGGGGCCAAGAGAGGGGAGGGGAGAAGACAATGTTTAGGAAATGAATGCAGGGCTTGGTCACAGCCTGGAATAAGACCTTGGGGGTATAAGAAAAGGAGAAGCCCTGTGAACTCTGCACCTGTCACACAGGATCTAGAGGGTCTCAGACTTAAAGTAGAGCTTTAGGCCTGCTTGTTACCCCGGAGGAGGGCAAAAATATTTGAGGAAAAAACGTCTGTGAGCTCCGTTCTTTATCGAACTGGTGCTACACTACACCCCTAAAGATGACACCCAACAGAAATTAATCTATAGGGAGATTGTGTTGCAGTAATGCTGAGTTGAAATTTGCAGACTAAATTGCTCTCTGGCTCTATCTCCCCCATCACCCATGCATCATAAAAGCAAGGCTTTAGTATGAGATGAATAATCTCGCTCCCGCATGCCTCTCTTCTCCTGCTCCCCCTCACACCATAATCGTCAGAAGGCAAGCCAGCTTAGTCAACCCTGTGCTACGGGCCAGGATAATAATTGCTGTATTAATTGGTGTTGTCCAGGCTAGACAGAATATAAGAGATCCCACTGGGGCTAATAATTAATGTTTTTTTTTTACCCTCTCTTTCTCTCCTCCTGCTCTTCCTCCAACACCACAAGCAACCACACACACACACACACACAAACACACACATTGCCTTCATTTGCTGTATCATTAAGAAAGCGCTTCAATACCTCGGCCACTCCGAGTAGCAGGATGATGACATCTCACAGGAGTATTTTTAGATAAGGCAGTGAACAACAGCTCTATCGCCTGTGCTGATTATGTTTATTCTTTAATCTCATGCGACTAAGAGATATGAGTATCATGGCATCCTGGCCGTTCACAGTTGTCTGTGGGGATGAAGAGTTGTGTAAAGGCCTGAAATAGAAGCCTGGACTAAACCAAATTACACTGGCTCGATGAGAGCACGATGCCTGTGCAGTCAATTGCAAAAAATATTACAGCTCATAAGCTTGTGATGATTCAATCTAATGCTCCTCCCAAATGAATAGGTAAATTAAAGAATACTTGCAAGTATGTGTGTAGGTGTGCACTATATTTTACCAGTCTTTGTTCTCCTTACCCCAGCGTCTGCTGTACTACTGCCCCTCCTGGTGTGAACCTGCTTAAGTTCCTTGTCAAAGCCCAGTGAGTCAGCCCGAGAGTGACTGCCAAAGAGGAGAAAAGCGTTTTTATGAAAGGCACACGGGAGCTCATGGCAGTTTTACGCAGCCCTCCACCTTCAGGAAGCAGATAATTACAGGCTGCATTATGTGCTGTAGTATCATGTCAGAAAGTATAGTGACTGCACAGGACTGCTGAATGCGCTATTACAGCATGTGTTCCAATTGTAAAATGATGATTATACTCTATGATCCTTTTAATGACAGATATGGGGGATTTTTTTTCTCTTCTTTTTTTTTTTTGCTCTGCTGGTATTTAGCACATATCTCAGTGTGGTGCTTTTAAACACATCTCACAATTTAAGGGGGAAGGAACACAAATTTGGGGGTAGTTTAGAGAAAATAACAGGAATCTCTCTCTGTTATTATACCAAATATGAGCCCAACCGCACACTAACTAACAGATCTGTCACAACTTAAATTCAGTGACCTCCCATGGTGCACTTGTTCTCTTTGTTTCTTTCTTTTTTTGCTTCCAGGATTTAAAAAAAGGAATGATTAAGGAAATAACCCTTTTCTTTTGGTGGCCGATTGAAGGTCATTCAAACATGATTACCTGTGCTGTGGAGATTAGGAGGCTCGGCGTTAACCGGCTTCATTTCAAGTCATTTGAGGTCATATCTGGCATGTCACAAACACTCTCGCCTTAACGTCTGCTATGTTGTCCTTAACCAAAGTCTATTTACTGTGCGCCTTAATTTGTAACCACCACTTTAACAAGTCCCAAACCAAGTGAAAAAACAGCTGCTCTGTAGCAACGTGCAGGGGGAATTGGCCGGGTCGCAGCTCAGCTCTGCAACCGGGCAGGGAATTAGGACCATGTAGAGGCCCTACTTTGTTAACAGGCCTGACAGGGTTATTTGACCATCTGCTTTAATTACAGGTTCTGACACACTCAAGTTAATGCCTGAGTGTCACTCGTGCGAAGGTGCAAATTAGTTTCCACTTGAGGAGCCAGGGTGTGCCACAAATCAAACTAACGACATCAATTGGCCTCAGACATCAGCTAAATTGTCTGAGCTAATCAATTTCATTAGTGCTCCGGTTTTTTAACGAGGCAATCCGATGATGATTTATGGGAATGCAATTCGACAGATGAAACTGAAAGATTAGGTTTTTTCTTACCTTTTTTTTTCCTTTCTCTCTCAAAACCTTTGCGTTTGCATCCTATTGTTCTTCCCGTGAGAATTTATGTTCCAGGGGAAACACTTGGCGCTGTTACATGTGTACACATGTAGACAGCAGCCCAGAATGTTGCCACCATGGTTGGTATTTCAAAGGCAAAGGTTTATGAAGCCTGCAGGGCAAATTAAACAGCCACCTTCCCAACATGCCGTGTTTTGCAACACACTGGCAGTTAACTTGATGGGAGTCTTGCATTGAGATTGAGTTCCCGGTTTTTAGTCGGACCTGATCATGTTCCTGATTCCATTTGAACTTGGTCGGACTGTAAAGTCAGACTGAAACTGCATCCAGTTAAACTGACAATGTTGGCCCCATAATGTACCTCTCTGCTCCAGAGGCTCTCCCTCCGCAACATCTGCAGCAGGCCAGCACCTCTGGTGGGGGCACGACACAAGGGAAACCTACAGTATTACTTTTCACTTTTCACCCGCACTCACCTCTGACTCATGGGTGTTACCACTGTGACCTATCAACTAATCAGCTTTCTATACATATCTGCCCGGCGTCGACAGTTTGCCTGTTATTCTCTCTTCTTGTGAGGCAGCGTAGAAAGAAAAAAAGGTGAACTCTATGGCACTTAAATCAAGCCGTCATTAGCAGAGGAACAGATTGTCTTTTCTTCCAGTGCCTCTGTCCTTCAGATAAACAGGTCTGAGTGCTGACACATGATCCTTTCAACTAACACAGCCCCATCCTGACCAACTGATGGGAGGAATAGTAATCAAGCAGGCAGTCACATGGACGACACACTTTACCGCCCATAGGATGCAAACTTTAAACTACTCACGGGACGGAATGAAAAATGCAGCATGTGTTGCATACATTTCAAGAATACTTCATTTGGATCAGTTAGTGCTTTAAACTGCGGGAAGTCGAATGATAAAAATCATACACTGCGGATTCAAATAAACACCAAATGTACAAGTTCTGTTTTCTACTCAACTTTGAAATCAATTGTCAAGAGTGAGAAAAAAGGGGTGGCTTTTGTTTCTTGGCAAATGCTGCCTAGTGATGTGTTTTGATCTAAGCTAAATGTCTGTCTTTGTGATCTCTTCCTGCAGGAGCCTGGTGTTCTGTCAGCCACCCAACTCATGCAATAACTGTCATTAATTAGTCTGATAAATTACGTCCAAAACAATGACATGTTTAAATGGTCCAATTTAGCTCAAAGCCTAAATGAGATATTACATCAAAAAGCCAGCCGTTCCTCTCTTTTAGCCCATTTAAAGAGGCATACTGCCTTCCTGAAAGCGTTTTAAAGGTTACGATTTGCTCAGATGATAAAGCAGTACCTTTTAATGAAATTCTAATTAGTAATTTCATGGACTTTGTTACCAACCATATCTGATTAGTGCACATTTTCACAGCCCACTTTAATTAAGCACACTTACTGTACAGTTTCAAACAATCCCCCACTTGAAGATGGAGCTCAGTACGTTAAAAAAACAACTTACTTTGTAAACACAAATGTTGCAATTTTCCTTTTTTAATAAGATTACATTTGAATAATATTCATTTTTGTGTGTGTTTTTGGTTATGTGTTTTTTTCCCACTTCTGTTGCACATTCCTTTGAACATGAAAATTGTGGTGATGATAAGGTTCTCATTACCTTCCATGATTATGGGTTATTATTTAATAACACAGTGTTTTTTCTTTTTAAAAAAAAATTGTCTGAGATTTAACTCAACTGCATGTGTTATGATTTTGATTTGGTTGATATGTTGACAGCAGTGTTGACTCAATAATAAAAAAACCAAGTATAAGTGGGAGGGGCCATTACAGGTCAATCCTTCAACATGTCTTTGTTTTCAAACAATGTGCACACACTGTAAACACATCGCACTTTTTACAAGTATTGTATGCCAATTACACAGTGTCGGTGTGCCGCTGAGGCTTGGGACTGTTGACCAAAGAGCCCCAAGACATAATCTGATTTCACTTTCATTCAAATCGTTTTCCACTTTGAGATCTAATCCTGGTTTACAATATGAACTCTGACCCTGAATATCAACTGGCCTGGGTTTGGTGTTTAATGTTCATCAGCGTTCGATGTGGGAGTCTTCCCCTCACAGTGGAGTGCTTTTGACACAGCCTTCACCCAGCTGCCCCTCACTGGGCCCCAGTGGACTCTCTCAGGTCCCTAACCACACAAGTGTTTCCACGGTGGCGAAACTGTTTCAGTCTGACTGACATCCCAGTGTTTGGGGTCCAGAGTTATAAAAGTGCACAAAGCGTGACAGACCACCTTGGCCCTACCTCCTCGCCCCATCTCTCCTTTTAAACATGGAGTCCACCCTGTCAAGTCACATGCCGGAGCTGTAATTTAGACTAATAATTACCAGACATCACCACAATGAAACATCAGTGTCTGAACTTCTTTGGACCAAACTGAATTTTAATACGTTTGGAAAAGGTTGGCCGGAGGCAGGAACCCCGTGCACTGGGAAAGGCATCGCACATGTGGAAGCACTTTGGGAAGTGATAAATGATTTGAAATCCGCAGTGTCCCTGAAAATGGAAATTAGGGCGAACAGGTGTTAAATGGGAACCACTGGTGCATTTTGAACAGGAGAAAGAAAACCTGGGTCTTTGGGGCCAGATGTGACGGGGCTTGGCCGGGGATGGGGAGGGCGTTGCTGAGTGGTCATGGCCTGAGGTGTGTGATGTGTGGAGGCCCCATGTGCTTGGACCTCCCCTCCAAGAAATAACGGATCACTTGTGTCAGCTGTTCTGGGGGGGAGGCCCTCTTTTACTCTCCTCGTTGCCACAAATAAACTGCCTCTAGATAACTAGTATGAAGTCATTTTTAGCTGTGATCTGCTGTACGTGTGAGGTATTTCTGCCAAAGAATATGATGATAGCGGCTTCAGCTCGCACATCCTCATCACCTCCGGCATTATTGCTAATTTGTATGGGTGCCGTCTTTAACATGGATAATTGCCATAAATTGCAGCTTTATTCACAGAGGGTCAGGAAATGGCCAAGTATAACAGCCATCAAGCGAGTAGGACTAATTTTCCCTCTGCCTTTTACTCTTAGCTGGAATTTTCGGGCCAAGGGAACTGAGCCGTAACCTAAATGCCCATGATTTCATTCACATCGTGCCTGGGGTCTGTTCACCTCAGGGACCCATTTTAAATGTGATGACTCATTTACATTGTCAGAGATAATGAATGAATAACAAAACGGCAAATGTTGCTGGCGTTACAGAAAATAACTTGAGTAGGTTGGAAGAACATGGGATTGGGTTTCATTGTCAGAGCGACAATGAATAATCTCCAATTTTGGACAGTGTGAGCACTGACACAGTTGAATGTAAGACAGCCTCTGTGCCCACGTGAACGCCATACCTCCACTTTGCTAATGCACCCCCCCCCCTCCCCTTCCCCTTCCCCTTCCCCTGTCAATCTCACTTCCTCGGCTGATTTCATGGAAACTTTTTCCGACTCCGCTGAATTGTCCTCTCATTTAAAGCTCCAAACTCTCGGATTGTTTTGTCGCAGCTGTCAAAACAAGAGTCATCAGAACTAGACGCGTTTGCAGTCTCGGGTGATGTCAGTGCTGCGCTGTATGTCGCCTTGACCTGAGAAGATCCCAGAATGGATCAGTCGGCGGAGGATTGCCGTACTGGTGTAGAAAATGACCAGCTGTTGAGGCTCTGTGGTGTGTTATAGACTTCATACTAATAGAGTGGCACACTACCCAGATGGAGCCTAATCCGTTCTATACATCAGCATAAGTTAACCATTTCATTAACCCTGCTGTACTAACCACTGCTGTGGGAGGGCTGTGAGCGGCTGCATTGTTTTGCCATGACACCACTGTATGGGAGTTTAATTGGCTATTCCATTAATAACATGGGCAAACTAATTTAGTAGAACCTGTCCTCTTTAAACCACGGGAACAAAGAGTAGGAGGGTGGAAATCAATCTCAGCTTTGTGCCTGAGCCACTGACCCGTTCATGCTTTGAAGATTGCTGCTGTTAAAAAAAAAAAAAAAAAGCATCTGAGAAGTTATTTAACTACAAACAGAGCCTACCTTCCCCATTCCAGCTGCATAATCAGGCATAATAAGTGACTGCAAAGGTCCACTTAATGTATTTCTAACACTGGAGACCTGCTAATCCTGTCAGGGGGAATGAAATGGAGGTGGGAGGGTGGGTGGGGAGGACCGTGCAGAAACCCAGCCATGGAGCTGAGCAGTTAACTCCATAACCATGCAGGCAAATGCCTGGGCGCCTTTCACACAAAAAGAGAAAGAGAGGGAGAATAAGCCCAGCTTCATATTTCAACCCAAAGTGGGGATCCATTTTTCCGCTTTAGTGGCCATCGAGGAACAGTGGGAATAACAACAACAGCAGCCGCGGCAGTAACAGCCTGTCTCACTGGGCTGAGTCCTCATAAACCTGTGCCATTATCACTCTCTTTATGGGCCTTTAAATAGAGAGCCCTTCAGATCAGCCATGTGTGCTCGCCTAGGTGAACATCAGCCCCCTCACTTTTCTGCCATTTGTAACAAGACATTTAATGCCTCTTGGATCGGCCTCTTTGTCAGTAATCATTTTTTCCTCTCGCTGACATTGTGTACATCTCTCTGCAGGAGTGTTTACATGTTTGCATGTGTATGTACTCGGACACAGAATTTTTTTTAAACAGTTTTTTGTCCTCTTCTACAAGCGGTCGCGTGTGTTTAACCTCTGAGCCGACAGAGAGGCGATTACAGCCTCCGTTTACTCCACATCTTCTTGATGTAAGTTAACTAACGTTATGCTGTCAAATGATGGAAAGCAAAATGGGGCGTAACCAGAAGGAAATGTTGGAGCCTTGGAGCATGGGTGCCCCTGAAAATAATGGAATCATAAAAAGGGGAGAAAACAAACAAAGAGTCCCAAATCGACAAACACACGGAGACTCATCAGATATGGCATTTTCCCCAGCTTTGTTTGCCGGAACACCTTTTTATGGTGGTCTTTGAAATTCGGGGGCCCCATTAACAGTTCAAGCATATAATCACATCTCCGTAATGAGGTATTAATTAAGCGAGGGGCATCTATTGGCCCACTAAACAGCCTCATAAACAATTGACAGGAGATTTGCGATTTTTGACTCCCTGACACCATTAAACAAATCAATATTGGGTTTTGCAGAGATGCTCTCCGGCTGGCTCTCTCTGGTCTTTGCCAATCAGCTCTGTGGAATACTAATGAGGGAATTAACTGCCTCATATTCTGCATGTGTCCCATCAAACAGATCCTTATCAAGTGAGTCTCATTTGCATGGAAGCAGACTGCTTTGTAGGTAAAGATTTCACAATATGTCACTCATTATGCCAGCCCACCCTACCCCGACTCAATCCCCTATCCCTCTCTTATTTTCTGTCAGACGCCTGAAGACCCCCATGACCAGCACACAGACACACAAACAAGCACACACACACTGTTTACTCCTCTAGTGTCGCGAAGACATGATGATGTGACATAATAAGCGGAATAATGGTTTTCAAGTGGCGTGTTTATCCTCAATATTCCTGCTGAGATTTTATCCTGCCACGCCCACAGTGCGTTCTTCTTCGACACAACTGCCTGTTTGTTGTCGCCTGGCACTGTGCTCCTTTTGAGTGCTCAAGTAATCTTGTTTGATGAATATTGCGCTTGGAGTACCTAATGATGTTTGCTGTCTAAATTACAATTCTGCCGTCCAAACCTGCTTTTCCATTGAGAGCTGCACAGTCTAAAAAAAGGGCCATATACAGTGCGTATGCTATGGCTTTCTTCTTTATCATGTGAGACACCTTTGTTTAAACTAAGAGGCGCAGTTAGCCTTCAGGGAGCTGCTGCTGATGGAAATATGTTCTCTTTGACTTTAACCTGATAATTATAGGTACCATGTGGAGTTTTTTTGGCCGCTAGTAGCGTGGTGGAGCAATGTTTTTATGAGTAGGTCCCTGCTTTGTTTGTATTTTCCATGTCTCTTTTCCACTTACTGTACCACGATGCATGGGCACATGCAATTACTCTCACTTTCTTACTATTGTCATTGTCCTGAACTTTTCCAGAGTGGCTGTATGTGAGAACGCAAATGTCTGCAAATGTAGCGCCGGACAATTTTCCGGAACATTTCCTTCCAGCCCCCTGGGTAAAATTTTTGGGAAAATGTCAGACTGAACCGTGACAACAAGTGCAACAATGTCCCGACAGATCCAGTGAAGAAGTAGACTTCTAGACATGGATGTAAACAGGATGGATGGATGAACAATTAAGTCCTGGTGTTGTATCTGTTGGCTCACTGTCACACTGTCATGGCTTACTGGGACACTTGAGGAGAACGGAGCCATTGTTAATGGTATCAATACATTTTTTGTTCTTTCCTTTTTTGTAACAGTCAAGATGTCAGCAGTGAAAAGCACATTCTGTCTTTTTGAGTTGAAGATTGTAAAGCAACTAATTGTGTCGGGTAATGAATACTTTACACCGAAATAATGGCCGTGACATGAATTGGAGCTATGTTCATTGCATTTCCTCGCAGCATTTACCTTCTCCAAGTTTAGGTTTCAGCAGGTGGAGCTCAGAAGGACAGAGCATCTAATTTAATCTATCTTGGGAGTGCTCTCCGCACTGCTCACCCCAGGAAAATGAGTGACAGGGGATGGCCTGTTGTCTTTGTGCTATGTGTGTGGCCGCGGGGCGGCGAGTTAATGCAGGAGATTGACTCTTAATTGCAGTGGGGAACGCTCATCTTTTCTCATTAATGAGACGGAGCCAGAGCCTGGAGATTTTCTCATCACACAAATACACTCCTCCACCGGCCAGGTTAAGTGCTGTTTAGATTATTGGCATCCCTGCATATGATTCCCCCCCCCCCCCCCCCCCCCCCCCCCAAAGCACTATGTCTCAGATTGTGAACACAAGCAAACGATGAGATGGGAGTAAAGCAGTGTTAAGGGGATGCAGTTTGAGTATGCGTTTGTTTATTGGGGGAGGTTGGGTCTCTGAAGTGAAGCAGTCATATGTGTGATACAAATCCAGAGGAGGCAAGGCTGGTGAAACCTCTCCGTGGAGCCTAACAAGGCAGATGAGAAGGCCATTTATGGGATCACATTTCATTTGTATTTTGTCCAGCCTCCAGATCAAAAGACGATCTTAATTTGAGGGCTGCACCAATAGAAAGTGAGTGTTTCCTGATGGATACAGATGTTGCGGCTGAGCCAGAGGAGAGGCGGTGTAGAGGACAGGGGAGCGGGCGTGCTGTGGGTCCGTCTGTCTGCTTGTCTGTGCGTCTGGGGGTGGGGGTTAACCTCTGCCTAAAGAACGACCACTGGCTCCCCATGATGCATAACCGTGAGGGATTAGAGAGCACAAAGCAGCAGACTGTTTGGTGGAGCACTAAAATGTGCTCCTCTGGGGCTCATTGAAAAATGATTGCCGATTAAGTGTTTGAAGTCTGCCAAAGACGAGTGTGCGTTTTTAGTGGGATGACGATGAAACTCTATCTTTCCTGCTTATGCAGGCAATTTTTCCTCTCTTTTTCCACTAACTGTACCATGATGTGTGTTCTCTTGTCACGCCTGCAGTTGAGGTTGCCAAACTCATTTCACCTCTTGGACCTCAGCTTGACTGGAAGCCAGACAACCAAAAGTGATAAGAGTGAATTAAGCTGTTACTCTCCAGCGGGAATGTTATTATACCACCAGAGAGAGGCATTGATTTCCTTATGAGAACAACAGGTGAGCTTGTAGAAAATAACTTTGCCGTCTACACAAATAGCAGGTAATACCAAGTCTATAGAGATAAAATTATGTATATGGAAATAAAGGAGATAAGGTTCCATAACTCAATTCACACACGAGGAATTGGCTCATGTCCTGAAACTATATTCAGAGCACCATAATAGTCATCATTTCTAAGAAAGTCCTTTTAAAGCGTATCTGTGATTGCTAAGATGTTTTATTTTTCAGATGCCATTTTTCAAAGAGGATTTGCAGTTTTCTTTTTTATTTACTTTAAGTGTTGCTTATAGTATTAAAAAAAAACCCAGGCAGAGAACAATGAAGTCTGCAGTGATGGTGGGGTCAGTCCAAGTCGCCCTGCTGAGGCATGTGGAACTGTGCTTCCTTTGATTAATTGAGGCCCTAAGAAGACTAATACTCCGAAGTGAACTGGAGGAAATAATTTGTGCGAGAGACAATGTCGAGAGTGATGACAAACATAGCTTAGTCTTTCCCTGGTTGCACCTCAATTCCGCGCGATGTCAGCTTTGAAACTGCAGCGCTGCTCGATATATTATCATGTTACACTCATTTGTTTTCATTATTGCATCAAAGGGGATCTGGTCATGCAGCGGCCATTTTCGGCGGTATGGAGGCCTAGAGAACAAATGCGACTCTGGAGTCACATTGGGGTTATACAAACAGTGAGGAATCTGCGGTTTAATAAAGAGTTAGATTCACATTCTTGTGTTACTACCTAAAGAGAGGAATAGCCACTGGACTTCAGAGTGAAAAAGGTTCTTATTGTAACTTTGTTCTGGGCTAATATTTGAATACAAGATAATTAAAAACAACACCCTGCCGTAAAATATCAAGCGAATAAATGTTAAAATGATGCTTTACCCTGACTTGAAAGCTGCGTTTTCCCTGAACTAGTGTCGGCAAACAATGGCAGAGTTTTGTTTAAGAGCTGTAAAAGGAGCTGAGCGGGGTATGTTAAGTAGTCTCACAGAGAAGCTGGAGGGCGAGGGGTGAAGGGAGAAGCTGGCCCCAGCGGACAGGTGGAGGTAAGCTGAGAGCCATACCACCCAAGGGGAGGATGAACTTGAGATGTGTCCTTCACCGTCCTGTGAAGGTGGAGGTCAGCAGACAGCCACGCTGATCGGCCAAGATGCCCCAATCAGCAGGAAGGACCCTTCTTCCCCTGGATGAAATGAAGCCACCAACGGGCCAGGTCAGTCACAATTAGGACTCATAAAATATAATCAAAACCTCCAAAGCTGGGCAGCAATACTCGGGTGGTCAGGGGGAGAACAGAGCACATCTTTGTGCTGGAAAAAGGTTTTACTCGAGCGTGAAACAGACACACCTTGTTCCAATGAGTCGTATGTATCGAGTCAGAAAACAGCTACCCTAAAAGTTAGTGCCCTTGCCAACATCCTTTAAGAGTTAAGTTTAGGAAACTATGATTCACACACTTTTAAGTGTCACAACCCCTGCCGAGGCTCTTTTCCACAGTATATGGGGCTTTTATGCTAATCTCCCTAAAACATCGGAATATGGCGATAACAATCTATGAGCCCAGAGGTTGTTTGTTTTCTTCCAGCATTTCTATCTAAGGCAGATTTATTGTTTGTTTTTGAAATCCGGTAATTGAGGCAGCTGAAAATTTGTATTTCTGTTGTCTGAGGCCCGGAGCGAGGATTAACAGCATTTAGCATTGTGGCGTGTACCCCGCCCTCCTTAAATAGGGTAGATAAAAAACAAAAACATGGAAAGATGAGTTTCTACACAGGAAAAAAACATGCTGTTTTGACATTTTTATGTAATTGTTCAATTACATAAACAATCTGAATGTTTGTGACATAAAGAAAAGTATGTTGCTGTTGATAAATACTGTAAATGTAATGAATTAAATTAATAAATAAAAAAAATAATTTAATTGATTAATTGTAATTAGCTATAAAAACGTGCATCTAAAGTTAATCCAGTTCTAATGGCAGACAGTTATAAATAGGACGTCTCTCGATCTTGATCTTAAATCTCTTGATTAAAAGGAGAAAAAAAGTGGATTTGAGTGCAAATGACAGATATTTATGTTGCCTGCACTTCAAAGCTCCCTGCTGAAATAAATCACATATTCTTAAGTGAAACAGTTACAGCTACACCTGCACTTGGATTGTGGTTTTGACACCAAAGTGATGCATGATGCCAAAAAGGTATTTGGAATGGCCAATGGTTTTTGACACTCATTACCCCGGCATTACAAGGACACGTCAAGCGTGAACATATTTCCCATTTCCGCAGTACAACTTGAACAAAGGGTTACATTATAGCGGAGGAATCCTCAGACGCTCACTAGGCCTTATTTGCCCCGGGCTGCACCCATGGGTGTCATCTCAACTCCCCGGCTTATTACACGTGCCCGTCAAGGCCTCGGCTCTCAGTGTCTTGCTCAATAACAAACATGATTTGAGCTGTCACTGGGAGTGACCCGCTGCTCAGACCGGCTCACCGAGAGGAAGTTTTGTGTTAACGACCGTGCGTTTGAGAGCAAATCAAAGTGTGTGTCAGATTGAGCAGGTTATAAGTCATTCTAACTGATTCGTGATTTAACTCACTTTGACATACTGATATGCATTCTGATAATATCGGATACATATTATAGGCTTTGTTAAGATGAACTCTAAAGGTTCACTGATGTGACAGTGAAAGATTTTTTTAGCGATAATTATTTGGGGGCATTTTTGCCTTTAATGGTAATGACAGTGGAGACGAACAGGGAAGGTAGGAGAGAGAGAGGTAGGAGAAATGTATTTGTCCTGCTGTATAGCAGATGTTGTGTGTTTTGGGGTGAACAGAAGAACTCAGTAGTTAGTATAAACAATTTTAAGTTCTAATTTTGAGAAAGCAATTTCAGGATACAAGTTTGCAAGGTGGGTGTCATGTTAAGACTTCCTCTTTGAGTTTTGTACTCTGGAAGATAGTGGGCAGCGTAGGAGCCACCCAAGCAGATCAGATGTGACCAGAACTGAGTCAATACTTCAGAATGAAATCAGAAATTATACAAAATCCAAAAAACAGACCAAACTAACAGACAGTGTAAGTTCAGGTTGTGTTACACTGATGTAATCCAATTCAGTGTGACAGGAAAAATGTAATTTTTCTCCAGGTAATTCAATTGCCTTAGGGAGGTTGTTAATTGAGTCTGGGGTGTTTTGCCTAAAAATTAAATAATCAAGAACTGTAGGCATTGCTGCAAAATTAACATGTGCAATTGCTAATCCATTGAATTGACTATTTAAAAGAAATTCTATACACGATTGTGTCATGTTTTCACAGTAAGTACATTAACACGTTGCATTGTGTGAATGGTGAATCTGCAAAAGGTAGAGTGTGTGTCAGAGGAAAAGTTTATTTTTCCTCATACACTCCTGCACCTTAGCTCTGTCATAAGCTATTTTCTGCTCCGCTGCAAATCCTAATTGATCGAGCTCAATCTTAGCTTTACATTACATGGGCAGATGACATCATTTGATACCGATATTTTACAGCGCTTTTCCCAGGCTAATGTTGTTTTGCCGGTTTTATGGCAGTGCGCCGTCTAGACAAAGGCGTATGTACACAGAAATTGAGTGTATAAATGTTTAGACAATCATTATTTTAATTTAAAATTTCTAAGGTTGACTTACCTTTGGTGCAAGGTGCCAGTCATTGTTGGATGGTGGCAGCGCGAGTGTTATGCTAAGGCCTCCGGTGCTTTGGTCTCATTCCAACTCACATGCTTCAGGAGGCTAAGTCAAGAGTGAGGAGACAATAGTGTAATTTATTAGATAGCTGAAGATCAGGCTCTGCTGTCAGTCCTGACTCGTCTCAGAGGTTATACGAACGTAGTCCTTTACTGTCTCAGTTATGAAGCAATGATGGAAGTAATTTTGAACATTGCTCATCTGCGTCTGTCATTTTTGACAGTCGGCGCTCTCATCAAATAATCCTGTTCATAATCCTCCACCATTTAAACACGACATGATTAAATGGAGTGGAATAGTTTTATTATATGAAATGTTTGTGGAGGAAAACCAGCTATCTCCTAACTGTCACTTTGTAGTTGTTGTTGTTATTATAAACCATTTCTCACCCTCACAATGTGCAGTCCACAGCTTCAACGCTCACAGCAGCCAGAGAACATTTTTCTTCCTACATACCATAGTCTTTCTTTTTAACAAGACAATTAAGATTCTCTCAAACATCAGTCACTGCAGGCTTTATTGGCATTCATTTCTGCAGGGTAGTACAGCAGCCTCCCAGAGGGGCTGCTAAATCAACCTTAAGACCCAAGACTAGTGCTTTAACCCCTTGACTACCTCTCTCCAACTCCACCCCGTCTCAAAGCTTGTCCTTTAGACATTTACTAATAAACAACAGGTCAGCACCTGCGATGGCAGGTGATTTATTTGACCCCTAACAGCCATGACGAGTGCACAGTGGGGAGGGCGGCGGTTGAGGAGGGGAAGGTCCTCAGGAGAAAACCAGCTCCACAGCCCCGGAGGCCTGGAAGTCAACGCCCCCACTGTAAAGCACTTACCCGCTTGCTTCGTTCTGCTTCTCATCTGACTGTTTTCTTTATTTCCCCAGTAAAAGACAGCAGAATCGTTCCTGTTTATCACCATGAGCTCATAAAAAGCCCGAAGGATAAAATAATCACTTGAACGCCGGGCGAGGGGGTGTCGGGGTATGTCCCCAGGGTGTGACATCACTGAGGCTGAACACATTGTCCGACCGCCTTCCAAATCACTACACCCAGTCTCTTACCTGCCAGGCCAGTCACACAGGGCCACCATGTCATGGACCAATGATAAAGGATTAAAGCATGTTTCCCCTGCATCTGTCCAGTGGATTGAACTGATCAGACAAGGTACAGTGCAGGATGTTGTCCAAGGACCTAACTAGAGCAGAATTATTGAGTAACAGGAAATTAAAAAATTCCTGCAATGCCGATCCACAACTCAAAGCAATTCTTTTGCAATCTGGGCTGCCCCTTCTCTGAACTCAAGCCATTGGGGGTTCTTTTTTTTTTGTCACCGCCAAAATATCTCAGATTGAAAGAAAGATAGAGGAAAAACAGAGTCATTGTACCTTTGCTTTTCTTGCAGTATTGTTATTTTTTTATGCATCATAATAACATCCCAGAGTCCAGTTCTGTTGGAGGTTACTTCCTGTTGGAAGGGAGTGTTTCCTGTGCTCGCTCTTTGTGGGAACTGTTGAGTTTGTCTCTTTAATATTGGGGAAAAACTCGAGTGCCTTGTGATAATGTGTGTTGGGATTTGACACAATACAAATAAAAATGAATTGAACATCAGTACGATTCGTACAAATTCACGGTAGCACTTACAAATGAACCTGTGCTACAGAGCAGCTCCCAGCCGTTGAATGCAGGGAAGTTCAATGACTGCGTCTAGTGCGATTCTAGGTTGTCTGGTTCATCCATCTGGAGTATTTACTTAGTTCCTCTTGCCAAATGCAGATAGCTCTCGAGCTGTTAATTCCCTGCATAATACATGGGATAAAGGCCTAAATGTTCCACTGTTCCAAATCTCCCCTGAATAATTACACTGAAATTTTATTCAAAATTTATGCCTCTTAGAGACTGATCCTTTTCCAGGAATTACAGGAGAAGGAACCAATATCTTACAAGTCGGGGCCTCATCAGACCTTCGTCTTACTATGTGGGTGTTTCCTTTTGAGTCTGGAAAGTAACCACATTACCAAAACCACATTGTTTCATATTACAGCAATCATTTGCAAACATGCAACCATTTCATGAAAATAGAACATTTCGACTGTAAAAGACAGTCAAGTCCGTCAGTCACGCACTGAGAGTATTCATTTTACACCAACAGATGGAAAATGATTACACCCTGAAGTGACCTCTGAGTTAGACCGTTTCCTTTTATGTGGGCATTATTATGAATTATGTGAACACATTACACAACCACCAATAAGTTAGAGCAGTCAGTGTCTGTAAAACTGTAAGCAGGTGTGAACAAAAAACGAACATAGGTATCAATCTGTGACCGCAGGCCCACCCAAACCCTTTAGACTCAGTAACATTGACCTTAAACCCGTGTGTAAAATATTAACAAACAGAGGAAAAATTACAGGTGCATTACTTCAGATTTCAGCAACATGTGGGAACAGTTAATGCAGCACCACTAATGTGGCCGAGCTGGCTGCTCTCATTAGCAGGATGACTGGGGCAGGAGGGCTGGGGCACAGGGTGATGGAGAACATCCAGGCCTATTTGTTCAAAACTTTAGCAAACCTGAACGCTACATGAGGATCTTGTGAATTCACTTCCTCCTCTGAGAGAGTCACCCCCCCCCCCCCCCCCAAAAAAAGCATTGCAGCTGGGATCACGTACATGCTCCATCAGTCCTCTGTTACCTCATTTTAACCCTAAACAGATCAGGGTCATAAGGTGCTAGCAAGTAGTTAATTAGTTTTAACCATCCTAGGTCACCAGATGGGTGGGGTTTACTCAACTGGAACAATCCAGACAGTGTCAGGGATTGTTTGATTCACCGTTCTTTCCTGAAACAGTCAAAACATTTTGGTAATACCACGTTCATGTTTCATCTCCCTGAACTCAAACAAGACAGAAGTCATAAAAAAGGTCACAAGATGAAACACTGACACAGCGATAGTCTGCTGCAGTATTATTTTAGAGATCATTTCTAGCGCTCAAACTAACATCAAGAGCTCCTATTCAAAAAAAAGCGTTTTGCTCTCTGGCGGAAACATTTTACAAAATCCGCTTTGGATGAGGTTAAGATTTTCACTTCTCTTATATAGATGTACAAGTTGGCTCAACATCCAGTGTGATGGGAAAATGAAATTAGGAAATGATTTGTTTGGACACGGTCAGACCTCTTGAATCCTCATGTATTCCATGACCTTAAAACCATCACATGTATATTTTTGGGGGCCATTTGGGGGCAATGCAACCATGAGGGAAACACAAAACCAGCATATTATCACCTTTAAAGTTTTTGGGGACTACCTTAGTGAACAGTTGTGTATTTACACTTTTAGCATATGTATAGCAACATTAGCATTTATGCAGAATGGTGTTTCTGGCATCCGATGAATGTCCACTACAGTCAGCAGCTGGTTGCTAAATGTGTCTGTCGACTGCTGCCTGCTGACTGAATGAAAACATTAAAGTAATAATTCTCTGTAGGTTAATGGCTATAAGGGATAGTCTGGTCTGATCTTGAACACCGTATCTTTTTCTGTTTAGGTCCATTTCACACCTACCTTGTTTGGTGCAAACCTTTGGACTTATCAGGTTAGTCCGAACCAAAATAGCAGGTGAAAAAGGTTCAAGCCAGGGTCAGAACCAATGGAATAAAATTTAGTTCAAAAATTTGGGGGAATATTTCTGACTTTCAGACCAATTGCAGGTAGTAGAGACAGCAAGAATAGAAAAAGAAGCAGAAAAAAGTTTTTTTTCGTTCAGATTTGGTCTGGACGTTCAGGCTCGAAAACACCCTGAGAACTGTTCTTGTGAAACTGGGCTTTTTCAGCCACTGTTGGGTAATTAGAAAGTTAAATTAGCTTGTTAGCAAGTCAAACTGTCCAACAGTCTGGGAGCTCTCTGCCTGTATGACATTTAATATACTGGTCTATACTTAATTCCTCACACAAAGTGTAGCTGTGTTTGGCGCTGTCATGTACATTACCACAGTCTCAACTTAATTCTGTTCCATCCGAACAATCATCTGTGTGTGTGTGTGTGTGTGTGTGTGTGTGTGTGTGTGTGTGTATTAGGGCAGTAATGCAGTTATTTTTCTCTCTGTCACAGATGTGAGGACTTGAGTGTAGTGTGAGTTGTGTTTGAAAGGTGGTAAACCTGCTGAGGCTCTTTAATTTCCCCCCTCTCCACCGGCATGAGGGATGGTTCAAAGGGTGACTCTCTGACAGGGCATGTGATCGCTCCTCCGTCCTTTATCTGCCTCCCCACATTAGCACGTAAATGAGGCTGCACTTTGGGTTTTGGGAGCTGAAGCGTGCTCAGTGTAAACAGGAGTTGTACTGTTATCGTTATTGGACAGATTTCTGACATCCTAACACCTCCGTTTCATTAACATTCAAAAAGCCTGGGATTTTGACACTGCCTCTGTTTATACAGATTTGTGAATACTTTGCAGTGGGGGGTTGTGTACAAAATGCTGTATACGTGGTAACGCCAACGTTGAGTTGAGCTTCACACTTGCATATTGGCGACCTAAACATTGCGTTGTAAACAGATGATTTTGTGTTCAAGTGCAAAAGTTGAAATGGTTCTTTGCTGTATCACAACTTGAGAGGATATAGTCCGACTCTAAAGGCAATTTGGGTGAAATGATCGCAAGGAAACAGAGCTTTTGGTGTAAAATGGATCCAATATTGTATGTCTAATTAGCTACAGTGCTATATTTCAATGCGGTTTGCATATCGGTGTTGATGTGTATGCTGGAGTGTGTTCCTAGGCCTACCGTGGGGTGACTGCAGGGTCCTGAAACTCCATTGTGATTCGAGCAGAGCTTATCGCATGGGAGAGAACTGGCAGCCTCTTAAAAGGTATTATATGTGCTCTCCTTCTCCTTCCCTCTGTCTGACAGGAGCCCTTGGGATGAAAGGGAAAAGCAGTGGAAAAAGAGACATCGGTTCCCGACATGGGGAAGTCTTTGTTTCTATTCTCTCCATCCCAAGTCTCTCCAGGAATCCTAATTTCCACCATTCACCTACCTATCGGCAGATAAAAGCTGGTTGAAGGGGGGGGGGGGGTTCCTCAATTGAGACAGCTTGTAACCAGTCTGCATAAGGGGGGAGCAGCACAAAGCTCTGGAGTGAGAGGAGGTTGGAGCACAGATTTCAAATCGCTTTGAATTTGAACACACTGGTGTGCGAGTTGTTCTAAAGGGCATTTTCACAGAGGCTGATCGCAAACCTGGCTGGGAATCTCTGAGCTGAGGGTTTGGATAAGAACAGTGACACACGACATGAGAATCTCCATGAATCCTGAATATTCCCAGGAAACGAAAGAGAAGATGTTGACACCGCTTGTGAGAGGCTGAGTGCGCCATGGCCTTGTTTCTCATTGTGTTGGTTTCTTGAAACCTTTTTCTTTTTTTAGGGGGGGTGGCGATGGTGCTTCGATTGTGATGTCCAAATCCAGGGAATGCCAGGCTTGGCAGCTGACATCCTTAATGCGGCTGCTTGGCATTAGAATGAGCGAGGGTAAAGTCCATGCCAGTCTCAGGGGAGTGGGAGGTGTTAACTTCTAATGGCTTTCTCTGCCACAGCCCTGACATCTGCAGGGCTCCGCGCAAAAGAGAGTGAGGCCTTTTTGAAAAATTAATGGAGAATGAATGCATCTCACAGCAAGGAGGGGCTGGATTAATCAGCACATTAAGGGCCAGCTCCGGATTGGAAATAATTATTGGAGCTGACAAGGTGCAGAGGTGCCAGTTCCAGCTCCTTTCAGGAATGCATTTTAAAAAGCAGTTTAAAAAGCCTTCAGATGTTGGCATTATCTTGCGTGACCAAATTAGGAGCAAATGAGAAAAGTTTATCTGGCATTTTGGAGTATTGAAAGAGCTTAGGCTTTATAAATTATACAGTGTGTGTGTGTGTGTGTGTGTGTGTGTGTGTGTGTGTGTGTGTGTGTGTGTGTGTGTGTGTGTGTGTGTGTGTGTGAGTCCGCAAAAATGAGTGAAAATGTGTTTCCTGCTTGTGGGGGGAAGGGATGCAGGCATTGAGAATTATGGGTAAATCCTTTTTCACGAAAAAAAACAAAAAACCCATAGGTTTCAGATTAAAAGTGGGAGGTTTGTTTTTTCTAGAGGGACTGCACACAACTTTAAGGGGGATTAATATAAATGGGTGCTTGAAACTATCATACTGTTTGTGCAAATGAAAAGTGGATGTCTTAACACCCTGAAAGAGCCAGACGGTAAACTGATTACCGTTGACCACCCATGAAATGCATGAAGAAGAGGGGGTAGGAAATGATTTAATAAGCGGCATGTTTTTTCTGCCTTTCAGAAAATAATCCGCTATAATTTTTTTTCCGGGTAAGTGATTGGGCATGCGTTGCAGTCATCATTAATATCCTACACTTTTCAGACATCATTGGCGAGATCATGGTTTCCTCCATCGGAAAAGAATCATGGTGACGCAATCCATATCAAAGATATTTCTGTCAAAATGTAAATGATTGCAATTTTCTCTTCATAGGACATTAGCGCAGAAATAAATTTCTTTGTTTTAAGAGTGGTTGAGTAAGTTTGCAACGTTGTTGTTGTTGTTGTTTTGTTGTTTGTGTGTGTGTGTGTGTGTTTGGGAGGGGGGGTGTTGCTTCCTATACAGTAAAAGCAATTGAGCATTTGTCTCTGCAGCTACACCTTGTGACGCCACATATTTGATTTTTAAACAATGTTACAAATGGTTAGGGATGTGAGCCTTTCTTTGGGCTGTTCTGCATAACACAAATACGACTCTGCCCTAAAAGCAAACAGAATATGACCAAATGGATTTACAGTAAAAATGTTTACATCTTCACGGTGATATGGAGACAACACCTTTGAAGAGAGGCGGTCCACAACATCAAAAGAGACCCTGTGTGAGGAATGCCAAATGTTTGGCCGACCATTTGATCTTTAAAGCCCCTCGATCAGATATGTAACCTTGGATAGAGATCTCCATTATGGCTGTTATTCTCTTTTAACTGCAGTGGCTCTCCAGGTAATGGCAACACACTCAGTAACAAATTGGAGGGGCTGAGTGGCAGCAATCGTCTTTACAATCTCTGTTCCACCACAATGAAAGAAGTCGCAAACTTCAGGCAGCAGAAGGAACTCGAACGAGCGTTTACTTCGGCCAGTATCGATGTAATTCAGTTGTCCAGAACGTCATCGCGAATCCGCGGCAATGTAATTACACAAAGCATGACTAAAGTCAGACCCAAGAAAACAGGTGGATTTGCAGATGCAATCAGGTTTGTGATATACTCGATTCAAGGGATACAAATTTGATTTAACTATTCCCAGGGGTGAGGTATGGAAAACGATATTACTGAAAAGGCACGTAAATTGAAAAAATAAATAGGAAAGAGATCATCTTAATTACCTTGAAATTAGACTCATATTCCATGGTGCAGATATGAGAAATTGTCATAGGTTAGAGATTCCAGTTGTTTATCCACCAGTTGAGTTGGTGATTGCCACAGATTGCATATTACAGTTTGTATTTTCATACACCGTATCAGTGAAATTGTGGGATTTTGTTTTTCAAAAGGTCTTAGATTATCAAACCAAAGGTGTGAAAAACATATACATAGGCACTGAATACTAAATATTTTCCAACGTAAATGTGCTGTGTGCGTGTGTCTGCTCCGTAGCCTGTGGGTGTCATGCTTAAGCTTTTACATTTGTGAAATCCAACAGGATATTTACCACCTGTAAATGCTTACATTTACGTGAAACTCTAATTTCCCCAAATCCGTGTGTGTATGATTGTATTTCTGGGACCTCACCTCAGCTCCATCGCCTTAGGGGCTGAGACTGAGGCCGGGCTGCTGTGCTCAGTAACACTGGAACTACTGAAACTAAACTGCCTTGGACTCGCTTCTTGTCTCTTTATTACGGTACTTATTAAGAATCACAGTGGAAATGTTGAAGTGCTGTTGTATTTCTAAGCGCCATTCAAAGGCAACGGGACTTGCTTGATGGTGATTCACCTCTCATCTGAAAGGAAGAAGCCTTTTAAGGATTCACTTAGAAATACCATGAACTGGATGTCTGAGAATCTTCACAGACATGTTTTTGTAAAGAAAGATACTCCATGTACAGATTGTATATGTGTTATGGTGTTTTATTATGTCCAAATAGCCTAAAATACACTAAGTCAAATGTAATACAACACTGTCTTTAAACGGAGGCCTGATTATTCCAGAAATCAATTATGCCTCAAGGAGATGACAAACTTCACAAAAGTGGGTGTTTCGGAGAGACGTGTAGAGCTTGTCATTACTGCCTCTCCCACCTATTATTTCCCCTCTCTGTCCCGTCTCTGCCCCAAGGCCACGGCCTCAGGCACGGCATTCTGGGTAGTGTCTAAACACACCTCTGTCTCCTCTGTTCAAAAGCTGTGTAGATCCAGAGAATATTTATGGATCCCTTTTGATATATATAATATTGTGATGTGGAACGCGCACACACACAAATGCAGGAGGATTCTTGGTTGATTTCTTTTTTCTCCATCATTCACACTAAAAACATATATTTTTTTAAAGAGCTACAAGAGTGCTGGGTCCATAAGAGAAAAGGAATTGCTGCATGAATAGAACAAATCAATCCTGGTCTCCATGGTCATACATTACCTGCTGAGTGATTCACCATCCACCTCTAAGTAACATCCCAAATAAACTAGATTAAATCAATAATGTGTTTCTTTCTAGACTTTTACAATAACTATGCCTTTACTTTTTTAACCTTTCTATAGTTTGAAAACATTTGACTGATTTTATCTCCTATTGTACCATCTACATCATAGTTTTCAAATGGAAATGGACAACTTTGTGGTTTAAACTTGTCATTATGATGTTAAAACTGAAAAACAACACCATCCTCTCTTATATTAGTTCCCAATAAGCATTGCTTTCACCATGTTGTTCTCTCAGGACGCAGTTTTCGTGGAAAAATGATGACTTGATTTGCTTCAAAAATGACTTTGTCTTCTTTCTACTTGATCAGTAAGTAGCCTACCTAGTAATACTACTATGTCAACAGAATATATACAGTGTGGGCATGTTTGCATGGAAAACAACTTTTTCTCAGTTTTGATAACCCCCTTCTAACTCTTCCTCCCTGCACATCTCCTCCTCTGTGACGCAGTAAAACTTGTGTTTTTGAAAAAAAAAATTGCCTGGAAAATACAACAAAGACGTGTAGGTTCCTGCAAACCGCACAAAACAGTCCTGCGTTCCTCATAATAGCCTGCAATTACGAGCGAGTTCATGAGGGTCAAGGGTCCTAAACTGACACCATGGGTGTTGCGAGGGTGCTGATGGTACAGTACAGTGTCGGAGCAGAGCCGTGATAAAGGGCAGCTGCCAGCGATTTAATGAGGGAGCAGGGGATGTGGCCCCCCCACCGCAACTCATCGCCACTTAATGGCACCACTAATCCCTGCAGAGACGGTGCTGTGCACACAATTGGTCTGCCCTCCATGTGGCGAAATTCTCCGGCAACACTTTTCTCACACCCAGCGTCACCGGTTAGCTGTTCACAGTCAATATGACGCGATGCCTCCTTTCGTGAACATTGACAGATGAAAGGATGAGCTGGCTCTCTGATGCCGTGTGGAACGGGGTCTTTTGATCGTTGTTTCCAGCCTACGCTGCCCCTCCATCCAGTTTACAACTGTAGATGTGTCTTGTTGGTGTAAAGGGCTAGAGGGTGTACCTGTTAATTGTCATTGCAAGGCTCTGATGTGTATGTCTGCTGTAGGGCTATGAGCACTCTTACGTCCAATGTGGTAGTGCTAAGGGTTAAGACAGACCCATTACTAACCTGTGGTCGTGTTCAAATGCTCTTCATGTTCTTTGCAGCAATTGAGTGTGAAATGTGATCTATGAGCTGCCGGTTCACTTGTTTCTCACAACACTTATAAAATGGATCGTTCCTGAACTGTCAGCTTTGCCAGGAATTCTGCCTAGCTTTTCTCCCACATCTATTCCACGAGCCTTCAAGCCACCATGAACCCCAGCAATGTGCGTATACTGGCCTCTTGTCAGTTCACTCATCAAACACAATGATTCCGCTTTGTTTATATGTGACACGAGCAATTCCCCAAACAGATTCTAATTAGAAGAGCTGAGAGAAAGAATGTAAATTTATGATACCGCTCACCACACATGACACATCACGCTCAAAGTCTTAGTCCTCGCAGTTGCAAAACACAGGCGAACATGTGGAAATTGATTTGCAAGTTCATGCTTTTGCAACTCAAAAGCATGAAGATCCAAACCACACTCCACAAAAACATTCCACGTATGGGGTTCGGTGGTCTGTAGGAGAGCGAGCACTTGCACCGTCACAGATCCGGTTGGAGAGGTAATGCGTCTAGCAGCGACGTCAAAGGCAGGCGTGATTCACCTGTAAAACATCTCAATATGTTTACATGAGTGCACGATTAACATGAATCATTTGAAATATACACATGAACAAAATCAATTTCAATCCCAACTGGGAGCTTGCTTTGTTTTCTGGAGGAGAGATGCTTATGCCCCTTGTCTGGATAATAATTTACAGATTGCTGTCTCACAGCATACACTCATTCTTTGACTTAAGTTGATACTTTAGTCTCAGTGGGAATCCAGGCAGCGGAAACAAAATCTTTATGATTCTCTACCCCTCCATATGTTTTTGTTTATGAGCAGCTACCTCTGCCTGGGAATTCACCCCGTCATGTCGGGACAAAGGGGGCATTTTCTTCATAGTTGAGAGGATATGTCCATACATGTGGTGCTGCCCACCTGCCCAACACACACACACACAAGCGCTCCAACTGTACATATAACACACACACACACATACACACACTCACTCACACAATCCCTCCTTCAGCCCCCTGATCCAGATGTGCTGTGCTCCCGGCGTGGTCTGAGCTGCCAGCCGAGGCAAGAGCATTGCCTTGGCAAAGAGCAAAAAGGCCAGATGAAACAGACAGAGGAGGGGGATTAATGCTGTCTTACCATATTTATTGGGAACCTGCATCTGCAACTACTGGCCACCAGTGTAACTGACCCATTAACAAACTGGCTTGTTACTGACTTTAATAAAAAAAAAAATGATCCTGAAATGCAAAAGTTCAATCTTGCACCTGCCTTTTGAAGTTGTGTTTCTACCTTTGACACAATTACTGATTACAACATGTTCATCCCTATTTCGAAGCAGATGGAATTCTGCATCAAATCCTCGCAGCAGTAAATAATTTGTTTACGAATTATTGTTCACTTCCTAGAACCGACTGGTCTCAGTGTTTTATGGTGCAAAGACAGCCCAGAACAGCTGTAATCATTTTGGCATTACAAGTTAAACAAAAGCTCTTGATGGCCCTGATGAATCTTATAGTGCATGAAAGGAAGACACAGGCCCAAAGAGGACTAACCTCGAGGGGTGGTGCTTCACATTTCTCTCCAAGAGGATTATGGAGGATTTCATACACAGAAACTTCTCAAAACCAAAAAAGAGGCCACGTGGAAATACTATAATAGTTTTTTTTTATCTGGTGTGTTGCATGTGTTTTTTTTGCCTCACAAAAAAATGAAGGCTAGCGTGTCGGAGCACAGAATGACTTAAATTTATATACTGCTCAACAGAGCTTAACTGTCATTAAGTTATTTCTCAGCCTGAAAATATGCGATTTGTTTGCATTGGGGAAAGATTTAGTGGTGAAAAGACAAATCAATGTAATCTTTATCCTGTGGCGGTGAGCGCGTACGAGCCACCAGTGGAAACAGAAATGGAGTGAAGCTCTCGCTGCAGTTGCCCCCATCATCTTTGACGAATGGAGCAGCGGTAGAAAGGCCTCTTTGAGTGAGTTGTAACTTTCGGCAGCCCCTCGCAGGTGTGGGTGATCTTTCATCCTTTCCAGCCCCCCTCCTCCTCCTCCTCCTCCTCCTCCTCCGCCTCGGCCTCGGCGTCCTATCTCTGGCCTCCATCAAAAGTGAACGTGATGCCCCAGGTTCAGATTAACTCCACTTTGACAGACCAAAGGCCTCCCCTCCTCCTGCCCCTTTCCACCTCAACTCACACATCTCCTACAACAGGGGAAATTAGGGCTAGTTTAGCAGATCTTACAGCACCACTAAACACCGCCCCAGATCGCTCACTGATTGCCTGGCTCAATCCATTGTGTCCCCCCCCCCTGCACCACCACCTCCACTCCCCTTCGCTTATCTTTGCCTTTGGCCAAAAGCAGCTTCTCTACTCTGAACCTACCTCCCCTCTCACACACACACACACACACAATCCTCCCTCTGGCTTGTCCAGAGAAAATATATAGTTAACTTATTGTGAACGGTCTCAGCAGGGTCAATAGATAATATCAGTTCAGACTGTTGCCGTGTCACAATGTTTGCTTTGTGGTGTTCCAGAAAAACACTCACTCGCAAAGTTAATGTTTCTTTTAATTGCGGATTGAAACGGACAGTTTGCCGTATTTATGACAAACTGTAAGAGCTCCTTTGGAGGTTCTTATCCTTGGCTCATCCCAGACAGGCTTCGGTGGTAACAGATTTACCTGGAATGGGATCACTCTAATCACACATGTGGTTACCGATCTCCGAGTAGATGGGGGGCTTTGATAATTAGCTTGAGGAAAAACTGTTCATTTTATGAATTAAATCTCACAAGATGGGTGTTATTTAACAAACCTCTCTAAGTATTGCTCTTGCAGTAATTATGGATGATCAACCTTTGTGGCAAAGTGCTTAAACGCCTGTGGTTGGGTGAGCCCTATCATTTGTCTCTCTTGTCAGTTTCCTGTTTTCTTGAGCAACTCCCCTGACCTGGCTGGCAGGCCCGCCTGCCCTGAAGAGCACTTTCCCTTTCCTCATTCTACGTCGGGGTCGGCGGGGAAGAAGGGAGGGAGGGAGGGAGGGAGGCAGGGGTGAAGGAGGGGTCTGACTTAATCTGACCCACTGCTCAGGTCAGTGAGCTGCTTACTGGCTCTATCCAAACATAGGGGCTTGTTTTGCTAAAGCTGTGGAAAGAAGAAGTACCCTCTTAAATCAATGCTTTACTTAGAGCTGTCCACATGCAAGGTTGTTATGCGTGAAACCACAGGAGGCAGAGCTGGCACACAACCAGCAGCAAGCTCCTCTCCTTCGTACTCCCCTCACCATGGAAGCAAAGAGGGAAAATAAAAAATCTTTTGCTTCTGTGCACGGCCCCAAAACTTTTTTCGACATCATAAGCTGTCTTGCTGCGTTTTCCCCAAAAACGCACCCGAAACAGTAATTTCCCCCGCGATTGGTACAGTGCACCAAAATGCGGCAGCATTTTCATTCGGGCGGTACACAGCGTGTGCTCTTCCTATGACAAAAGGGAATTGCTCCCTAAAATGCATCCAGCTGTGTGTACTTATCCTTTTCTCTTGACATATTTTCACCAAAAAGTCCGGCCCTGATCTAATCATGATGCTGCAGGGAGACCAGACCCGAGCAGCTCACATGTATGTTTGTTGTGCACAGACTGGAGCAGTTTGAGTTTTCACTCTGCTGTTCAGGTATCAGATGATCTTAAGAGGAATGTCAAAATCAGCCAGATTTATTGTTCCTGTTTGACTGAGCATTTGCAAAGGAAAAGAGAGAGATGTTTTCTCTAGCTTGAGGAGGCATTTAAGGCATCTTTGAAGTAGCTGTAAGCAGGGCCGGGCACTAAACTGCCTTGTTCCACAGAAGGCCAGATGCACTGCGCACTACAGTGGTGAGTTGTCATTTAGATTTAGAATTTTTATGAGCACCCCAAAGGCAATTCTCTGGAACAGACTCTAGATTATTTGCTTTCAGCGAGGTAAGGCGTCGCGAAGTCATCGTGCCCGACACTGGAAAGAAAGGAATTCACATTGTCTCGTGTTTCTTCTGCAGTTATAACTCAAGCACCTGGTATGTTCCCGAAGCATCGCACATAACAACATGAAGTGCAGTAAACTGCCGTCCAGGTTATATGGGGCTCCTGATAAACACGGCCAGTGGTAAAAGGCTCATGTTGTGACTGTAAACAAAGGCTCTAATTCACCATAATGGTTCTATGGGTACAGTGCACTGGGACATCCAATGGCCAGTCTCAGTAGCTTAATTATCTTTCTAATTTGTATTAGCACTGGCTATCCTCTCAGGGATAATTATGTATCTAGCGTGTGAGCGGACTTAATGAGGTTAACTTAAGTCTTTACATGGAATAAGGGCTCAGTCACCTTATAGGAGAAGAAAGGGGAAAAAAAGGCCCACTGCGGCTGATTGTTGTTGTTTTTTTCTCCTATACAGACACAAAGTCCTGTAAATCCCAGTGGAGTGCAGAGGTAGAGTGAACTCATTCCGAGTGGTGACACTAAGCAGAGGAGACGGCAAGTTAGTTTGTGGTTGTGGTTGAGGGAAGGTCAGTTTAATCTGGCGGGAGTAGGGCTCTGCACTACAGCTAAACCTTGCCCATGATGATCTGTTAAAGATTTTTTTTTTTAAATCAAAGAATGTCCCTATCAGATCAATACAACCTCAGCTACCCCAACCCCCCTCCCCTCCACTGACATTTTCAAGAAATCTCAGCACTTCTAGCAGCTGAAAGTCAATGTGCACTGAAGTGAATCATGTTTAGCAGGTATTGATAAGGCTGATAACAGCTCGAGCTCGCTTCTCGATATCATCTGGATTCCCAAAGTCCTGTGATCGCGCCGTCCTTTCCCGGCATCCTGTGATCCAGTTCATGCACGATATACCAGCACAAAAAAAAACATATTTTCTCTTATGACTAAGTGTAATCCACGGCTAAAGAGCCCTCATTTATTTGCTGCACCCCTCCCTTTTTTGCTTGCTCAGTACTTAGCTGTTTTTACTGCAGCTTAGGAAGGGAAACCATCTTATCTGTGACTGGGGGGATTTATTAGTGCGAAAAAAGATAATTGCTATTCATAGGCCACTGGGGGCTGATTTACAACCACTAATATTTAGGATTCCTAGAGCCGTTTTTCAGCTTTTTTTTTTTTTATCTCCAGCCCTGCCTGCAGCGTGGAGGGGAGAGAGGTCACGGTGGACGGGGAGGGATGAGCGGGGCGAAGCCCCCACTCAGAGCAATTTGGCTGAAGACTAATGTGTGAGGAAGTTGCCGACATGAAAAGGTCTCATCCATGTAGGTCCGCCCGGAGCTGACAAACACCTGTTAACCTCTAATGAGTCTGCAACTCACATCTCTCTTGTCCACTCTAGTCTGTGAAAGCAATCCCAAGAAAACTAAAAAGTGGCGATGAAGGGGACAAATCTGGAACTGTATCGGTTTAAAATCTCTTCTTTTATCTTTGTATATATTTTTAAACAAATATCTGGAATAACCACGTCGAAAGTTATAAACTGGACAAGAATGAAAACCCCATTGTTTACTATCTCCCCTCTGGCTTTTTACTCACAAAACTGGTTTGTGAATTTGCAGTGAAAACAAGACTTGTCCCCATGAAGGTCATACCTTGGTTATGTTGATGATATTACCTGAAACACAGGTAGCATTTTTTTTTCCTCTTTTTTTTCCAGTTTGGGAAAGGTTGGTTGCAGGCGAAACAGGAAATGAAGAGTTTTGGGCCTGTCTGTCCATGCTGATCCTCCAGCTAACCGGGAGGCAGCAGGGGCTTCAGCGAGAGCACTCAGATGTGAGGTCACGGGTTCAGAGCCCAGGTGTTGTGCCTTGCAGCAGGACCCTTCCCAGTCTAAACAGTGTAAATGATTTTAGAGAATGTAGAGGTTAACCCGAGATCAAAGAGAACCACCTCGGAAGAGAATCGTTCTACTGTATCTGTCATGGACATCAGTTTGTCAACACAGCGATCTGCTCCCATCACGTACATTTGTGTGTGTGTGTGTGTGTGCGTGTGTGTGCGTGTGTGTGTGTGTGTGTGTGTGTGTGTTTGTTTATTTGGTTTCCTCACTTTAGGATTTATTTTTCTGATCACACCATCTGATCGTTTTCATGTGCCAGATCAAATCCGTATTGCAAATTTAAGCAAATCTCACCACTGTTCTACCATGTTTCGGTGCATGGATTTGATTCTAAATAACTTTGTATAGCAGCAGTTCTGAAATCCAATTTTTAAAAAATTTGTTGTCCAAATGAAACAGCTTGTCAGCGGATGTCAACTGTGATTTCACCGCAGAAGGGCAAAATACAACGTGCGCTGCCGGAGAATCCCGAGAAGGTGCAGCCGCTTCCTTTTGATTCTCATTTCATTGATTTAATTTCTCATCCTTAAGAGATGTCACTTTGTCTGAAAATGTATTCATCCCGCATACGCGACTCTTAATAACGCTAATCTTTTTGCCAGAGCAGAAATCTCATGGAGGGATAATCTGAGATAAATATAGTTAATTGAGGCCAGGTGAACTTTCTTTATCAGCAGCACAGTCAACCAATCTGGAGTAAATGTGATAATTAGAACGGAGATGTCTTCACCGAGAACAGAGCGTGGTCCTGTCCCGCAGCCATTTCCCTCAAATCATATCTGATTTCACAACACATCAGAAATCTATAGGAAATTAGCGGGCTAACGAATGCAGCAATGTTTCCCATAGACATGTGTAAACATGATCATCTGGAAGCGATTCGACAGGAAGACGCTACAGTTGTCCCTCAACCGGCATGTGTTTCTGAAATGACAATGCCAATTTATTATAAATTTCATAATGTAATAAGTGCAGCAAGCAAGATGAAGCTTTTTCCAAGCTTCAAGCTTTTTTCCCCCAAAGCTTTCCTCTCTCTCTCTCTGTCTCTCTCTTCCTTTCATTTACTGCTGAGCTAAGAAAGGATGCTCTCTTTGGCCATACATGCAGCCCGTGCTCCGCTGAGCCTGACCACCATTAACACCCCCGAGGAACCACGTCCTAATTACTCATTCAGCCTGACAGAATCTCCTTAATTACAAACTTCATTAGCCCGCAGGACTTTGTTTTTCTGCAGAACAGGAGGGAGCAGGGGGACAGCTCAGGCCAAGGTGCAGTGAAGGCGAGGCGTAGGTGCTTCTGCACCTTATTCCTCCATGCATTTCTTTTTTTCTTTTTTTCTTTTCAAAGGAGATGTTAAGACCTCAGTCAGAGATCTAATTAGATTCATGGTGAGAATCAGACACCTTTTAACTAGCCTCTGGAGTCCCCCCCGTAAAAGGACAGTGAGATCCAGGGTAAGAGAGGCACAGAGAATTAAATGGACCGACGACTGCTTTTCATGTGTGAAGTGGTCTGATTTGCCGTGTCCTCACCTCCAAATACAAAATAACCTGCAGCACTTACACACCCTGCTGCCATCATACCTCGCTTATAAACACATAGAACAGCCTGTGGAGGGGGGGGGGGCGAGGACAAAAGCTGCAACAAGACCATGTGCAATGGCTTTGGCTTTTGCAGTAATTGGATGTATATTACCATTACCCCATTTTTGACATATTCTACAGTCAGTGTTCCACCTGTTTCTTCTGACTGCTGTTTTATGGTCCAGAGTCATTTATCTGAGAAATTGATGCGCACTCGCGCCGATCATCACACATCACATGACTCGTTCCTGTGGGCTACGTGCATTAGGAGTTCATATGTTCACACTGCATGCAATTATATGGTGGCTGGCCACCGCAGCTGGAGAAGTGATCGTTACACCTTAAGCTTTACATAAACCCAAGAAGTTATGCTTGTTATTAATTAGAAGCTCTCAGAAGCGCCACTTGAAATCGTTAGACAACGTTAGCATCCCTCTCCTTCAATGGCTAAGCTCTGCAATGTGCAGGAGGAACATTATGAGTGAATGGGAGTGAATGATTAGCATGTACAATTTGGGTTTGTTTCTCCGTGGAGGTGCTGAGGTGTTCTTTGGCCCATAATAGATGTCACAACCTGAATTACTACCACCAATCATTTACACCGCCTGTCAAGCAGTGCTCCAGCTTTCCGAGCAGTTGTACAGAAACCCCACATCTATGCTCAGAAACAAATGACTAGACACCTTCTCTTCTCTTCCCACATTGCTTAAACATGTCAGTGTTTAGATGTCACACACATCAGCACATTGTATTTTACCCTGCAACACATTTCAAACACATGGCTGCACTTCTTTCTTTTTTTACGACAGGGAATTCAAGAACCCCTGCCCCCTTTTCTCTATATTACTTCCATGTTTTGTATTCAACTTATGTTTCATCTCAGCTGGAGTTGCAGCCGTCAGTCGTCGGGCTCATGGGACAAAAACACTTCTTTAGTTAAGGTGTTTGTGCTGAGCACACAATCAAAGGGTTTTTTAGCAACATCCCAGAGCATTGTAGCATTTTTCCACTGGGAAGAGCAGAGAATGCAGAGATACCCACCAGCTACCCACAAATCCATGTGCGCACATTCTAGACTCACACACAACCCCCACAGAAAATATTGTTTGTGCATGTTAGTCATGTTAAAACCAACTTCAAGCGTGCGTTGAGGGGAGGGGATGAGGTGTTATGACAGCACTGACCAGAGAATTGGCACAGCTTTGTGTCCATGCCACAAATAACTTGAGTGTTACATGAAAAGCTAATGAGAGCTGGCGTTAAGAGTTTGGTCAGCGTTCATGGAGACGCTGCATGAGGCTGCGGAGCCGCGGAAACTTCGCGACTCACCATAAGGATCGGGGAATCCTCACTGGTGTGTCATGGATGTTGTCTGTTACATAGTTACTAGGAGAAATGTGTGAAGGGGAAAAAATCCTGGGGAAAATTAAAGAATAAAAATTACCTTAAGTGCCATTCAATACTTTAAACTTTTGCAAGTTGTTGTTATGTGCAAATGTGTCTTAGTCTTTTGAGATATTTCCTGTCAATACACATAAAATATGTATTTCATCATCTCCAATCTTGTTGTTGATTAATGTCATAGTTTTGCTTATCAAATACAAAATGTGTTTATGAAAATAGCAAAATAGCACCACTTATTGATATATGGTGTTTTGTGCTATTTATATAAATCCGTGTTGCATTATTTTATTTTAAAGATCCATGGCCGGGGCTGTGGCAAATAGATGTGGCTATGAGTGCTGTGTTACTGGTCACCATTCCCTTTTTACCCTTGTTCAGTGTAAATATGGGGCAAAAAACTGTGCATGCTGATGGCATTGTACTTTGTAATCAATTACACGAAAACATGCTGCACCAAAACTAACTATTATTTTTTTTAAAGTCTAGTGGTTCTTCCTTTACATTATAAAATTAGTAGTTTTCTGTAAAAGTCACATGAATAGATCAATTGTCACAATAATCATAATATCTGGATGATGAATAGAATGTACTTCCAGTTTAATGCTTCACTTTTTTCAACACCTATTTTTAATGAAAAAATCCAAACATCTAAAATTACATTTTAAATGTGTCACCAGCTCAGTTGACTCTCACGATGAAAAAGGAAAAGCGATGCACAATCCATTATCCGAGTGCACTCAGGGCCCTGTCCAAAAAGTCCGCCACTAGTATTTCATAGCGCCTCACTTTCCAGACACTAAGCACTCAACTGTTGTCAGACGCAGCCAACAGAAACTTGATATTTCATGTTCTTTTTTGGGGGGGGGGGGGCAGATTTCTCTCCCTCTCAGCTACCAAGAGGGGGAGACATAGTGAAGTTCACATGGAAGAGCAGAGCAGGGACAGAAGAACAGGTGCCCACAATTTCACCTGTCTGCTCAACGCCCTGCACGACACGCAGCTATATTCCACTTCAGCTCTAATTGTAGCCACATTTGACAGAGCTGAAACTGGAGAAGGACAGTGGACTGGGACACCAGCTTTAAAATGTGAGGCTAATTCCATTGGATGCAATCACCTGAAGGGACGAGACTCGGACAGGAGAGCTAGCGGCCTTCGTGTGGGTTTGACACGAGAGCGGTGTAGCTCCAGCAAGCTGCACTCAGCCACATGTGAGAGGCTGTAGAATCTGTGGTGTTATTTTCAAAAGTACCTGCTGACCGTGGCCATGCAAAGCACACAGACCTGCTGATGGTGAGGGAGGGGACTGGCAGGTCAAGAGACGCAAAATAGTTCAGCGGGCACATGTGATATATTTAGTGAGGCCATTGTTTGTTTTATTTAGAGAGCGAATTGAGGATTTTCCAAACTGCAGGGCCCCTGAGGTATTTTATCAGGTGTACAGTCCGCCATATGTTACACATTAGTGCGCTGAGGGGATTGCTGGTTGCAGATACAACCTATAAAATGTTTGCAGCGTTGGAACTTCAGAGGACAGGGGGTCGACGTCTGCTCACCTCATATAGCGTGGTGAGTGAGGGGGAAACACTTATATGCAAATGAAACTGCATCACATTACAGGCGAAACCCCCCCCCCCATCATCAAAGTAAACACATGCTAGGAATCTATGGCATTTCAGCAGGCCACGAGAATATTAATGCACTGCAAATAGGTGTTTACTGCTAAATCCGATGAATGATAATACGAGGGGGGAAAACAGCTATTAAAGGCAGTAAACCTTCTGCGGCTTCCTTGAACTGAGCCGAGCCTGTGCAGTGTGGTCACGGCTCGGAGCGGAGCGGAGCAGGCCGAGTTCAGGCAGATGCTGGAGGTGTCTGTGCGGGGGCACTACGGGAGGGAGGCCAAAAGAGAAGCCTGGCGGAAGGAGAAAGAGACGTCTGTGCAGGTGGAGGGTGGAGGGGGGGGGGGGGGGGGGGGGGGGGGGGGGGGGGGGGGGGGGGGGGGGGGGGGAGTTTAGTGTTTCTGAATCACGAGCAGCTCTCGATGAACATTTCATGGTGAAATGGCCGTTTGTCAGTTGTAGGACTGACAACATTGGTCGTGTGTTGTCTGTGCGGTGACCTCGGTGAACATGGGCAGTGGAGCAGCAGAGCCTCGCTCTGCGTCGGGCGTGTCAGGGCCGCTTGTAATGTGGCTCTTGGCCCCGTCCGACTCACAACCACACTTGGGTGCCAGGCTCTTTAAGTGTGTGTGTCTACAGGCTGTAACTCAGCTATGCATTCATCTATTGTAAGTAAAGAAAGGGGGGGGGGGGGGGGGCACGTGCAGCAGAATGAATAACTGGATCCAAATGTAACTTTACATACTAATGCCACTTTTTTATAATAAAAATATAGTTGTGTAAATTCATTGTTGTGTATTTTACACAATATATTGACTAGATTATACTGTGTGTAGCCCAATTCAGCCATAAGTTTCAGCAATGGGTGTGTGTGTGTGTGTGTGTGTGTGTGTGTGTGTGTGACCCTGCACTTGAAACGCCTCCATCTCCGTCAAAACCTTCAATCAGAAATCGATTTAAATCCACGACAATAAACAGAACGTGTGATATGATGAGTTATTCTTCTGCGGCTGCGCAGTCGTGTCCGTGCGGCAGACAGACACAAAGTCAGTGGAGCAGTGAGTCAGTCCGAGTCGGTCCGTGCTCACTGCGGCCGATGGCGAATTGGAAATTCGCTGCATTTTGGAAAACATAATCGTCAGAGGCACATCGCGGCTGCGGACGCTCCTCCCTCGTTTATTAATAATAAAGGGAGAAACTGAATCCGAGGCTGCGATGTTTAATTTATTATTATGTAAGCTATTTGAAGGGTGATTGTATGGTAATTGCTCATTAGCCTTGTATATTTGTCGCTGCACCTTATGTCAAGGCCAAGGGAATCGCGCGGGGTTCATTCTCCCGTTTCAAGGATCAATTTCAGGAGGCAATTTGTGAAACAGGACAGATCGAGTTGAAGTCCTGACGTCGCCCGCGGCCTACAGGTGCCCCAGCCCCCCCCCCAGCCCAGGCGAGATGCTGCCTGGAATAAAACCAGCCAGTGTCCGCAGACAGCGTGTGGCCGAGCTCTCCGAGGAACATCCTCTGTGAGAGACACTTCTCCCGATCAATTATTGACTCGGGGCACTAAGGCGCGGCCTCGTCCACACGGGCGGTGTCGGCGGACGTGATGAGGTCTACTAATTGCAGATCAGACGCCGTGGGTCAGTGGGGTCACTTGATAGGAACCGACTCCTCTTTTCAATGGCGGATAATCATTTCACGTCGCAGGCTAAGTGTCTCTCTCATGCAGCGGGAGTCCGGTCCGGAGAAACGGAGAAGGCCCGGCTCGGTCGCGAACATTTCGGGGAGAATCCGACTGTTCTGGATGCATGCGACGGTTCTTATGGCGCGTTGGGCCCCGGCGCGGGTCGCGGCGGAGCGGCTCATACGTTTAGATAAGCGGGTCACCAGAGGTCCCCGCAGCCGTGGCCCTTGACGCACAGCACGGGAGTCTGGAGGAAGGGTGTGTGTGTGTGTGTGTGTGTGTGTGAGGGCCCACTTCTCTCTCTCACACACACACACACACACACTGTGTCTGAATTCTGTCCAAACCAATTAAATTCATGGGACTTTAGTCTCTAATTTCGCTTGATCGTGCTTTAATGTGAACAGGGAGAAAAAAACATTTTTAACGCGCAAAATTGTAACAAAAATATCAGGAACAAATATGCAATTTGTTTCCGATCATTAAAAAAAAGTGCCCCTAATTTTGATTGAAGCGGTGTGCACTGTTTTTATAGAAAATTTGAAAATATAAAATGACTCTCCAATGTTATTGTTATCTATATGGAATTTTTTGATGGGTGCCTTCAAAATAAGGTGTAGCCTGTTGTAGCTTAATTTATGAGTTGAGAAAATATATAAATGATTGGCTTTTACTTTTTTATTCAACCTGTAATAAATTCTTACGTGCGTATATGGGGTTTTTTTTTCAATGAAAAGGGGGACAGCCGTTTTTAAAGAGAAATATTTGCAGGTTAAAATCCAACGTGTTCGAGTGAATCAAGCGGTGCCAAGGCTCTAATGAGGAGCGCGTCTCCTGAGTGGCCGTGCGGGCGCACGGAGGGCGCAAGGGGGAGAGGGGGAGAGAGAGAATGCGCCAAATTTGTTTGCGGCGGATCAAGGCTCACCGCCTCCACTGCACTTTCTTTATCTTAATTCCAACTTGAAAAGATATAATTATCTAGTTTGAACAGGACCGCTATCAAATCCTTCTTTATAGGCAGGGAAGGGAAAAGCTCGAGTGGATTGTGGAGCTCTGAGCCGCTCGGTGTTGCCCGAGATAGGAGTAATGAAGTTGTGGAGTCCGGAGATACAAAGGGCATTAACCTCATTAGCATGAAACCTTTTCTTCTAACTATTGTGGGACCCTTTCAGGCCTCTAATCCCCCCTATTTCAAAGCTGGGTCTGTAATAAAGCTTTTAGTTTAGGTTTTTTTTTTTTTTCTTTCCAAAAGCTAATGGTATTCTCTAAAGATTTTTATTGCTGTTATAATCTCTGGGCCGATTAAGAATCCCCCCCCCCCCCCCCCCCCCCCCCACAATAACACAGAAAAAATACATTAAAAAAAATACCCAAACCACAAAAAAACAGCTGTTTTTAGTTTATGAAACAATAAAACCAAAACATGCACCTTGCACCAGAAAACACTGAAGTTGGTCTTGTACAGGGAGAAAAAAACAAAACATGATCCAGTTTTTAAATCTGTCTGATTTCAAAACGGAGCTGCGTGTGCTCATTGTTTTGTTGTTTGTGTGTAAATAGGGAATCATTTCCTTCTGTAAATAGCAGCTCTCTCTCTCTCTCTCTCTCTCTCTCTCTTTCTTTTCTGTTTAGCCTAAAGGCTCCTAAAGAAGTCCTGTGTATGATGCTCCCGTTCAGTCCGAAGCAGCAGCTTGCAGGAGGATGGAGCCCACAAGACAAGATTTTAAACAAAGATCCCATTTTGCGGCACACTGCAACCTTCCCTTATCGCGTCGTGAGGGGTAGTCAGATTGTACTAAATTATGTCCAACCGAGCCCCCTTGGATCCGTGGATTAAGAGATTAAAGTGGACCACTGGGCAATGCTCCCCCCCCCCCCCCCCCCCCCCCCCCCCCCCCCCCCCCCCCCCCCCCCCCCCCCCCCCCCCCCCCCCCCCCCCTCCCTCATATTACTCGCATGATAATTGCCCAAACTGATTTGCACCTCCACAAAAGCTCGTGGAGACTCTTTGTAGCTGCAGCAGGAGCAGAGGCTTGCAGCCCCTCTGAAATAGAAAGAAAAACAACCTGACGCCGTCCATTCGTGCCTGAGAAACAACTGCCGAGCAGCGGGCAGCAGATTACAGGCTGCGGCGTTTCTCCTCCGCGTTCTGGAACCAAACTCCGCTTTCTCAACGCCACATCAGCAAAAACAAAACAACAACAAACAAAAAAAACCTCCCTGCGTCCACATTCTGTCCCGCTCGATATGAAATATAAAGATGAAAGTCCATCTCGCTAATTTTATCGGAGGCCTCCAATCAGCTGCCGCGTAAAATCAAAAGTCTTTACCGCTACTGCGCGCCACATATTGATAAAACTTTATTGACAAAATATTGACAATTACATACTTCTTGGAAGTATACTTTGTGTTAAAATTGTAGCAAACTTAACACAAACACAAAAAATATGTACATTCTGTAAAAGGGTGGGGGGGGGGGTCAACAGAAACATTAACTTTTAGCATGTCTGTACATGGAATACGCTCAGTGCTTGAAGTTTGTCTTTTGTTCGTTGTTGTTGTTGTTGTTGTTGTTGTTGTTGTCCTCAATTCTTGCTTTTAAGTCCTTCGTGGCAACTTTCACTGGAGGGTCCAGTCGTGACGGGGGCTGCGTGGGGCCGCGGCGACACATTGGTAAAGCTTTAGGTTAAAGGAATGTCCTGATACCTTCCCTACTTCTATCCGTGGTCTGGTTCACTTTTTAGATTTTTTTTTTTTTTCAACCGAAATTCAACTTTCTGTTTCTCTTTTCTTTAAAAAGAAAAAAAAAAGTCACTATAACGCAGCACCGCTACTTCATATGTTTTTTTCACAATCACTTTTACACGAGAATCATTAATTAAAGACGGCACACTTTGTAAAAAGGAAGAAGCACGACATCTCTCAGTTTGAAAATAGAGTCTAAAACAAAACGGATCCTTTTTTTCTTTTCTTGGTTTGAGGAAAAAAAAGTTGTCAAATTAAAAACGACTAGCGGGAAGAGAAAAAAAAACTATATCATGCAATTCAAGTTTTACAAAAGCAGTTTTGGTGTTTTGGTATCTTGGGTGGAAACGTTTTTTTTATATTAAAAAAAAAAAACTTCAGAAGTGCAAACGTCCAAAATGAATTGGAGAAAAATAATAATTGGAGGTTGAAGATGGATGGGGCGGGGGGGGGGGGGGGGGGGGGGGGGTGCAGTGGTGGTGGTCGGTGCGTGGAAGGGCGCAGGCAGGTGGACTGAGCCGCTGTCAGTCACTCTGTCCCGGGTCATTCGGACTGACAGACCCACGTGGTGACATCAGTGCCACCAGTCGGGTTTCTCTCACCCTCAGCTGCCGATCTCCGGAGATCTGAAATGTGACATTGGCTTTTTACCCTCTCATAGTCTCTCACACGGCATCCTGTATCCATGTCCATCCTTCACACAGACGATTATATAGTCTTGTCTTTTTTTTTTTCCCCCTTTTTTTTTTTTTTAATCGTCCGAAGTGACATCAATTTCCTCCGGGCTCGACTGCTTTGTCGCCAGTCTCCACCGGTTTATGTGATGCGAACCTTTCTTCTTCTGCTGAGACTCCGAGCCCTCCTCCTCCAACTTCTGTCGCTTGAACTTCGTCCTCCGATTCTGAAACCACACTTTTACCTGGAGAGGGAAAGAGGGAGAAGAGGAGAAGAGACAGAAATAAACAGGATCAGTGTCACCAAGAGATAAATCGCGATCGGCCTGTGCAATGTACCACGCGTAAAAGAGACACGTTGCCCGGACGCAGCAGGGCTGGATGCAAGCACACAGACAGTGGAAGTCAAAAGTGCTAACTGTTGAGGATTATAGAGCACAACAATTAAAACCACCACAGCAAACAGAGGTCCACTGTATTCTCAGTCAAGAACAAATCCACACATTTAAAAATAATCAAATTAGTCCCTGATATATAATATTAATTTATGGCACAAAAGAATGACCTCAGCCAATAAAATGTCCGTCATCTCTGTTCAAAAAATAAATACAACTGAGCAAGTTACCATCCATCCGAATTAAAGGCAAAGAGCTGCACATTTGAGTGATTTATAGGCTCTGATTCAGAAAAACAACAACTTTTGACGCTTCACAGGGTCTAGTTTTTTCCACAACAACAACAATAACTATAATACTAATAATAACAATAACAATAATAGGAGTATTTCAGCTTGTCTAGAACCTACATGTGAAAGAAATAAAGGACATCTCGTCCACGCGCTCCTCTCGGTCGACCGCAGCTCTGATGATGAAAGGTGCCGTGGGGGATTAACAACATCGAAATCGATAAATTGTCTGGTCCGCGTGCTTTTTGTCAACCCGCGGCCCCTTTAGCGCCTAAACGGCTACTGAGGTGCATTTAACAAGCCTTCAGTGGGCTAATTGAAGTGGGCGACGGCTGATTTGTCAGAAAGGCCCCGCGCCGTCCGAGGCAGGACGCGGCGGACAAAAGACGGCGGCGGACGGGCTCCAACAGGCACCTCGAAGATGGCAGGAGGGAATTCACTGAACCCGCCTCGCTCTTTGTGTCGCCTACCCCATAAAATGGTTAGCTGGTTAATTTGCCCTCCATTTTGAAAGGCAACATTCTCTCCCCCCCCCCCAAAACAAAGTAATTCAACCCCTCCTGAAACGAGGTTAGGCCGATACAATGACGGTGGATTGGATCCAACAGAAAAGCCTCTGTCTCCCATTGACAACGTGCGTTCACGGAACCTGGTGTGTGTGTGTGTGTGTGTGTGTGTTAACAATTCTGTAGCTGATAATTTAAAATTATTGTTCTTCTCAAATTATGCTGCTTCTCTTTATTTTTATGCGGTTTTTTGTTATATTGGTCTGAATATTTGAAAGGCTCATGACGCACGGTGCAACGTTCAGGAAGAGAAAACAAAAAAAACCACACGACTAAAATAACACAAAGTGTTCGACAAAATATCGTTTTATGATCACAATAAAAAGGACTATAAAATGCAAGTGGGCCTGGTCTTATGGCCAAAAACATCAAACAACACGCTGGGAAGCAGCAATTCGAATTTTAAAAAAAAAGAAAAGGAAATAAGAGCATTTGCTGCTGCTGCTGCTGCTCGCAGGTGAAATCCTAATTTAAAAAGACGTGAGGTGTTTCTTACCTGAGTTTCTGTGAGGCTAAGGCTGTGGGCGAGCTGTTTTCTCTCTGCTCCCACCACGTAATGGTTTTTCTCGAACGCGTGTTCGAGCCGCAGGAGTTGCGAGGGGGAGAAGGCTGTCCGGATTCTTTTGGGCTTTCTGGCCAGCGCGTTGTGCAAAAGGAAGCTCTCTGGACTCGTTTCATTACCTGGAGACGAGCACAAAACGGGGGTCTGTCAGGATCCGTCTTTTCCCCCCTCCCTCCATTATAATTTGGATTCATTTATTATTATGTATTTATTTTTTAACACAAGAGATTAACATGGCATAACAAGCAGCAGGGCCTGCATGCGCACAACTACTGGAACAATAGGGCACTGAGAGCAAAACTGCAAATACGCATGGTGATAATGTCTGAGGGAGACGCTGGACATCACGTCAATAAGAGAAGATAATGTATCTGTTTAAATTATTATCTATTACGGACTTTGTTCGTCTGCGGCCCTCCCGCATAAAGGACAGAGGGAAACAAGACAAAGCGGAGGTATAATCCACGGGCCTAATTCAATTAACTCCAAAACAGCCTTTGTAAACAGAATCGCAGGTAAAGTGTAAACAGCGTGGAGACGTTCGAATAAACAGCAGGCAAAAAAAACCCCAAAACACAAGAAATAAATTCAGAATTAATTCGTGTGAATATGATGAATTAGCTTCATTTTGTCAGGGAAAAAAAACAAAAAAAGATAATAACAATGAAATCCTATAAAATGCGCAACCTCAGGCAGAAAATAATAAACGAATTATCTGACAGTCTGGAAACGTTGCAGGGGCAAAGTCAATTTAGTTAAGACAATTAAAAATTTTGCCCAGATATGACCTACATCATCAGCCTTGGAGAATTAGCAGTGGGCAACTCAATTCACCACCAAAATTGTTTTATATTTTTTCTCCTTTGAAACAAAACAAAAATGTCTCTTTGCAGTTAAAATATTAAATAATTATAATCAAAGTAAACCGCAAAGCGACGTGATGCTTTTTGTTCTGTTCGTTTTTACGCATGAATGTGGATCAGATGCTATAAATAACCTGCAGACTAACAGTGTACAATCATGTCAAATTTGCCAGTGCTCTTTTTTTTTTCTTAGCCACCAACAGACACTTCAAGCACCAAAGGCAACAATCATCTCTTTACTCGAGATTGTTCTACTTCCTTCTAAATGAAGAAATGTGTCACTGGGTCACTTTAAGCGAAATAACCCTTTAAATAAGTGTCTGTTTTTGGCCCGAGGATTGGAGTCGATTAGTTTGAAAACGGGTCGGCTACATATGCTCACGATTTTAATCCAATTTACAGCCTGATGCTCTCTGTGCTGACGGAGGAAAATGATGTCCTCACTCTGCAGCCGCTCGGCGTGTTTCGTGCGTAAAAGTGAACCAAAATCGAAGGACTCTGGTCACTTACCTTGAAATCTGTGGCCCAAGTACCTATATCTGTGTAATAACCAGGGGTAGAAAGTTGAAGGGTCCCTTTGCTGGCTGGCGAAAAGAGGGTGCGGACTGTGCGACGAGGAAAGCGGGTGAGCGGCCAGGGCGTGCGGCGGGGCCACCGAATGCACCGGGACGGAGTTCTGCTGATGAGAGACCGCCTCGGCGAACACCAAGTCCGGGTTAGAGTAGACGCCCCTGCCGCCGGAGTGAAAGCCGTTCAGAAAGGGGTTCATCTGTCCGGAGTTTGCATAGCTGAGAGCCGCCGGCCTGATGGGCTCCTCGGAGCGGGACGCCGGTACGGGATTATCCTTCGCCACCAAAGACTCTATAGTGAAACACCTCTTGGGTGTCGGTTGGAACATGGTCTGATAGTCCAGGTTCCCCAGTTTAAGAGAAAGTCGTCGAGGCGCTCTCGCTTAAAAAATACTCCACACCCAAGAAAAGGGGGAAAGTTTCTGCGCAGTAAAAACAAGTTGGGGGGGGGGGGAAAGGCAGTGTAGCGCCGAGGAAGCCAGGAATAAAAAGTGCTCGGCTACTCCCAGACTAATCCATGGATGTGATCGTTTTCCTCGCCGGGTTCGTGCAGGCAGATTTGTTAGTTCATGAGCCTAATTAGCGCTGCAGTCCCATAAACAGCTTCCTCTGAAGGCTGTAATGGCATGGTGATTGGTCGCCGCCGCTGCTGCTGCTGCTGCTGCTGCTGCTGCTCGCCTTAAGGTGGAGAAGAGGACGACGCTTAAAAAGTGCGTCAATGGGAAGCAGGGGCGCGGAGAGGCGGACTCGAACCGCGCACCACGGAACGGATTCGCCCAGAGAGGAGCCCCCCGCGCGCGCACAAGTGCGCACGTGCGCGCACACACACACGCGCGCACACACGGGCCCACTCACGCACACATATCTCCAGGACATTTAACACACTCAAGTGAAGCAGTAGAAAAGCTGAAGGTGGCCTGTTTATTTGTATTTAAGGCCTATGGCAGGTTCAAACGGATTTTTTAAAATGGGTGCTAGTGTGAGTGTGTGTGCGTGTGTGTATGTGTGTGTGTGAGTGTGTGTGTTAGTTCAAGCAAGTGATTCCTTTTAATTATGCACAACAATGTTGGGCAAACATCAGATGAGCACTGATGTATATTATTTATCACCATCGCCACCAGCCTGCCTTCATTTTACTCCTCACTTTTGTTCCTGGTCTGGGTTTTTCTAACTGGATTTCGGAATCGTTCTGGTTTCGTTCTCGTTTCCATTCGTCTCCAGGTTCTTTGCAGGCGGGATGAGGTGAACTGCCTGATGGGATGTCGCCTGGGAGACACAAACGCGCTTGAGCCAAGATTTAGAGCTTTTGTCAACCGAGGAGGACGCGGCGTGAAGAGTGACAGTCTTCAGGATCCACTGAACACCTCCACCGAGTCGCTGTGTCACAGCTATTCAGAGTTATCGAGGGCTAAATGCTCAGGTGTTTAGTGGAGCTGTCACCCGCGTGTGCGTGCGCGTGCGTGTGTCAGTGACTGGAGAGCAGCAGCACAAAGCTGCAGCCATGGCCGCGCACCGAGGGCCTGTACACACAAGTATGACTACACACTACCCGTCACGAGGCGGTTGATAAATTAACTGATGCATCTCTGAAAACTGAGTTTTCCACCTATAAGTATCTCTGAAATATATTTTACTTATTTTTTTATTTATTTAGCTTTTTTTTGTTTTAAGGGAATATTTCATATAAGGTGACCATGACGCCGGGAAATTCAATTTTCCTTTTGAAGGAATACTAGATCGAAATAGAAGAAAGGTCTGATTATTATTATTATCATTATTATTACTGTTATCGCTTACTTGTAATCCAGCACGTTTATTTAGGCGGGTTGTTTACGGCTCTGTAGAGTAAAATACAAAGTAAAGCATTGGCAGCCAAATAATAAATAAAAACGGCCGATCTGACATTTTAAAAATTCAGAAAATATTCTGTCATCAACAATGAGAGCAGTCACCTGGAGTTTTATTTGAACTTGCTTAATCAGCTTATTTTGTAAGGTGAAGGCTTTTATTTTGTAATATAATACAGTCTAGTAAATATCAGTGTTTTAACCGTGAGCTACATCATTATCATAATTATGCGATAGTAAATATTAAAGCACTTCGTAGCTATAAATCGATCCGGTGAAGTGTAATTCAAAGGCATTTTTTCTTCGGTACACAATTTTCCAAGAAAATTAAGTTCTGTTTTGGTCAAGTTTTTTCTTCTTTTTTTTCTATTTTAAAAACTCCCAGGTCATGATAGTGGTTTGTTAACTGTCACAACACTGATCACTGGCTGTATGTTTAATATTTTTTCTGGAGTTTTAGAGTTACTTCACCGACACGCTTCCACACACGGTGAGGCGTTGTCAGGCCTCTCCGTGGTGCTTTACCGACCTCTAGTGGTCACACAACGGTACAGCGTGATACATTGTTCCAAAACAGCGGTCAGTTTCTATAAGGTTGCTTCTGGAGCTTCAGTGTACACAACCTACCACCACCTCAGATAGTTCACTAATAACATGCACTAGCTTTTCTGAAGGTAGTGATTCCCAACATTTCCTGGGTTGTGATCATTTGAAGAAGAAATGATTGACAGGTTACATGCAAGTAGTTTTCCTTATTATAGATGCAACATTCATAGTGGCTCTCACTCTCGGACACAAACACACGTCAGATTTATCCTTCAACCCCCGTGTCATGAACCACCATTTCAAGTGACAGAAAACTGTGATTGTATTGTAATCTATTTGTGACAGTGTGAAACAAGCACTTCAGATGAACATGTGGTTGGTGAGCAAACATCTTTATTAATAAAGGCTTTACCTGAACACATGCAACCTGCTCTGATAACACCACCGACGGCAGCGGGATAGAAGCACACGCCGGATAATGAGCACGACCAATGAGAACTGGAGAGCACATCAAAATGGGAGATTCCACTAGTTCATTAAAAAGCATCTGACACATTAGAGGAAGAGCAGATATGACTGAAGCAGGTGACTGTTGCCGTTACAAGAGTTGTAGATTTGTACCATGACAATATTTAGTGTGTTAATTGTTCAAAAGAGGCATTTGGTGATACACTGAGTTTGCATTGAAAGTTGACGCAGGTTGAATCAGTTGAAATTGTCATGATGGCTAGTAACACTCCTGACCACTGGGGGCAGTTGTGTTCAGATTGATGGTTTGCATGGGTTCTAAGTGCACTAGCCCATTGGTCGACTTCAGGTGATGGTGAGCCTCTGGTTCTGAACAGCTGAAAGTCAAAATAAAGATAATAGGAAACAATTCCCAGGAAAGCTACTGTCTACAAATATTTAATTTCAAAAAGGAATAACGCACATGAGTATCAGAAGCTTGTAGCTATTAATTGACCACTGTGGCTAACTGGATACTGAATTTTTTTTCTCTCTTTCCAACCAAATTCTCATGATCTGAGGCCATTAGATGCAGAGGCTGTTGCTCAGCGGCGGACTGTGGTCCAGCCGTCATCATCCGTATCGTTCTTGATGCGACGGGGAATATCTTTGTCAGAACGCCAGGCACCCTTTTCTCCCTCTGCGTCAAGGTCGGGTTCCCGCTCTCTTTCTTTTGGCCGCTCCTTCTCCTTCTCATCACCTCCACGTCGCCAAGAGCCTCCTGAGGAGAAACAAAGATGCTCAGTGGGTCATGGTGATTTCACAATATAACTCCTGTTTGCAGTAAATAGGTAAACAGCGACCTCTGCTGGCTGAATACAACACTCACCACAATGCACCTAATTGAGTGGTGAATAAGGGCGACACCCACTTAAAAGTGAGTTTCCATTTTGAAACCTGGTGACTGTTACTGAAGGTTTTTGATCAACCATAAGCTGTATTTCAATAAGAACTGTAGATACATTTTTGCTTCAATAAGGAAAATCTTTCAATAGAATTCAATCATATCACTTCTTCACAAAGGTAAAAAGATGAATTCTACTACGTATGCCGTTCCAAAATCCTGCTCTGCTTACCCTCATCATTATCTCTGGGTGGGGCTCTGACTTCACGCTCCTCCCGCTGGTCTCTGTCGCGGCGGTCAACACGGCGATCGTCCTGTTCACGACGGTCACGGCTGTCGTCGCCCTCTTTGCGAGAGTCTCTCCAGCCGCTTCGCTCCTCTGTACCCGGTCTCCTCCAGACACTCTCCTCTCTGGAAACAAACAGGGACACAGATCAGTGAAAAGAAACTCCTCCAATACCATCTGTGTTCATCTAAACAATAAATAAATATAATCGACAGTGAACACAGTTTTTCAGTCAGGCCCACCTTTGTGGAGCACGGTCTTTGCTGGTTTTTTCTTCTCCTTCGCCGTCATCTGCCTCATCCTTGGCTCCACCACGGGGAGGACCCCAGCTGTCCTCCCGGGCCTTTTCACGGTCACGCCAGCCACCTGCAGCTGAACCAGGACATGACGTTTGAACCAAGAGTTGCAGAGAAGACCCACTGCTAAATAAACTATTCTTCAGCAGATAACGTATTGATCGCTGATCTGCAGATGGCTACAGGCTTACCGGGTCTGCTCAAGGGTTTCCATGGTTTGGCCTCATCATCATCATCACGGCGACGTGGTCCGTCATCCATGCCTCTTCTTCCACCTCTGTCATCATCTCCTCCTCTCCTGGGGCCCCAGTCATCATCAGCCCCACGCCTGGAGCCCCAGGTGTCATCCATGCCTCTACGAGAACCTCTGTCATCGTCAAAGCCACGCCTTGAACCGCGATCGTCGTCAAAGCCACGCCTTGAACCGCGATCGTCGTCAAAGCCACGCCTGGGACCGCGATCGTCATCAAAGGCACGCCTGGGACCGCGGTCGTCATCAAAGCCACGCCTCGGTCCGCGGTCGTCATCGCCACCCCTCCTCGGTCCGCGGTCATCATCAAAGGCTCTACGCGGAGGACGGTCATCATCAGCGCCGCGACGTGGGCCTCGGTCATCATCAAAGGCCCGGCGTGGTCCTCTGTCATCGCCACCCCTGCGGAGAGCTTCACCTCTCCTGGGGGCCTCCCGGTCCTCTCTGTTGTCTTCATCACCTTCCCTAGAGGGGAAGAGAGAGCACAGGTATTGCTCAGAGAAGCTTCTCCTGGTTGAATGGAGTAACTTAGCATTAAGCAGATCTACCAACACACACCTGTCAGGCACAGGACGACGCCACTCTGAGTCACCTCCCTCTGTGCGCTTCCTCCATCCTCCTCCGCCTCCCTCCTCCTTCTCGGCCCAATCCTGTGTAGGCAAAACATATCAAGACACATTGTGCCATTAACACAAGGATCCCTCCCCACAAAACAATATACTTAGGCTCAGTTACACCAATCTCAATACTTCATCCTCCACAATATATAAACTGTTCAGAAGTTCAGCATTTTGCTGTTTTTTGGGCCATTTTGTAATGTCTGAAAATGGCTCATGATTATTTAAAAATGTGTATTTTACAAATGTTTCAATTCAAGGGATCACATTACCAAAATGATCCTGTATCATATAAACTCTTGTATGAATTAATTGTGATTTTAACCTCTACTACATGTTAGCATGGAGCTGTCGACTTGGACCATCAATCTAAGAATATAAAAGCTCATTTGTACCTTGGGTTTCTCCTCTGCTGGGCCCTTCTTCTCCTCGTCACGGCGGCGCTCACGCTCCTCGATCTCCTGCTGGCGCGCACGCTGCTTACGCTCCTGCTCCTCGAGCTTGCGCAGGCGCTCCTGGTACTCCCTCTCCTCCTCCTCTCTCTGCTCTTGTTCCACGCGTTCACGCTCTTCACGCTCTGCGACAAAGGTTAAAATAATAATCATGCATGTTCTAAATTACATTGCTGATCTTAAAAGTGAAATAAAAAATAAAAATTGGAATTGCTGCCAAAATCAGAAAATAATACAGTTTTCCTGAATAAAACATTATCTCGTCCATTTTATTCACTTTGTCATGTCGAGGTTCACCATCCAGTCAAATGAACATTTAGTGCCATGTACCTCCTTGTGGTGCTCGTTTCCATCCACACAACCACTTTAACAACATTTCATGTATCCTTTTCTCATCATACGACGTGACATTTATTACCTTTCTTGAGCTGCTCCTCGTGGATGCGCTGGGCCTCTTCCTCTTTCTGGCGGTAGTAAGTATTACGCCGGTCCTCTTTGCGCTGCTTCTTCCTTTCTTCCAGACGCTTCTTCCTTTCCTCCACCAAACGGTCCTCGAAAGTGCTCAGTTTTTCCTTGAAAGACAGAAGAACATGAAACCATTGTCACAAGTACTCAGCTTACGTTAATAGAAGGACTAAATGGCTTCTTCTCTCAATCCGGCCGGTCAAGGTCGATGGCACAGTCTGGTTTCTGCTAGACATTACTTCCTTGCTCATTTTGGGAATGGTTGGGCTTCTCTCCATAATATGGGGTAAGGTCTCCACCTTAGTTCCTGAGATAATGCATGATCTGATATGGCCCTTTACAAATAAAATGTAATTACCTCATAAATGAAGCTACGAGCAGCGGTTATCTTAGACAAAAAGTTTTCTTTGTCCTCCATCATCCTAGACATGCGCTTCTTGTGCTCCAGAGCCTTCTCCCGTTCAACTTTCATGTTACTGATCTACAAGAGAGGAAAAAAAGGAGCATAATTACACTGAGGATATTGATTTGAAAGTCTTGAATTCCCTACATTTAAATTTGTAGCACGTTTAAATCTTACCCTGTCCTCCTCCTGGAGCTCCCATAGTTCCATGTCCTTGATGCGCTGCTCCTCATAAGCCTTTTTGATGAGAGGAATCTCCTCAAGACGTTTGGCCCTCTCAAAGTAGTCAATCTGGAGAGAAATAAATAAATCAGTGCATAATTCGCATCTAGTTAAGACATTGTCAACACTGATGTCTCACTCAGTTACCTTCTTCTCCTGGTTCTTCAGACGCTCCTGAAGTTCCTTCTTCTCTTTCTCCAGCTGCTCCACCTGTTTGGCCATGATGAAGTCAGGATCCAGCTCCTCCAGGTCCTGGACAAAAAAGATTTGTTATTCTCATGTTTGAAACTTAATACATCTAAAACCTATTTCAGCAACATGAGTTTATAGGCTACATTTTACCTCAATATCAATATCCTTGAAGGCCTTGGCTCCAAGCTCAGTCTTCTTGATCTGCTCCAGCCGCTCACGGACCGTCTTCTTCTTGATCTGCTCATGCTCCTGCATGATGCGCTCCTTCTCCCTCTCTTTGGCCTCCTGGCGCAGACGCTCCTCTTCAGCCTTGCGGACTTTCTGCATCTCAGCTTCCCGCTGCTCCAGCTCCTCCTTTTCACGCTGGATGTTCAGGCTCTCCAGGCGCTCCTTACGCTCCTCAATGGTCTGTCTACGAGCCAGGATGCGCTGGTGATCCTTGCGCGCATTTTTCAGGTAGGCAGCGATGGCCTGCTGGTTCTGCTCCTCACGCTCCGTCTGAAAGCGACAAAAACATCCAAATGTAGTTCACAGTTGAAAAAATCAAACTATACTGTAGCAGAGTTAGTGTTATGAGCAACTATCTTAAAAGTTAATGTTGGTCACTGACCAGGTGGCTACGGTCTTTTTGGGTCTATACATGAAAGCTCAGTAAAGCCCCTTTCACACTGGACAAAAAAAACAACCCAATAACATCTGGCTTTTGTCTTCTGTGGGTAAGGGCACAATTGGCATTCATTCACAATAGTCACAGGAATTTATCGGCTCAGGTTCCAGCTTTCTACTGTTTACTAACCCTGTTTTCAAAGACACTAAGTCTTTGAAAGCAAAAATTCTGAAAAACAAAAACCAACTTTTCTACTAGCAAAGCAAAAGTAGTCAATAGCCTTTTTAGTGGGTCTAAAATAACTGCATACACATTCATATTTTGGTATAAAAAGGGTACAAGTGGCAGACTCACCAGGATGGAGGCGGGCTTGATTATGTGGACCACCTTGGCAAGAGAAGCAGACATGGCAGTCAGCTGGTTCCTTATCTGCGCTGAAGGCATGTTCTGTAGGAAAGGGCCAAGCGGAGCGTCCTCTTTGGTCGAGTAGTTTAGGTCAGAGCCAAAGCTCAGAGTTCGAGAGGTGTGGTCTATTCGGACCTAGAAGACAAAATGCAAAGTTAACTTAAGAAAATACAATACAACATAAGTCCTCATTCCTGTAATGACACTCAGCCATGTTAATGCATCGCTCCTAATCTTGACCGTACCTGTAGGTCACAGTGGCGGGCAGCATCCACAATGGAGCGCTCCAGCTGGAAGGCGTCCACAAACGGAACCAGGGTGGCCAGACGGCTGAACTCAATGCTTTGATAGATCTGTGCAACCTAAAATAATTGATGCAGAATAATGAGAATGATGACGGTCACTGAAGTGTAGAGGTGATTAAGGACAGCATTGCAGAAGAATTTAAAAAAATTATATATATCAAAACAAATACCTGCTGCAGGAGCCTCAGGATGGTGTTGCTCTGCAGGTGGGGAACATAATGCTGCAGATCAGACTCCTTCTCGGACTGGTCTTTCACCCAGTTCAACACCTGGTGGGAGAGTTAGTGTTTAGATGTATAAAGTAGCAGTATCTTTTCTTTATCAAAAAGGGTATTCGACAGATTGGGCAAGATTCTTTACCTTGGTCACTCTTCCACTCAGCTTCAGAGGATGAAAGTCAACCTCAAGCCAGTTGTAAAGTTCTTTCACTTCAGGTACAACATACTGCAGCAAATTAAATCTCACCTAGAATGCAAACATTAAAACAAAGATTTATCAAACAATTATAACAAATCTTTTCACAAAAGTAAAGATCTATTATCAAGATCTATTTTGTGCACATTAAAAAAAAATTATGTTCATGGGCAATCTTTAAACCTAAAACACATAATGTACCATGTCATTGATGAGACTCTGGCGGGTTGGTGGAGACTGGAGGCCCAGGAGCGTGGACAGCCTGCGGTGTTTCTCCACAATGATGCCATCCATGTCCAGCAACCGGGCAATATCCGTGCGCTCGGGGGTGATGGGGATGGACAGTGTGGCCAGGAGGACTCTGGTGGACATCCTGAAGATGGAAAGCATTATTAATTCTTGGGTCTCCACAAGAGTAAAAATCTGTGCGCTACAAATAATGAATAAGATACCTCTGCATTTCATCTTGGGTCAGATTCTTGCGCATCTCCCTTGACAGGTGATAGAGCCGGTGAAGGGTGGAGGCATGGAAAAGAGCATTTCCAGATTTCCAAAACACAGTAGACACCTTGTTATAGTAGTTGGCCATCAGCTGGGGTTTGGGAGGCTTCTTTGAAAGCGCAAACAGGCCATGGATGTCTTCAACAGCCTTGAATGCTTCCTGGAAATAGAAACATAACTGCATCAGTACAAATATGCCTGTGCACCACCAAGTCAAGTAGAGCAGACAAAACAAGATCTATTGAGTCTTAAACTAGATGTTCTGCATTAGTGAACATAATTGAAGAGTCAGAGTTCTAGAAACTCAGCTAAAACATGCAATCACACTGGTTCAATCCGTTAAAGGCTTAGGTGTTACGTGGACAGACCTGCCAGAGCTCCATGCTTATGGCACTGTCCAGCTGCACCAGGCGAGTCTCTAGGTGCATGGACTGGCTCTCAGGGTTGTTCAGGTTGATGGCAGTGCTCTGGTTGTGGTGGCGCTGGATCTGCCCCAGATGCATACGCAGGTTGTCACACAGCTTGCGAAACTCTGCTTTGCGGGTGTACTGAAGGCAGAACTTGAATGCTGCAGAAAAGATGACCAGGTTGTTACTAACAGCATTAAGGATGTGACAATAAACATGTAATTTACAGCAGAGTTTTAGTTTGAATGATTTTTTTTGTATTGTTTTCAGATGTATATTTCCTATTGGGACCTATCCAAATATGAATTGCCCTTTGATGCTGAAGATGATTGAGTTTATAATTTTCAATGTTCTTTACGAATGATCATAAATACATTCACCAATATGGAAATACATCAAATATTTTGTTAACAAAAACTCTTTGCACCTTTGACAAACGCTTCATTTAGACAATATGAAATTTGAGCTAAATGTACTTCCTAAGATATCGAGCCAGTCTCACTACCTTGCTGGGCGATGTCATGGTACAGACGCTCCACCTTGGAGTTGTTCCGGAGCAGGTCCAGGCACTGGCGGTAGGACTCCCACAGGAACTTCACCCAGGGAGTGAGCAGCAGGCGATCGGTACGATCCTGAGTGTCTTCTCCACTCACAGCGCTCAGGAGCACACTGAAGTCACAGCACGCTCAACTTTTATTTACACATAACTTTTAACACAACGCTGCTCATCACATGATATTCCACATGTACTGTCATCCAAGAATATCAATATCCAGACCAATATCTGTATTAAGGACCTCACCTTTCTGGAGTCTGGATGTTGTCCAGATCCTCAATGTCCAGGACCATCTGCTGAGACTCGCCCTTCGCCGTCTCTGTCTTCTCCTCCGCCAGCTTCAGGTAAGCCCTAACCACATCCTCCAAAGACTTGATGTTCACCTGAAAGCAGAGAAGGAGTTTATTCACCAATTCCACACGTCTCTAGTGCAAGCAACGACCCGATTTGTACAAACTCCACAGATCTCCGCTGGCACACCTGCTGGCAGATGTTCTTGTACTGGTAGAGACCCTCCTTGGCCAGGTGACTCTTGCGCAGATCCACGCAGAGCTCCAGGTACTTGAGCATGATGGGCTCGTGGATCTTCTGCCATGTTCGATGTTTCTTGCTCTTGATGACATCGTACAGAACGTCCAAGGCCGGCTGCTTCTTGCCCACCTCCAGAAACTCTGTTCAACAAGCCACGGTAAATTAAGTCAGACACAAAACCGCTGGCACCCTTTTCCATCAACTCCAAATCAGCCTTTACATGCCGTGGTTAGCTAACGCTACCGGTTAGGCCCGTAATGATGCTCGGCATTAGCTCCATGCTCGTTGCCTAGTGAGTAGCTGTCATGTGTTGCACAGTTCAATCATTTTTTGATAAGTTGAAATCCTGTCACACAATCCCCGTTGATGCAGTGATCACAGGACACACGCGTGATCCATCCATCGTGAGTCAATCCTCTCAGAACCGCATTTTTTTTTTTTTTCTTTTTGAATAGACAGAAGACAACTCTCCAAATCCACTGGCCGAACAGGCATGGCCTTTGTTCCACAACTGCTGATCTGACACTAGCTTGCAGACAATGTGAAGTTTCTCACGTATTTCTAATCACGTGCCATAAAATGGACAACCCGGTTAGCTGAGTAGTGACGCTAGCCGGATGAAAGCGCTTCCCCGCCATTCAAGCTAGCGTTAGCAGTTAGCTCAGCATTTTGGGCGACGAGGCGTTGGAAGGGTGAAGTCGGCTAGCGGCGGCTAGCTAGTTAGCGTCGGCGGGTGATGTCCGTGAGACGAGAAGCCGCGTTTCTACTCACCGTTCGCTCGTTTGAGAGCATTCTCCGGCCGCTGAAAATACGCCGGCATGTTGGTGGCGTACTAGTGGAACTCCAACTGGGCTGACTCGAGTGAATTTCGACAAATGTCACCAGTCCATCCAGGCCACGCACTCACTCGCCGCAACGGTGCTGGCTGAGAAAGGAAAAGCCTCGTGAACGGCCCAGCTAGGCTTGCTAGGGTTGCCAGATGCGTCACGCGCTATCCCCCCTATCACAAGCTGGAGAAATGTAGTTCGGTCTCGACCTCAAATCATGATAGATATGAATTGTTCATGTGTCTATCTTTAGGGTATTGTTGAAGTTGATTCTAACTTATAATGAAAGATCAATATGCGTACTGGGGAGCATCGCTTTTTTGTGGTGATTCTGTATGTTTGTGCAAACATCTAAAAATCGAAGCTCCCAAAGTTATCATTGTTACTTCTTAATATTTGCTTGAGATTAAAAAAAAAATGACTCTAGCAAATTGCTTACTACACTCGGTTACAGACTTTTGTTGAGTGGTTGACCAGCATCTGTATGTTGGAGAATCCTTTATTTGCTATCTGAAATATTTGACCCATCACTTTTCATTTTTACTGTTGCATATTATCCTCATCTGTAACTCGCCACAATGTGATCATTAATGGCAAGTAAAATGTGTAAAATAAATAAAGGTATTGAATGCTATTGTAAAGCGTCTAATGGTTGTGGTTATGTTTTATAAATATATGTTTGTCTAAATATCCCCACTGTTCTGTTATAAAATGGACAAAGGCTCGTAAAAATCATGACTTCCCAAATGGGGGTTTTCAACAAACCTGGCAGCACTATGTTTGTAAAGTTCCCGTATGAGCTCTCCCGATGGTGTGTTCAGTTAACCCTCGTAGCGTGTCTACCTCAGTCTGATCTGATGGTCAAAGCAAAAATGTACAACGCCCTATTCATCAAAACAGGTTATTTTTTTCTCAAGGCTAATTCAGTGTAGCTTAAATATACACATTCAATATGTGTTAAAGAAGAATATAAGGATTCAAACATTTTATAATCCATTTTTACCATCGCACGAGTCATTTGAATTTCACACGTTGTTGAGTTGTGTTTGTATAATCCTACAAATTTCTACACAATTGAATGCATCATCCCCCATGGAGTAGCGCCAGTTGTGATTGGCTGTGAGCAACATGTCTCCTCCTCCCGCAGAAGTACCGGAAGAAGGAAATGAGATTTTGCAGAGGGGGAAAAGTAGAGGAAAGTCTCTTGACAGCAGAAATCGCTCGACGCCACCGACTGGAGTTTTACCTTTATTATATTATTTTCTTCCTCAGTAAATCCTTCCGGGTTTGCATCCTGGTATTTGGAGTCAGTCGGGAGCCATCGAGGTAGCTCACAGTTATAGAGTTATACAGTTACAGTGTCCACAGAGGCTGGTGGTTGGTGGTTTCTCTCCAGTTAACGTGTGATTATGAACTCTTTCAGGTATGGAATATGGCAACAACTGAAACGCAGTTTATGTTAAGCGTCGGGTTAATTGGTAAGTCTCTCTTGGTTGTTGGTCGGGTTTGTCTAACAGAGCTGCTCAGACTCACTGCACATACAGTTCAGGAGAATCACATGATGCCAGTGTGATCCCACAGTGTCCCATCAGCAGGGACTCATTCATTGCCCCCTACACGCTTAGGCTTGTGTAAAAGAATTTGTGTCATGGAAAACTGTAGGTCCCTGGACCGAGACCAGCTTTATTGTCTGTCCATCTTCTGATATGATAAGATTAATATATGATGTTGATGGTGTTGTTGTTTTTTTTAATTCTCTGCCCAGAGAAGGATGTGAATGGAGACACACTGTGGGTGTGGTGCTATCCCTCTGTGGACTCACAGCTGAGGGAGGTCCTGCTCAGTAAGTGCTGTCTAACGCAGCATGGCCGGGATTTCCACCCCTTCGTGTTTGGACAGTTCTGTCGTGCCTGGTTCTACATCAGCACAGTGGAAGTACAGGAACCGACGGCTCTACAGAAGGTACAGCAGCATCTCCCACTGACTCCTCCAGTATTTTTAATGTTAGTTATTTGCCTTCACCCGGGAAAAATGTTGGGACAATTGGATATTTTAATACAGGGTGAATCAGCTGATTGTTAGTTCAATCCATAAATTTCAATATAATTGAGACATAGGTGAGGATTTTAGATAGCATGTTTTATCCAACAAAGATATTCAATTTGCAATGATGTAAAGCAGCAAACCCCTGGAACAATCAACCAAACCGTATTCATATAGCAAACCATTCAAGGAAATCAAATACAATAAAAAGTGCTTTGAATGTGATTGACAAAACAAAGGATGTTAAAAGTGAATCAAAGACTCTGATTTAGAGACTAATGCACCTAAATAATAAATAATTGAAGGACACCAGGATTAAAAAGAACGGTAGTTAAGATGATGAGATATATTAAAATAGATAAGATAAAAACAATGAATAAAATTACGAAGTACTGCACAAAATAAATTATACAAAGATAGGAAAAGGTCATAATGAAACAATGATGATTAACACTAACATTTTTGTAAAACAAAATAGAATGAAAACAAGCAGCTGTTTGATATCTTCCTTCATTAAATGACCCAGACAGTTGATGATAATTAACAAACTTGCGAATTAGTTTTCTGTAGCTGGACTAATTGAGTTTTGTCTCTTTTTTCAAGGTCACTCACTTTTCAATAGTCGTTACAGCAAAAGACTTCAACCCTGAGAAGTATGCTGCTCTTAGTAGAATACTCTGCAGGTAACACTGTTGGTGAAAATGAAGGTCTAGTCTATTTCATGGGTAATATTAACATGTTATTTGAACCATGCTTATTCAGTGGTACGTTTGAATTTGTCCTCCAGGATGTACGTCAAACATGGCAGCCCGGTGAGGATGATGGAGGCTTACCTCACTGTTCTCACCAAAGGAATCTGTCAGAGTGATGAAAATGGCTCGTTCCTCATCAAGGACTATGACGTGCGGAAGGCGTATCTGGCCGGTTCAGTCAAAGGTAAGACGTCACAGAGGAATAGTGATTTCTATAATAGTATTTCTGGGTGCTGTTGTCTGATTTCTCTTCACTTGACCTTTTTTTTATTGTTCTACTGAAGCTGACACAAATAGATGATTTAGTGAATGACCAAAAAAAATTCAGATTTAAGTGGTTTTGTTTGTTTTCAATCAAAAAGGCGAAATGCTCACTGGTTCCATCTTTTCACATACAAATACTTTCAGCTTTCTGTCGTCACGTGAAAGAAAACTGAATTCCTTTGTGTTAGTACGACAATTAATGTGATCTTAAGATTTCTCATGGCACTCAGAACTAAATAAGCAGCTGATTAATTGATAGAAAAAAAACATTTTTAGTTGCAGCGTTAAAATATATTCAAGTAAATTAAGGCTACAAAGACGTCCCTCGTGTAAATTTAGGTAGGGCTCGACTAGCAATTATTTGCAGTGTTGTTTTATTCAGATTATGTCTATAAAATGTCACTAAAAGGGACATGAAACACAAACATCTTGTTTTGTGTGAACACTACTCCAAAACACACAATACTGAAATTATTTTCTTAAATGAAAGAGTTAGGACAGTTTATTTTTCCCATTTTTAATCAAAGAATCATATAAACAATTAAATGTTTATGCTACGCTATAAGATAGTTGACTGACTAAATGGTTCCAGCTCTTAATGTATGTCAAATGACCAAGCCTGTGATAAATACTCTCCATTCTTTCTCAGATATGGTGTCTCAGTTTGGTATGGAGACCATCATCCTGTATACCGCTCTCATGTTAAAGAAGAGGATCGTCGTCCATCACCCTCGTATTGAAGCGTTGTTGGAGTTTACAAGGTGAATTCAAGATATTTGGGTTATAAGCTTGATTTAAAATCTTGGGTGTTAAAGACATTTTTGTCCTTACTCTTTATACCTTGCTCAAGGGTTCTGCCGGCTCTGACGTGGCACAGGAAAGACTGGTCCATCCTGCACCCGTATGTTCACCTGACCGACGCTGAACTGGAGGATTTAAAGAAATGCCCCGGTGAGACCTGCGTCCTGGTTTATTCACTACTGATTAACAGTAAACCTTTGTGAAAGAGTGTGCATCTTGTGACCTCATGGTGGGGAAATGTGTTATATGTGCACAAATTTTTTTTGTTTTCTTCATAGGTTACGTAGCAGGATTTGTAGATCCAGAAGTGAGCAACAGGTCAGACTTGTTTGATGTGTTTGTGAACCTCCCTGACAGCGTCATCACCGTGTCCCAGAGTGCCAAAGGTACATTATGCTGAAAGAAATAGCGATTTTGATTCCAGAGAGAGTCGTACAGCATTTTCCTCTGATTAACAGAAGCTGTGTCCCACTACAGAGGCCATGGCTATGGGGAAGCTACACAAAGATGTCGGCCACCTCATTGTCCAGTCTGCAGAGGATGCAGAGAAATCGGACAGTCAGGTGATCAAGGTGAGAGCACACTCTGAACACCAGCACATCTGTATTCAATCTGAGAGAAACGTGTTGGATCCAACATGACGACCCCACTTTAATTCACAGGACATCTCTGTTAAGACCACAGAGATCGTCGCCAACCTGGTGGCCCTGGCTGACGAGTGTGAAGACGCTAAAATCACACTGGAAGGTTTAAAGCAGCATTGTTTCCCTCCAGCGACCGAGAACTTCCTCTTTCACTTGGCAGCTGCCGAGCAGCTCTTGAGGATATAAACCTGTTTTCCGATGCTTCGCTGCTGGAGTGTGGATTCTGGCTCTGCTCTTTTGTACATGTTGGGAAAATGATAGTTTCCGTTTGTACAGACGTCTGCTGTTATCATGAGAGTAAGATGTGAGATGTAAGACTGTTACCTACATGTGAAGTAAGTGTCACTAGCATCAAATTCCAGCTCGCACTGTTGTGCTAACATTACTGCTTTCAGACGGCACTGAAGTCTGCACATTTTCCGGAGGGGCTGTATGTGAGAACGCACTTATCCGCAAATGTTGCTCTCGACATTGTCCGGGAATTTTCCTGCCAGACCTTTAGTAAAATATCTGGGATGTCCAAGTGAGCCTATGTGAGAATACAGCAGGAAAATCACTGAAAGATTCATGGCGAGCAAGTGTGCGCTCTACCCAGGTGCCACTCTTCACGTGAATGTTCTGGACATTTTCCCCTTTGTTGTTAATGCGTCGGACTCCGAAAATCTCCTGGTGCGTTCATCACATGCAAACGGCAAACGGCAAACTTCGGAAAATGTCCAGACCTAATTTTCCGGACACCTCCCAGAGATTCATGTCTGAAAACAGGAGACAGCTGGTTCATCTCTTAGTGCTTTTCAGATTCCTTGGTCTGAAAGGGTCCGACTTTGATATATTAACAGCAGCTTAAGTAAATCGGATGTGACTTATTACTGATTACTTAGTTAATAGAAACTGTGTTGTATGTTTTTATTTTTATAATCAGATACGACTGCAATAGACACAAAACGTGGTTTTATTTACATTCTATTTAAACAATGTCACCTTTTGTACTAAAGACTCAAGTGTCACAACTGAAATTTAAGCAGATTGTTTCATGAGGCTTTTTCAAACTGTTTTTTTTTTTTAAATCCTCATCAATGCAGCTGATAAAGTAATGATTTACATTACATTTAATAATGTTTGTCCTACTGTTCAGGTTCATTTTTATTTCATCTAATTAGAAATGTTTAGTTACTGCCGAGTACAATATCAGCCGCTTTGACAAAAAGGATGATTGTGTCCCTCAGTATTTCAGATAGGACACACATACATGGGAATGCTCATGTAAGTTTCACAACAAAAATGTATTTTCATAAATTGATGTAACATTTCCTACCTATAGAAACACCTAATATTCCAACTAAATAAATTTATTATGAGAAAATGCTGCATTTCATTGTCCGGCCTGTTGAAAATATTCCTTCTGCGTGATTGCAGACATTTGGTTTTCAGTTAATATTATATCTAGTGTGTGTAAGTGCTCCTCAGAGTCCTCTGTGATAGAACAAGTGTCCGTTGTCCGCCGCAGCCTGTAGCTCCTCCTCCAACTTTTCCTTCTTTATCTGTAAAAGAAGGTCCATGTTAGCGGAGTTCATCACAAGGTAAAAACACCACAGCAGAGCGCAGGATCCTCAATCTTACCGTCCCCAGTTGTGGAAAGAGACTGAACGACACTGGGATCATCAGGCCCAGAACTAATGCGATGCTTATGTGACGGAGGGGAGCGACCAGCAGAGAGTTCCTCTGGAAAAGTCTCGTCCTGGAAAGGAAAACTCAGTTGGTGAAGTTTAACTAACAGGTGAAAACGGAACTATAACTAAAAACCATCTCACCTGTGTAATAGGAAAACAAACAGATTAGGAACAGCAGCAGTTGCACCAAACAGTGCCGCCCTTGACAAAGCAGTTTCCCTCACAGCCTGAGCAAAAAGAGGACAATTTTTTTTCAATGAGAAGACTTATTTTTGTCCATATTCTCCATTTCTGTTTTGTTTTTCCTTTTTACCTTTTCTCCTGCCGCCTTAGAAATGCCAACTGGATTTCCATTGGAATCAAACACTTGGATCCCTGCTTCCCACTCCTCACTTCTGACAGTTAAGACACTGAAGTAGGCCAGAGCAGCTGGAAAGAGTTACACAACATGTTAGTGTAAAAAGTCCTGCCTGCTACTACTGTATCCACACAGGACTAGTTATTATCAGATCATGAAGAAAAAGGGAAAATAAACTAATTATGATTCATTTTGTTACTGCCTTGGGGTGAATTTATGAAGTATGGACCCATATACAGTATCTACCTTCTGTGATGTAAAAACAGTAGTCAGATTTCAGACACTCTATTGTTAATGCGACTGTTTTGGATAGAGAATAAAGAACTTACCCGAGAGCGGGATTGGTACAATCGACCTAAAGAAAGTCAGCACGGGTGCACTTTTTAAATGGAGGAAGTTGATGGAAATTTGAGGAAGAACCTGAAACAGAAGATTCACTGTATTATTCACTTCATTACTTGAAACACTACAGTCAACAGCCAGCAGCATTATCAGGTTACACACCCCTGCACACGTCGCATAGGAAATTGTGCCGCCGATCAGAAGCAGCCGATTCAGAGACTGCTGTTTGCCCTGCTGGTGAGAGATAAAGACGGATGGCGAAAGATGAAAAAAGAGGAGGACAGATAAAAGACCCACTATTAACAAAGGATTCAAGCAAATTAGAGTGTGTTCGGGCTCTGACATTGTTATTTTATAACTGAATATATTTCTCAGTTGAATATTAACTACTTACCTGCTCTGATGAAGAATTTCTGTTTGCATAGTTGAAGCCTGCATTGTAACTCTGCAGCAACAACTGAAAGAACATATAATTTTACTTTATCATCATGTACAGAGTGTCGTAGAGACATGTAATATATTTTTTATTGATGAGATGAATTTGCTCCCTTACCTGCCAAAACAGCGCTGGCTTGATAGTGTTGTAAGGTAAAAAGCTGGCAACTGCCTAAAAAAAATTTAATTAAATAAATCTCAAAGTCTCACAGCCACGACAATATCAAGAACAAAGTGTCATTGAACATTTATTAGATAACACACATACCAAAGGTGCTGATATTGTCAATAGTGCTAGAAGGATAATGAAAGAAGTGAGTGCATCAGTATTAAAATTGTTTTCAGTAATGCAATTACACAGTAGTATGACATACTTTGTGCAAGTTTAAAAACAATGTAATATCAGATGTTCAAAGTTTATTTTAATTAAACTGGAATTAAAAATAAACCCAACAAAGCTGGAAAAAAACCAATTTCTGATAGTTGACTTTTTCATACATACAAACTTTGATTAACTGCCATTGTGGCCTCTATAAGAACACTTTGAAAGAAACCTTGATATTACATAGTTTCACACTTTAATAATGGCTGGAGACAGATTAGACAAAGTCTAGGAACTTCTGTACCTGGAGGGCGGAAAACTAGTGGAAGAACGGCTCCAGAATCAGCGTGGACTGACGACTGTGAACACAGAGAACAAATTTTATGGCTTTCAAATTCACTCAAATCCCAATCTGGACATAACAGCGTCCAGAACATAAAACACCTGGACACATTAATAGACATAAACAATAGACATTTTAATTTGAGTAATTCGAGTTATTCAAGAAAGGTATTTGGCTCAAACGTCCAAAAATATCCAATGTTCATTTATTCTACCATTGCAGCCGCAGCAGTTACTGTAGGACTGTATGTATGTATGTATGTATGTTGCAGCCTTGATATAAAATGCAGAAAAAAATGATCAAACATTTGGAATATTGATAGCATGGTGCTTCTTTCAAAACTTACCAGAGAGAGGGACGGTACAGATGCATCCTAGAGAAGGAAGAACAAAGCAATTTAAATCAATCTGTGGCAGGTTATGAAGGCGACTGACTGATCACTGTCAGGTGAAACATCTCACCTTTTCACTCTTCTCTGCACTGGTAAGAAGAGTGCGGGCCTTCTGTATTTCAGCCTGCGGAAAGAAGCATCACTGGTTAAACATCAGATGTTGTCAACGCGTCTCCCAGTGTCAGATCTACTGTACTTACATCAGAGGCGAACAGGAGAGTTGGGTCGAGCAGATCGAGCCAGATCCTCATTCGACTGAGGAAAGACTGAAAAGGGGAAGGTGCAGTTCAACAAAACAAAAGAGGAACTCAGATGTAAACAAACACAGCTTCATTGAAACTGACTGAATGGAACATATGATGATGCTCTGCATGTTTTAGTTACCTGCCCCTCGCTTTTCCAGTACAACAGATTAGGATCCATCCCGACGACAGATGCATTAACGTCTTTTCAATTAAATATCGTGCAATTACACGACTACACAGCACACTGCTGCCCCATGCTTCTGAGGTCAAGTTCTATTAGGAAACTGTTTCCGCGTTTGACCACGTGTTCAGTTGTGGGCGGGGTTATGCTACATTCAGGAACATAAGCAATGTCGGAGGATGTACGATCACATTTAAGTTGCCACCTGAGAGCTTAAGCAGCTTGTCCACGGTTGATCCAGTTGATCAATAAAAATAGGTGGCAGTGTTTTGTTATTCATGCACCAAACCACAGACTTTAAAACAACGAAGTTTGAAAATGAAATACCCCAAAAACCGAAAATAAATCTTTACAGTTCTCTGACCATTTTTTAAATAAATATTACCGAGGAGTTCATCGGGAGTACTTGAACGCAGCATGGAAGCTTGTTACAGCGTGTACATTTTAATTTAAATGTATAACTTGTCCCGATAGCACACTCACACCACTGTAGAGTCTAACGTGACCGTTTATCATATGAGTTAATATGTAACATCTATATATTTTTTATACTTTGAAGACGCTTGCGTCGTTCGCGCACGGTAATGACGCAATGACCTGCTCGAACAGCCCTCCTCTCCTCTGACCTAATCCAAAATGGCAGCCACCATTGCTCGACTGCTCCGGACTTCTGTAAGTTATCTTCGAAGACGACGCAGCGTCACGTTCACTGTAAACACTGTTTCGCCTTTTAGTTCGCTATTGATTTAATCCGCGATTAGCGCGTGTCGATATCACTTATTGACGATTAGCTGGCATGTTTCACTGAGGCGGTGTCGAGTCGTGTGTCGCACATTTGACCAGAGGACTTAGCTGACACCGGTACCAACCTCTGGCCCGCGGCTGCTGTTTGGGACCAATGTGGTTTCTTCTCTACATCAACAATCTGTAGATCGGAAATCAAACATATGGGCCATTATGGGGCCATAACATTAATCAGACGAACACGTGTTGCACATGGAATGAATAGAATGCAATGACGAAACTTATTTTTAAAATAAATTCTCCTCACAAGAAACCAAAAGTAGTTACTGGTAGTGTCATTATCGAATCCTTCTGCATTTGACATATTTAAACATTTCAAGCACCTTCATATATGAAATATTTTGAAGATATAAAGATACATTAAAAGGTATGGATTTCTACTTTTCAAATATTCAGCATGTAAATTAGGGTTTGAATATCTTATTATAACCATCATGGTGGACTAAATAACCAAAATAATTCATGAAGTCACTGAATCATTCATCCTGGAGAACTAGTTGACAATACAGCTACTGGCATCCTGTCTAGTATCTCAGCGCCATCTGCAGCTCATAAAACAACCCCACATTGTAAAGATTCTTTTTTAGTAACGAACCTTGTTCAATAGCATGACCTTTGTTCTCTAGTCTTTATAGGAGAGTGATATAAGTGTGAAGCTGCTGATGTTCATTTGTGGATATTAATGTTGAATCAACGTCTTTTCTCAGGCTAGGGTTGCAGCCGGAGGGCTGAAAGTCACAGTAGCACGTCAACATGGAGTCTCGGGGGCTACAAGAGCCCTCGCCGGTCCTGCACTTCAGACATCCTGTCTCTCAACCAGTACGTACAAAACCCAAATGATCAAATTTCAAGTCAAGTTTTATCCTCAGATTAGGGCTGTAAAATAATATCATACAGGGTGATAAACCCGCGATACCTGGAGAGACGATCAGTCAAACTGCAAGAGCTGCCTCGGTTTACTTGTGCAAAACAGTACGTACAGATAAATTGTGTTCGACTTTTCTACATCAGGCACTCGCAGATGGGCCCCTGCCGTCACTCAGCCTGCTCCTGCATTTAAGGCCACAGCTGTCCTCAATGGGGAGTTTAAGGAAATGAGCCTCGCTGATTTCAAGGGCAAATACCTGGTCCTTTTCTTCTACCCACTGGATTTGTAAGTACCAGTAGTGACTCAGACGTGCATCAGGAAATGAAACATGTTTACCAAGTGTCTCTCCTGTGTTTGCAGCACCTTTGTATGCCCAACAGAGATCATTGCATTCAGTGACAAGGCCAACGAGTTCCACGACATCAACTGTGAGGTTGTGGGTGTGTCTGTGGACTCCCACTTCACCCACCTGGCATGGATCAACACTCCACGCAAGGTAACACTTAGCCATTTAATTGTCTTTGAAGTGAGCCATCAACAAAGCTTTGGTAAATGAGTGATCGGCAAGTACTGTATGTCCATTGTGATCACGGTACAACTGTTGTTTTTTTTTATTCAGACCGGAGGTTTGGGCCACATCCACATCCCGCTGCTCTCAGACCTCAACAAGCAGGTGTCTAGAGACTATGGGGTGCTGCTGGAGGGTCCAGGCATCGCACTCAGGTCGGTTCATTGTGTGCTCAGTTAGAAGCGTCCTTCCACAGAGACAGATTACATTTGCCTAGAATTCAACACAACTTACCGATGTAAGACCAAAACCGAAGTATACGGAAAACAGAATTCAGATTAGAGATGCTATTTACTTCTCTAACACTGTTGTTTAGAGATTTGTGACCATTTCTGTTTTTTGTTTATTTTTTGTCCTTCAGGGGCCTGTTCATCATTGATCCAAATGGTGTGGTGAGGCACATGAGTGTGAACGACCTGCCGGTGGGCCGTTGTGTAGAGGAGACCCTTCGTCTGGTGAAGGCGTTCCAGTTCGTGGAGACCCACGGTGAAGTGTGTCCGGCCAGCTGGTCCCCCGAGTCCCCAACAGTAAGTTCAATCAACATATAATCACTAAATACACATTTCATTATTTTCACTCCGCTTTGGGGTACGTGGGTCTCCTGTGAGACAGCCAGAGTGGGGTTCTGAAGTTCTTCTCCCATAACTTTGTTTTTCAGATCAAACCAACCCCAGAAGGATCCAAGGAGTACTTTGAAAAGGTCAACTGATAAAGTTTACAATGTGTTCAGCTAGAACAGTAAATGGTACACATCAAAATATATGTAAGTTTTAAGTTGTAATTACTCCTACTCAGCTGAATACACCAATAAATCTATTCTTTATAAACGACAGCTCTTAGTTTTGATTTATGTGTAAGTCTGTGGTGTAGGTGTAAAGTGACCTGATACTTATTTTGCTGACTGATTGACTTAATCACCTCAACTTTCTGCATGAAACAGGACACTGAACTGCACTACTGTATGTTCTAGAAACTGTAAAACCAGTTCAAACATATTTGTCCTCAAAGTCCAAACCACACTTGATAAACCCTGTACATAAACATGTTTATTTTTTCTCTTTTTACAGCAAGTAAATATGCAGGTTCAAAATGTCTAATCAGACATCGGTACACAACATGAGGTGCCAAAATCAACTTCAGTGGGGGAGAACTGGAAGTTAGAAGAAAAAAAAAGGCATTGCCACTTCTCATACAAGTAGGGTACATACTGTATTTACACAAAATGGAAAAAAAGCATTTTTGAAACACTCCGCAGCACTGTGTGTGGTTATGAAAACATCTAGTTTTAAGTGTACATAAACTTCACTTTGTACAGTGTGTTTGTGGAAACAGAGCAACTGCCTCATTCCTTTTGACATTCACAAATGATGTTTCGGGTTAGGCAACAGAAGGAACGTGAGGAGCGGATGGCTTACCGGAAGATGTGGAGCCTTTTTAAAGCTTTAAAAAATACGTGAAATCAAAATGAGAAGTGTCCAAAAGCAAGTCCACGGCTTGTCAAAGTGTACCGCTACACTTTGAGACGGAGAGGATGCTCACAATCAGAGAAAAACTAAAACAACAGCGCTGACTGAAGTTAAAATTTGATTTGATCAGATGGTTTGGTGAAAACATGCATTTTCAGGCAAGATGTAACAGCGCCACCAGCCCCACCCCAAGTACCCCCCAAAAAAATGATTCCTTAAAAAAAAACACCCTGTAGTAAATCTGTACAACGAAAATACATTTGGGATCTACATCTAAAGGTACATTATTAAGGTTATATACACTCCCTCCCCCATCCATATATTATCTTTACAAGTAGACTTCATTCAAACCCAAACATTAAGAAAACATGAGACTAAACGGGGAAATTGGATCACATCAAACATCCATTTAAAAAAATTCTGGTCTTACTGTACCTCAACCATTGATCAGTCCCTCTGCTCTCGTCTGTACAGTAAACTACAGCAGGACTAAAATCATCAAGTGGATGGACTGCTACTGTAACGGAAATTAGAATCGTCAAAACGGGGGAATGATTCTCAAGTGACGACAGCTTTTTATATCATTTTGCAGTGGAAGCAGGTCTGAACAAACTACTGGACTGTGTAGTAACGATAATTCGAGTGACTTCCAGAATACAAAAAAGAAATCAAGTCAGAACACAGGCACAAACCCAAACTCTCTAATATTCTGACACAATAGAACAAAGGCTTTCAATACACTTAGGCCTCTTCACTGAAGAGAGCTACACTATTCCATCAATAAACATTTATGTTCTCTGGTGGGACTGGGTTATTAAAGAGAAGCCATGTCAGCCTTGAACATTTGCCCCAACGTTTGTCTGAAAGCAACTGATAAAAACAGAACCGTGTGTTTGGTATTTCGTCCGCAGATTTGCTCTCTTTCACTTTTGAGTTGCGGCGTTGATTCATTCAGAAAAATGGAAAAAAAACTACATTGTACAAAGTGAGATTCTCACAATCTCTTTGCAAGAAAGAAAAGTAATAAAGAATGACTTGTGCCCGCCGTTTTAGGCAAATCCATTAATATCCCTGTGTTGTTGCATCGCCTCTTAGTCGATTTTCACATTTGTGTAGATCTTCCTCACAAAGGCACTTGTTCCCATGTATCCAACGGCACCTGGAAGACAAATGTATTCTGTAAGCGTCTTTCAGGTGTGACTGGCATCTCGCACTCAACTGCAGGTCAATCTATCACAGGACAGTGATTACAGGTGAAAGGATTCACTGAAGGCGAGCAGAGAAAAGCACATCCTACATCTACAGAATGAGCAGCCAGATATCCAGCAAACCCAGAAGGCATCATGTAGTTGTGAATATAAATTCTACAAGTTTCAGTAGTTCAGGGCCTGTAGGACTTACCACACATGATTCCTAGGGCAGTGCTGAACACGGCCATGTAACCAAAGTAGAAGGACGTCTGGAACAGCCCGTACATCCTGGAACACATTAGAAGAGCATGTAAACAACGTGGAAGAAATTAATTTAATGTTTTTCATTTGATTCCATGAATCTCTTTTTTAACGTGGGACTGTGGTTGAGGAAGACTCACTTGGTTTTGAAGAAGTAGTAGTAAAAGGAGTACATGTAAACATAGACGGCGGTGGATGCAGCGGAGAGGAAGCTTGTCCATTGCCTGGAAAAGCGGAACAAGCAAAAAAACTGCAGTTAGTAACAGTTTGATGCTCAAGGGACTCAATTCACTTTTTCACCCATTGTTTGACATTTTTATCAAAAAATATTCTCAGTTCATGACATTAGGGCTAAGGTAAGTGAACATACAGTTTACAGCAAACTTAAAGAGATTATCCTCTGGAATTAATCTCCATTTCCCCCCAGAACCATCTATACAAAGATTCCACAAAGTGGCTGCATTGACAATTAATTTAACTTGCTACATCTGTATGGAAAAACTCACCATCTGTAATCCTCAGCGTTGAGCAGGAAGTACGTACACACGATGGTGACACACACGGTGACGATGCACAGGATGACAAGGACCAGCATCATGAAGCCGTACACGTAGTAGATTTTGTAGGCCCAGAAAGATGTGAATATGAAGTACCTGAGGAATGAGCACAGTAAACACATATCCAAGACTGCGAAGTTCTGCTAACAACGGACAAATCCATCTGTGTCACAGCACGGACTTACATTTCAATGAAAATGGAGCCGAATGGGAGGATTCCTCCGAGGCATACGATGACGGCGGGCTCCATGAACCTGAGAGATCACAAATATGAGTGTTTACGTCAGACTTCCCCACTCCAGGACGCAGGGACACATGACACGTATTGCAAGTATAAGTCTGACAGTTGCCTTGAGTCACATCTAGCATTTCCTGCTGGCAGCAGGCCACGCGGCTTGGCAGGAGGTTGAAAATGTTAATCTACTTGCAGCTTATTGCCCTGCTATTTTTCATTATACAAAGAGTTTGCGCAGATGGCCAAACCACTTTCTGCTTCAGAGCTGACATCAAACACTTGAGCACAGGCCCTACAACACATTTCATGCACTGAGAACAACCCCTCGCTGCCCACTGACCATTCATTACACCTACACTTTACCTCTGCAACAATAAGTGCAGTGGATGCCACAGTGAAAGTGCACACAGGAAAACAATAACTTAATCAAAGTGCTTTCTGATGCATTTGCTTAAATAATTTATCTAGAATAGAAAAACCTTGAAGTTTTGCTGATTATAAAATTTTATGTGTAATACCCCGTTTGTTTGTTTGTCAGCAGGATTAACCCCCAAAAACCCAACTGATTTCCACGAAACATGGGCCAACAAACAACCTCTTAAATTTGGGGTCGGGCCAGAGAAAAGGGGCGGATCCAGAAGTTAATCACTTTCTTTAACATTGCTAGATGTGTTTTTGGACATTTTGACTTTCCCAGGGAATAATTCAGGGATAGAGGATACATAATCAGCCTTATTTAGGGGCATTTGGTGCAATTTGGTGCAGATCCAAATAAAGGTCAGGAGGATTTTAAATGTGGATTCATAAGGGGACTGTTGGGTCTTGGTGGTGGTATGCGCTCTAGTGTGCCATTCTAGTTTTTAAGTGTGAACATATAAGATATCATTTCCAGTGTCCCCATGGCACCAAACTCATTTGGCCACACCTACCATTTTTTCTCGGGGATGGGTCGTGGCACAGCGTTCACTCGGCAGGGGAAGTTTGGCTGCCCTGACAGATTCCGCCCCAAAATTGTTCCAACAAGGTTTAGTGGCAGGATGACAAAGAAGCAGATACAGCAAACAGCAACCTGTGGAAATGACAAATAAAAATGATTAATATTGAATTGGGTGGTCTAGAGTTTTCAGATCCCCCTTCATTAATTATCTCAAGTTTCCCTTAACTGCGTCCCACTGATGTTCAATTACCAGCTTAATCACATTCAATAAACTGTTAACACAGTTTTTAGAGGTGCCAAATGTCTTCATTCTCAAATTTTCATAGTTGATGCTCAGAGCATGCTTACTAAATTAGAGGGATAACAAAGGCAGAGTGGTTGTTGTCAGATGATCTTCAGGTTTGGCCAGAACAAATATGAAAACTCCCTCAGATTTTTTCCAGATCTGTTAAAATTTCAAGTTTGGGCATATACAGTTGGAACAAAGCTTCTTTATGGTCTGATTTTAAGATGCTTACTCGACACATATGATTGATCTTATGTTGTGCAGATAACAACTCTCGAGTGTTAAGTCGAGCCAACAAATAGCTATTTGTAATTAGGGGACTGAACAGTTTTGGAATCAGTCAGGAAATATTTGATTTTTGAAGTTTATGTAAGCTCTGCAGGCAGCGTCTGTACTTTATAGCTTGGAAACTTAGATGAAGGAATAAATTCTGCACTGAAGTGATGTCATGTAAAATGTTTTATAGGGTATGATAGATTTAGAAAAATGCCTGAACCATTTAAAATGTATTATCCTGATCCTACACAGAATGAGATTGGATTTAAACACACACAGAAACTGGAAGCGCTCGACTCTGACGATGTTTTTCATAACTCTGTGGTTTTTAGGGTGGTGATGCTGTGTCAGACCCACCATGGTGCCAAATGGGATGGCTCTGGAGGCGTGGTAGTAGATAGCGATGAAGTTGATGAAGAAGGCCGTCCCGCACACCATGGCAGGGATCAAGAACGCCCCGATGAACATTTGCTTAATCCATCTTCTGCCTGTATTATTGAAACAAATCAAACAGCGTCATGTGAGAAACAAAGTCTATTTCAAGCAGACAGAGAGAATATGAAGTAGTTTTCCTTATATTACCTCCTTGTTTTGCATATAAACTTCCCCCAAAATAGCCATTGACAGGGGAGGTTGCAGCATAAACAAAAATGGCTGTACTCAGCATGGATCCTCTCCTGTAAAGAAAAAAAAAAATGGCATGAGTCAAGCCCGGTTCAGTCCATTGGCTCCCTCACTGTCTGGGCTTTTCTCTCTCTGCCAAGGAGGTTGTGCTTTCAGTGCTGTTCGTTTGTCTGACTGCAGGATTATTCAAAAAACCACAAAACTGATTTCCATTAAATCTTGTGGAGGGTTGGGGCACGACCCGAGAAGAAGAACCCATTAAATTTTGGAGGGGATCCGGAGGAATGGGCGAATCACTTTGCTTTCTTTGACATGCTGAAATAGAGCGTTATCCTTGGCCGAGGCGCTCAAAGGGCCCTTCTGGTTCCCCTTGAAAATTGTGTTTAATATTCAGGTCTTTTCCCCAACTCCCATCTAATTTTATGATTTTAACCTACATTTTAATGCAGAGCTTGATTCTTTACGGACACAATTCAAAGAAAAACTCACAATCATTTGTTTCCTTCATTAAAACATCATCTTTCTTCTTTTCCTCCCATCTACTGCGTGCTTTTCCCATTTGAGCAGAAATAATATTTCTGAACCCTGAACTGTAACTTCCACATATTTTATGTAAACATTTACATTAGGTTCACTTCGAAAAATGAATGTGATTACTGATAATTAAGGTTTTGCTTTCAACTATTTTACACAACCGATTACTCAATTACAGGCAGACAACGAAGTCTGTGAGTTTTTTTTCCTGAAGGCTTACATATTTGTTTTATAGGCAACACAATAATTCAGATGTGATCAAATAACTGACCCCACCCAATAATTATAACAGTAAATAACAATTAGGCAGTTAGCTGCCAGTTACTCACTCTGTGTACAGATCCTCAACCATAGCGACGATGATGACGATGAGGGACACGGAGAAGATCTGGCAGCCAGAGCCGATGAGGGAAGAGAAGATCAGTGGGTGGCTTGATGGCCGAAACACATCGCCATGTACCTGCTTCCACCCGTATTCATCTCCCAGGTCTCTGTCCTGTTGGTACGGTGACAAAATGAGACAAAAAGATAAATCGACGAGAAAAAATCCACCGTTTACTCAAACCAAGAGGAAACAATGACGTAAAAAAAAAGGGAAAAAAAGGAAACCTGAATTTTAGTCACAATTCTGCATTTACAATGGTGCCCTCAAGCAAACTGATAAGTCAACAAAAACTTACCATGTCATCCATTTCCTCCTCTTTGCTGTATCTGGCATAATCCTTCCTGAGTGTTCTCATCAGTATCATGGAAACCAGACCCACCAGGAAAATGACCATCATGAAGGAGTTGAAGATGGAGAACCAGTGAATCTGGGGGAAAAAATTGCAAATTAATGAATGAATAATTAGGACAAGTCAGGACAGGAAGAAACTTTCTTCTGGCTGTCGTAAATCAGGGAAACTTCCTCTTAGAGATACCAGCTGGATTCCTGTCACACTGGCAGCAATAGTTAAAGAGTCAGACAAAAGTTACCAGGTTGGTCAGTTACATTGTATCTTGTGTGAAACAAGGCTCAACACGTAGCTACTGACAAATGTGCTGCTTCACTATGTCAGTGGTGTTCTCGTCTGGCATGATGAACATAACATTCGACTCACCCTGTGCTGAAAGAAGGATGGGTCGAGGTACTTGTCAAATCTGTCTTCAAACTTCACATCTGACTTCTTCCACTTCACCTGTGATGGGAAAGATGTATTTAGGCTGATATCTTCTCCTTCTTAAATGTATAAAGGCCCATGTTACAGAAATAAAATAGCTCTGGCTTAAAAAAGAAAAAACAACGACAACTAAGGGGATTCATTAAGCACTACTCACAGAATAAGACATTGCGATGCGTGTGTTTGGCACGAGTCGGACTTTCCCCTCGCTGGTCAGGTTTACATCAACAATTCTGTTTCCATTGAATCCAATCTCCAGTTTCTTGTACGTCCACAGGTAATGATCTTCTCCATTTTCATCTGCCTCACCGACAATACCTAAAATTGAAAATCATCGAATTAGAGATGTAGTCCTAACAAGAAGCGTTCATGTGGACAGATGTATACACCGAGCCTTCAGTTATACAAAATAAATAATCAGGACGAGTAAATGCCAAATAAAGGTCTCTTGCTACACTTCTTGTTAACTTTCTAACAGCATCATCTGTATTAATCTGTTATTTTCAGTGTGCAGGCTTCAGCTGTTGTCAAAGTGCGTCCCTGTAGGCCCCCGTAAACAATCTCTAACTGAGCAAATCAGTTTGATGCAGACAATCCCTCGCATTCAATGGTAATCAAGATGTGAGGTCACAAAAAAAAAGTAATAGGTTGGGTAAAATACCAGTGCAAAGCCTTTGGGTTGAAATACAATGGCAGGTTATTAGATACATCTCCCTTAAACTGGTGCAGTCTAACACATCCGCCCTGCAAAAGAATTCCCACTGTCATGAAGGTCAAAATGTTGTTTTTATTAACTCCACCAAGCAAGTTATGTTTTCAACACTGACGGTTTGTTTGTTTGTTTGTTTGTCAGCAGGATTACACAAAAACTATTGAACAGATTTCCATGAAATTTGGGTCGAAGGACAGGACATGGGCCAAGAAACAATCCATTAAATTTTGGGGTTGAACTGAAAAAAGGGCAAAACAAATTCCCATCACTTTCTTTAACATATCGAGATAACATTTGTTTTGCCATATTACAATTTCCCAGGAAATATGCATGAATCTTCATGAAAATAATCTGTCATATTTAGGAAATGATATCTATGAGTCTGTGCAATTTGGTGCAGCTTGACTGAATTGAAGGGAACTGCCATTCTAGTTGAAACTGTTTGAGAGAGCTGTCTTTATGCTGTTCATAATTTGTATTGTGGTAACAAGGTGATTATATTACTTTGTCCACCCGATTAATATCAATTATCTGTTTATAATTCAACGTAGTTAAAGAAATCCAGTCTTCATCCTCATACATGTATCAGTTCGTAAAGTTCCTAGTTAATCTGAGCTACACCACACATGCCACCGTTTCATACATGAAGCACACTGGTTCCGCTGACACGCTGGCAAACCGGACATGAGGTCAAAGTCTTTATTTATCCATTGTCATTAAGGCATACGTATGTACCATTGTCTGGGCAAATATCAGTGACCCACCCACAGGCTATGACATCAACTTACACAGTTGTGTTTGAGCAACTGTAGGAGTGGCTCTGTTAACCAGAGAGAGTTCACACTCGCAGCCTGTATGAAGAGTGTAATGACAGTGACTCATTTATATCCGTCTTAGTAAAGTGGAGCACTTAACTGTCAGGCTTGGCATCAGAGGCTCTTTTCTACATGTCAATGTACCAGCATCAAACCCATTGCAAATAAACTAATAAGCGAATAAGTACCTCAGAGAAAATGGAAGACACATATGCATATGGACACAGCCAGAAAATGTGATAATACTCCAAAATTGCAGGACAACTCACAACAACAACAACATGCATCGACTATTTGGCAATTTGTTAAGAGTTTTTTTTCTTTCATTCAAGTAAATGAAGCATCTCTTACCCCAGATGGGCAGGTCATCTATGTACATTTGGTACCAGTAGTGGTTCTTTATGGCATAGACAAAGGCATCCCGCTTGGCTTTATCCAGGTCGATTTCACAGTATGTTGTCTGCAAGACTTCATCTACATGGATCAGAACGACAGAACGACGACAACTTTGTAAGATACGACGACATGATGTGTGTCATGGCAGACATATGGACATTCAGCGACGAATGGCACACAGCCCGCCCGCCAGTTCACGTGTGCTCAACGGCTGAAAGTGGGTGAAACAGTGGCATACCTTTGAACTTTATGTCCAGCCCGCTGAATTCCAGCTCCACGCCCTGCAGAGCCTCTCCGAGGGTTTCGTGGTAATGACTGATGGTCTTCTTGGAGCCCGCGCAGAAGGGCAAGGAGAAGTACTTGTACGTCTCCTGTCGGTTGTGGTAAGGCCCCACTGTGTTCATCCATAAGACCACCTCCTCCTTGTCTGTGTACTGCAAAGTGAGAAAAAAGAAGAAGCAAGGACTCTTTGTAAGACCGATCGGGAGTACTGCTGTGTGGAATATTCTACCTTTCTATTCCAAGAAAGTAACTTTCACACTCACATTCATCAGAAGTTCAAAGCCCCGGCGACGTCTGATTGGGACGCTGGGGGTTTTAAAAGAAGACGACTTCAAAGTAACGTCGTCACACCACGTTTTATCCTCGAACGCTGATTAGCAGAAGGAACGCTACTGTATTCAAATGCATGCAAAACACATGGCGGCGTCGTAGTTGGCGTACGGCGCTCTGGGGAAGCATGGCCCCCCCCCCGTGCTGTCGCCTCGAACGGTGCGGCTCACTCGACCCGCGGGTCAACCGGGCCACGTTAACGGCACCGTGCAACACAGCCCAGCGACTAGTTGACCGCTCGCGACTGGAGATCCCCCCCCCCCCCCCGGATGTGGAGGCGCAAACGCCCAGAGGACAACCACGGAGGCCCCGACGTTGTTGAACCTGTTCCCGCACAGTGTCATGTTGGCACGTAATGATACGACACAACAATCGCAGCGCGTTGGCGTCGATCGTGTGGCATTTCACGAAGCCGCCAGGTCCAAGCACTCACTGAGTTAGTTGCTGTCGTTTAATTGTTCGCATTCGTCAAACGACTAACTCACGTCAGCGACGTGAACTTCGGCGCAGTTTTCCGCCGGCGGAGGGACGCGTCTGGCGAGGACGTGCTAGCGCGCTAGCGGGTAGGCGAGCCGTAGGCACTTGGGCCGATAGAGTGGCGACAAGTTGGCCGGCGGACTGACCGTCTCGGTGCGGCGAGAGACCGGCGGGTGTCGACACATCAGCCGGCAGACGAAGCGCTGCACGGCGTCGCGTCGCGTCGCTAATCCCCCGTGCTCGTGTGCAGCTAGCAGGTTGCACAGAGCACAAACGTCCATTATTTTTCAAGGCTCCCCCTTTTTTTTTCTCTCTCTCTCTCTCTCTCTCAATCGGCCTCTCAAACGCCGTCTTACCGTGTGCTCGTGTTCGTCCGCGTCGACGGCTGATAAAGAGGCCACGATGGCGAGCAGCGCCGCCGCCGCTGCCACCTTCCACCTGGACGATCCCATCATTTTCGGCGAAAGTATGCAGAGAGATTGGGGCTGTTAGCTTCGCGCGACTATCCCACCTTCTTCCTGGTTGTATGACAGAGGCAATTTTTTTTTTTTTTTTAGGGAATGCTCTCGTTACGCATATGGCGTAAGCGCTTCGTGGGCGCTCAGCGCGCGCACGCGCGATTGGCCGGCTCGGCTCACGTGGCCCACAGCGTCCAATCGGCGCGGCCCGCGATCGAGCGAGCGGTGACTAACGGAACTCTGTCGGCGCATCGTCCGCAGCCTTCAGCCACGTCATCCCGACTGCCAAGACTGGATGTTCAGCTCCGCTCCGAAGGAGCCGCTGCATGAAACACGATGCCCGCGCTGCACAAATACTCCTTTCACTGTCCCCCGCCGTCTCCGACGAGGCCCTTCGACTGGGCAGCAAGTTGTTGGAACAGATATCTCGCTTTTCACGCGCTGACTTTCCAGCATTAACAACAGCCTCGACCTTTGACCAAGTTGCCCGGAGGATGGCCCGTAAAACTTACGGCGATGTTCAGGAACTTTCCTTTACAAGTCCAATCATGGATGGTTATGTAGGAAACGTTTATCGAGTCTTCAGTTTGCAAGTCAGTCATATAGTTGGCTATACTCATCAGAAACTCTCAAGTATAGTAAAAAAAAAATGGTGGTCATTTGCTCGGTCACTATTTATTGTTCAGTTTTTATTTCTCTTTCAGGATATCACTCACCTCAGAAGGTGGGACACCAGTGGTCTTCTTTTACCTTATCATATGTGCTCCAGAGCTTTAAAAATGCCATTTAACAAATGTAAAAATTTGGGTTATATTTAACGAAATTGAAATTACATTACATTAATTTAGCTGGCGCCTTTGTCCTAAGCAACTTAAAATGAGTGCATTCTATCAGGAAGGTATTACCAAAAAAGTGCAAGAATCAAGAGAGTGCAAACACATGAGTGAGATTTTAAGTTATCAAGGTAAGAAAAATCCATTTGGAATCAGTATACAAATATGCATTTGGACAGTTTACAATTTACTGAACTTAGCTCAATAAGAAATGTGAATTAGTTTGAAGATTTCCCACAGACAGAAATCAACTTAAGCTAACAGGTGAAAAAAAAAAGTCATAAAATGAAATAAACTATGAACTAAGATTCTTTGAATGTGTATGAATGCGCCATATATTCTGAACAGACAGAAGTGAGAATTTTAGTTTACCTTAAAAGACATTTGTGATAAACAGGTCAGAGGACAGACCTTCTCCCCTCTGAAATGTCCCTGACACATTAGACATGAAGCCTTGAATTAACTAAGTGATTATCTGGTATTATAGATGAGCATTAACACCACACAAAAACGACCAGCAGAGGGCACTTACTGTTGCTCATCTGAATTATATTTTAAATTAGAAGATTTATTTTTAGTTCTGTTATCAGAATAAATTCCATTTTTTTTTAGATATGATTTAAAAAAACAAACAGAATCTTTATCAATTTCAACCCATTTCAAACCAAAGTGTACCATATATTAGCCTGAATAACTTCACTATGGATGACATATTTATCCAAAACATGCAGCTGTGAAGACAAAACAAACAATACAATGAAATGAAATTAGTGCTCTTCATCTGAAATGTGGCACGGCTCTTCTGTCTCAGTCGTCTTTCCTGCATGACAGCACAAACTTCCTGCAGAGGAGAAATGATGACATGATGAGATTCACAGTTACCAAGCCAGAATATAATCACTTTAAGCACTATCAGTGAACTGTTTTCTCACTTTAAGATGTCAGGCAAATGGGGGTCTCTATACAAGCCGTTGTGCAGATACCCCAGAGAACCGTCAAATGACACCATCTTGACTTGCTCTGCATTCTGGGCACTCACTGCTACCTTGTACATCTGGGAGAGGAAGGGAAATTAAGTTCAGTCTTACTTAAACAAAAAGTTATACTAAAGAAGACACTTTCTCAGTTACAGCTGTAATCACTGCCCCTGTTTATGTTGTATTAGATGAAAAGAAGCTGACTGTGCCAGTAGTACCTGCTGAACAACCTGAATAGGAACTAGGTGATCGTCCTCTGAGTGTAGGAAAAGTATTCGGCTTCTCATTTTCTTCAAACTGCAGAATCACAAAGACAAATATTTATAACAAAATTGTATTTTACTGGTATTAACAATATTATTACCTGATCAATATCTGATATCAATATTTGATAATCAAGTGTAACGAGTATGTTAGCTGCATTAAAACGTACTTTTCTTCAGAAGGAAAGACAAGCTTGTTTTCTGCCCATGGCTCCGGGAAAAGGTATCCAGTGCCTGGAAATTTCCAGTAATACTTCAAACGGGAACAAATAAAACATTACAAGGTTAACAGTAATGTAGTAGCAGTTCTGTGAAATTAACAAATTCGATTTAATGAAAGAAAAGTGAAAATATGGCTGCCACTTCTTTTCCCTGGTCAGATTCTTTCAATAATCGTCCAAAAATCACAACAATTCAGTGCCATCGATTCAGATCATTGTAGATGGTATAGTAATGTTTTACTTCACCTGAGAGGCATTGGCAAGTTTAATGTACAAAACGTGTTTCTATTGTTGGGGTGAAAATGTAGAACAATGCCAAAATAAATATAATATATATATATATATATATCATATATATATTCGCTTTTGGTTTTTAGAAAAACGATTTACAAAGCTAATTTTGAGGATTGCCAAGTGTGAAGAATCATAGGCAGGCATATGTAAGCATATTGCCTCTGCCTGAGCCTGTTCAGTCATGATTTTGGACAAAGACAGTTTTGACTTTGTTTACACTTATTGTAGAATGTGTGTTGATGACTGAATAAAAAATCAATTAAATTCACTAAGAAGAGTGAAGTGAGTCTACCCAGGTAAACGGATGATGAGTAAGCGGCTCTCTTGCACTATTGAATGCACCCTCCAGGATCACACCATCCAAGCTTACACCTGAAAACACATAGTGGACATAGTTGTCATTTTGAGAGTTTGAAAATATCTCTACTTATTTTTATTTGCCAAATTTCACTGGTAGCAAAACTTACCCTGTTCAATTAGCTTTACTGCAGAGTTAGTTGCCACACTGCACAGAGATATGAAGAACAACATCTTCAGTTTCTACAGTTAATCTATAAGTTGATCAACCAACATTGATTATATCAATTTCAACTGTTTCCTCTGCAGCTCCTCCTGACGGTGTAATTTTTTACTATGCAGTTACTTTTATGAAAAAGGAGCTAATTGTAACTATTCAAGTTGTTAGTTACAGTTTCTATTATTCCTTCTAGAAACTGTACGATTATAGATGGTGAGATCAGTGTGTAGCTTGTCACCACCAGTAACACGCTGTAGTTTGAATTTCTGTGTATGTATCTATGTCACTGTCATCATTCGAAACTGTGGAAACTCTCCTCAACATGCTCCAGTTGGGAGCAGTGATAATAATGTAAGGTTGTCAATTGTGTAACTAGTCCCTCTTTGGTTCCTAAAAGGCGTTTTCTTTTGTCGTGCTGAATTCAAGCTCTCTGAAGGTTTGTGTTCTGTGTTTCTGTGTGGAGCTAGTTTCTTCATCTCTTCAGCTGCTCAGTTGAACTGGTCCAGGTTGCATCAATTAGGCACAGAGAGCAAAAAAGTACACAGTACACAATGCACATTTGAAACGGTTACTACAACAGTGTACAGATGGGGAGTCACTTCCTACTCACCCAGAGCCAAGAGAGTGTCCCCAGACGACAACCAGGCTGTTTCCACTGCGAGCCTTGACCCAGTTGTACAAGTACAGGGCGTCAGTGGTCAGACCGGCCTCAGTTGGCTCTCCAGTGGAATCTCCAAACCCTGCCACAGTTTCTTTTTATCAGCTGCTGCTCACTGACAGATCACAGCGCTTCCTCACTCTGCCACAAGGTGGCAGTAACTCAGAGGAAAAACCTGCCCTGGATGCTGACCTACACTTGAACTGCTGTTTGTTCACTGCCGTAAAACAAGCAACTCATCAAGTATATCTACACCACAGTGATCATGAATTATATCAAATACATTTGAGATGTTTGTGTATTACAACTAGTGGGAAGGGAAAGAAGCGTAGAGATGGAAAACCTGTTTAAATGAAGATTCATAAATCTCCATTTGCACCAACCTCTGTAGTCAGGCACCAGCACGTGGTAACCAAGGGCACTCAATACCTGTTGACACAAAAGACGTATTTGTCTTCATATTCATAATAGCTACTTAAATATTCATATTTTTATTCAACTGCCATAAAAATAATATGTTTGAGATGTTGGTCGCTCACTTTTGCCACTCCCACCCGATGAGTGTTTGCCCTGTGGAATGATTCACATACAACACAAGTGCCAATAAAAACAAAAAAAGTCTAGTGGTGTGGAATGTCTACTATCTGCCTCCTTAGGGGCCAAGTATAATACAAATGCATTATTCATCATACCTTGTGCCTGTGTTCCCATGAAGATATATGAAAACTGGCCTTCCATCGCTGAAAGTGTTCTGGTACCATGCCAAGTCCTTCCCTTGCGCCTCCTTCCACCGACTTTCAGGGACAGTGTGCCTTGAAAATTTGAAAAAAAACATAACACACCAGCGTAGAGACCTGACTGATAATTAGATCATTAAAAAAACAGGTATTGTCCTTCTCTCTTTTTATACCAACGCCGGGGAAGGAACATTTTGAACTTCTCACCATACGCCAAGGGAGATGCCTTCCTCTGATGTTAAGTACATGTTGATGGTGTGATTAAGGGAGAGATCAGCAGGTTGGCTCAGGTCAACAAAGAATGGCACCCTGACTGCAAACAGGAAAAGAAGAGAGGTGGGCCCACGTTTTCTGTGAGGATTTACAGTACTTCCAAGAGGCAGACGTGGGTGTTCACTTACTTCTGTGGGTGTGAACAAAGTGCTGGATTAATTCTGGGAGGATTCGCAGCGAGAAAAGCACCAAAATAAAGACAACAAAGAGGGCCCAAACACCTCTTTTCAGCCACCATCCCGCCCTTAGGAGAGAGAGAGAGAGACAGACACACTAATTATTATCTTATGTCATATCTTGTGTTGGTAATGGCTGAGGACCCTCCATTTTTTCTCAGAGGCCATGTCCGGACTTTGTGTTAACATCCGTCTTAGGCTAAATAATACGTTTGGGATTTAAAATGACATCTAAACTAGATGATCTCCATCCACATGAGCATTTTAGCTCAGAAGTAATCGCCGTCCATACAAACACACCTGAAAATGCATATCATGTGACCATTCATGTAGCATTTGCATACTGATGTTTATAGAGAGCAGACTGTCTACTCCACCGCACGTTGCTCAGATACAAAAAATACTACGGAAGAGAGACAACAGTGGTGAAAAGTACGAGCAGGGATTTCTTTACTTGGACCGGCGACGAGGTGGAACTATAGTGTATAGTACACCCAGGCCCATTGGCACGTACAGAGCTGCTCCGCACATCCACCAGTCTGCAGCTGCATGATTCATTTGGGAGCATTAATATGGAAGAGAGTAATTGAATAATCTATTAAGGAGGGCGAGGCGGCCATTGGAGTCAGGTCTTGACTGCCTGAAGAAAACAGCAGAAAAGACGAGGAGGCTATTCAGACTATTGCCAATTAATGGACGAAACATCCCACCCCGTCCATTAACACTCTCATCATCCGGAAGAGCCCTCTTTCGTCCCAGACTTATTCCTCCCACACCGCTCGAAGGGGGGAATACAAAGGAGGTCGTCCACTGCGCCTCATCTGTTCACAGTTAACGCTTTTGGCGTTCACTTCCAAAATCTGTTTCCTAGAAGGAGTCAAAAGGCTCACACCTAATGAATGCACGCCTGCAGTGAGATACAGTGCAACCTTTGGTGAACTGGACAAACAACATTTTTATTTGTGTTTTAACAACTACAGTGGCTTCAGAAAGTGTTCCGACGCCTTCACCTTTTCTTGCACACTGTGCACCCCTCTAATCCTTCTACGCTGATGAACCCATGTTGACAAAGTGAAGACCGCTTGTCAGACAAGAGTCTCTGCTGGTTAATGTCACGTGACAATCATTGACGATCTCTGACTGAAGCTCAGTTGGTGATACAGTGGACGACTGACTGGACTGAACTTGAGCACTCCCTTGGAGGTCAACGACATCCAGGCCCGACCAAGCTGGTACAACGCGCACGCACGCGCACGCACGCACGCGCACAGGCTACTCACGACGTCCCCTCCTTCCTCCGGTCTCCGCCGGTCCTCTGAGCTGCATCGACACCGGAAGTGGAGTCTCTCGGTTTAACGACCCTTCTCTTCATCGCGTTCTCATGCACACCAATAACGTGTTTGTTTGTGTTTGTGTGTGTGTGTGTGTGTGTGTGTATAACGTCTGGGTCCAGTCAGGACCTGACACTTGATAAGCACCTAGCGCAAGTTTGATCAAAGTGCATTTTTTTTTCTCGAGGAAGAGGGCGGTACCTGGGGTTTGTTAAGGTGGAACTGCTTTAGATAAGTGCCGTACAGTGCACAAAACATGTCGCCACCTTAAACAGCACAGAATACTGCATACTTTTTCAAATGTATTTATTATGGACAGATGTACAGACTGTAACAATTACAAAATGTAGAATAATGTAGAGCGAACAACACATGTTACCACACTACACTACTACATAAGATATGTGGAGCATATACACAGATTTGAAAACACACTTTAAGTTAAATTAAGACTAAGAAAGGTTGTTTTTATTAGTGCATAGTGATCTTTGGCACATTTGTTTCTCAATTCTGTTCACACTATATTATATTTTTTAAATATATATCCTTGCGTCTATATTGCAGGTTTACTTATTTATTACTTCATAAATATGTAAATTTACATTTATAAATATAGAGTGTATGCAGTAATTATGGAACTATTTAAATCTGTTGTGAGTGAAATAAAGTTTTATTCATTTAACAACAATTAGAAACTTCTCAGCAACAATCATTTCCAGAGTGCACATCTTGCTGTTCAGCCTGTGTACCAGCAGGAGGTAGATGTGACATATACTGAAGGAGGAACCAGAGTATATGAGTCACCGAATTGGCTGATGAGTGTGAAAATCATGTGAATCATTTCCGATGGCTTGTGAAGTCACCAAATCGCTACCAAACTAACACACACACACACACACACACACACACACACACACACACACACACACACACACGCACACACACACACACACACACACACACAGCTCTTTCTATAACTACAGCTGAGGTGAGCAGTATGAGTTTTGTAGCCAGACACAGACAGATCCGTCAAGCACATACATATTTTATGTACAAGCACGTATTTGCCACCTGACTGCTTCTCAGGAATTACGAATTTGTCTAGCTTCAAAATATTACAAGTCCTGGCATCAAATACAGCACCACTTGGGAGCACATACATACATATACACTGAGTGTCTGGTAGGTTTTTTGTTTTTTTATTTTATTATAGGGAGCAACATGTTTCAGAATTCTGGCAGCAGTAATAGTGATGTTGTGTTTGGAATAAATAGCAATATAAACCTCCATGGGGAGAAACAGTGGAAGGACTGTCTGGGAGGTTAACATGAACAGTGATTAAAGCATCAAGCCCGACTTTTTTTGGCAAAAATAACAGCAACATATTAAAATTATAATTTTGTCACAGATTGAATATTTCACATCGACTTTCCTGCACACGTCCAAAAATCTCATTACATTTTCCCATCAAAACAGACTCAAATAGAATAAAATATGAATGCCCTGGTATGACGAGGACACTTCAGAGAACAAACGCCACTGGGGCAACAAAAACAGAAAAGAGCTGCATCTATGGAAACTCCTCTCTGTGTGTGACAGGTGATCCCTAGGATGTGCAGTGCAGAAATGGCAAAGATGTCACTAAAAAATTAATCAAAGTGGATGTCGATGCAGATGACCACTTTGAGAACCGTGTGGCTCTGGTTGTACGAGGGAGCCAACAGAGAGGACAGTGGCTGCAGGGGAACCCTTTGGTAGCTGATGGGTCAGGTACACACCAAATGTCACCTAAAAATTCCCAAAATACCAGGTAAAGTGATTATGCTTTTCATTCGCGCACACACACACACACACGCGACATCTCGGAGCGATTAATTGTTTTTGACTGACCTTCCCCATGCGGTAAGCAGACAGGGACATTAACGGCTCTTTTGTTTTGGTCCCGGTTTCCTGGTCCACCCCAACCATCTGGCACCTTCCACACTGACCTGCGACCTTTGGGTTAATCACACAGGGAGCACATTCCTGTTTGAGCAACCTGCTCTTATTGCATTTGAAGATTTCAACATTTATCTCAAAGTGTCAGCTCACCACAAATCGAGTGTTGCCAATAATCAAGTGTGACCAATTATCTTCCTCAAATGGCTCGACTCCAGCGATGACTAAATTGGCTCGGAAGCGGCTAATGACATTCTGCGTGTCAAAGAGCTGATCCCCCTCAGAATATTCCTGCCTAAGAATAGGGGGATATGGAAATTGCATGTTAGTTTGTCACCCTACATAAATGATCCACTGGATTGTGAATGTATGGGCGTCACAACACATCCTGGTTTTTGTTTTTTTCACTGGAGCGCTGCATATTCTAATAACACATTCTGTGCTCAAACCTGGTGCTCATTTGTTTCTGAATGAGCTCCACACTGGCATGGTTGATCATGAGATACTGAGCTTCATTCGCCAGGGACAGGGATGTGGAGGTGGAAGCTAGAAAGGAAATACTTTATATTACCCCAGTGACTTATTTGATTTCAGCAAAACATTCTGATCTCTGGTTTGAACAATGTGCATCCCAAAGAGCCTACAAATTGAGGTTCTGCTTCAATAGAGAGGGTGGAAAATGTTAGTGAATGTATCAATATTGTGACGACTTGACAGCTTCTTCAGAGGCAGAAGACATTACACAGCCGTTTAGAGGCTCAACGTAGCATGAACACTGAAATACATGTTTAAAAAAACTGATTGAGTGCTGGTAGCAAGTATATTTGAGTCTCTGATGTTCAAGAAATTCATATTGTCTGCATTCTTACTGGTACCACATGGCGTTGCAGAAGCTATCTATTTGACTGATTATTAGTAATTATATATTTGATTGTTTTTTTTTAGCTTTTCAACAGTTTAGCAATTATTTTAGGTATTTCAATCATTAACCCATTACTTTAAGCTGCTGTTACTTTAAGCAGTTTTAACCATCTACCGGTTATCTTTAGCTGTTTTAACAATTAATTTGTTACATGTTTTATCTATTCAAACAGCTATTTTTTACTATTTACCCTTTACATTTAGCTGTTTTATCCATTCATCCATTATGTCTAGCTGACTATTTCAACTAGTCTAAGCTATTTCGGCCTTTTAGCCGTTACTTTGAGCAGTTTAATTTAGTATGTTAAGCTAACTGTTTTGACTTCCCTGCTTGCTTGATGACAGTTTTAATGCACTCTCAATCACAGTAGGTGGTGTTCATGTAAAATAGATGATCCTGTTTAGAGATGTTTTTTTGAAATTATTAAATGAGGTGAGTCAGTAATAATATTTCCACCTAACTGGAACCGACTGGGACCACTCATATATCTTAATATTGCCCAACTCTGCCTGGATTTCTCAGTTAACAGCAGGAAGGAAGGCAAGGTCACAGCTACAACAACAATTTTCAAGAAATGTGACCTTAAATTGCTCTTGAACAGTATAACAGATAGATCCGGAGTACAGAAAAGAAGCGCCAGGCAGCACAGGTGAAATGCTCATATGTAGGCTACCATACCACTGCTCGGCCTCTTCTTCATTTCTCGGGTGAAATAAGGACTTTGTCTTATCAGGCGGCACGGCTGTCCAAGAAAGTCAGAAAGCCACGATGCAGCCTCATCCCCACAGTCGACAGTCTCCACCCTGGGGGAAAGAAGAAGGACGCTTATATTCAGGAGGCCCTGGGGGAAATCTACAGAGTTTGATGCTGCTAACTATTTGCTGTGACATCTAATCCAAGGTTTTTTTTCTTTCTTCCTATGACTTGTCATGTAGGTATCTGTCAGACGACATTAATATCATCTCTTGCTCATTGTTTGTTTTTCCATTGAAATGATTTGGAAAAACAGAAACAGAGGCAGACCTCACAATGCCATACACTGTAGAAAGGTAGTGTCAAAAACAAAGGAGTGAGAGAATGCATTGATATGAGTGAAAGATATAGAAAAAAAAACATATTTGTGACAGTATTTCCTGCAGCTGCTGCTTCTATTGCCAACTCACCTGTCACCACAAACTTTACTCTGACACACCTGAAAGCTTGTATGTGTTTGAGTGTTGTTATCCAAGGGAACAGAAATGGTATCCATCTCTGCAGGGCAATGCAGAGAAAAAAATTTTTTTTCAACAAATATATACTTATTCACCTGCAGGTGACATTTTCATTAGGCTAAGTGGTGTGTTTATTTTCACTGATCCATTGACACACTGTCTGACCTGATGCCTGCAAGAGCAGTTTGTTGGAGGGCAGGTGGACTTGTGGGCGAATTAAGCATAAACGTGTCTCTCTCTTCTGACTTAGACACACGCCATTTCCGTTCACCACCATCCAGCCTCTGTCATATAGTAAACCCTGCGGTCCCACCGGCCAGTCGTGGACCTGCAAGAAGAACAGCACGGTTAGATCAAAACACAGAGAGGGAAAGAACTAGGAGAGACAGAGAAAGAAAAAAAGTGATGAAAAGATTGTGCTCAAACCTCATACGCTCCACACGATTTGATGGGATATATGTAGATGCTGGTGAGAGTATAAGCCTCCACGCGGCTTTTCGAATCTCTGTCTCCAAATCGCTTCAGTGATGCGTCAATGGGCTTCTTCTCCTCTACTCTATGTATTTCTTCATTCGTAATTTTGGTAGGCAGATCTCCATTTGATCCCTGGGATGCTGCTGTGGTCGTTTTTAGCTGTTCTAGTCTCACTTGGTCCACTCTGACGGGTTTCTCTACGAAGCACTCGGCAACAAAGTTCAGGAACTTTTGACAGTCTTCAAACGTTGACATGTAGCCAAAAGACACACGAACTGATCCGGTCGGCTGGCCGTCCACCAGGTCAATGCTGTCTCCGCAGACGTGGCCGGCCTTGAAGGGGAAAAAAATGACAATGTTTTATTCTACCCTTCTGTGCCCTTCACAGACTCTGACATTTTTCCTATTCCTTGATCATACCTGCAGGTTTCTCCTCATGTGCTGATTGGTGATCCCAAGGAAGGACTGACAGGCGCCGGTGTTGCAGAAGCAGCCTGTGCGCACGTGAATATTGTACAGACTGGCCATTCTGTCCACCTGAGCACAACAAAGGAATGGTTATAATACATCTATGCACTGCCCATGCATAAACATGCCTTATTGAAACTGTAATGAAATAGAAATAAGTCCAATTTCCCTTTTTATGTACCTGAGAATACCCAATTATCTGTCCATAAGAATCCATGAGGTTAAAATTTAAAATTGCACCCTGTGTACTTGGACTCTCAAACTGGCCTTCGGTGTAAATCCGAGCCACTGGTTGCCCGTTGCCATGGCAAAGACTTGACAGCAGCATGTAAGTGTAGCGTGCCAAGCCAAACGTGTGCTGCTGGATGTTGTGCATCCCCCCTAATGGCAAAAAAAAGGAATAAAGACAGGGATGATGTTGACGTTAACTAGATGCAGATTATCATTATGAACAACATGCATGTGCATTGTAGCTTTGGAGGGTTTTAATGTTTTGTATGAATCAACATGCTTTGTTACAGAACCTGTGATCTTGTACAGAGCTTCAAAACCATGATTTAGGGCAACAATGTCCAAGAAAGAGACAGTCCCATCTTCAAATCTGTATCAAGGAGAAAGAAAAACATTTTAGAATAAGAATGCAGGAACTACAGAGCAACTGTAAGCTCAGAGAATATCTAGGATTTGGCAGGGTTGTGCAGTGCTTTACCTGTCAGAAATGCTTGCTGAATGCACATAATAATCTTCTCCAGAAAGGTAAGCTGCTGCTGTGCCTCCTCCAAAATAAGTCTTTTTTAGTATGCCTGCTGCGTCGTTGCGGACAATAAGGGCACCCAGCCCTGTAGGGAAGCCAAAGATCTTGTAGAAGGAGATGGGAATGAAATCGGCAGGGCAGTCCTGTAGGTTTAGAGGGGAACAGCTGACATGAGAGGCAGCGTCGAGGAGCACAAACCAGCGGCCGTGGTGGTCACACGCTGGGTAAAGGCGTCTTGCCTGGATGCCTTCTACATGGCTGAGAGGATACTTCCTCCCCGAGAAGTTGCTCTGTGCCGGGTAGCAGAACAGGTGCGGCGTCAGGCAAATAACATCATCACCCTGAGGCTCCTCCTTCGCCCTGTTTTCCACTTCCTGCGGGGAGACAGGCATGGCAACTACCCCCCGGGCCGAAGTCACCCCTCTTATGCCAACTACAGAGGTGTGGCTGTCGGTGAGGTAGCAGAAGCGACTCCCCGCCTCGCTCTCAGTCTGCGGCCTCCAGGGAAAGCTCTCTGCCACTAATTTGAGCGCGGCCGTACAACCAGAAGTGAAGATCACACTGTACTCCTCGGGGTTGGCGTTAAAATGCTGCAATACCCTGTAAGAAAAATGTTCCGTTTTTTATTTTTTTTGGTACTAATTTGAAACAGCAAAAGCTTAATTCAAAGGTCTCACATGGGCCCCCATATGAAGGCTCCTGAGGGCACCAACAGACGTTACCTGTATCTGATCCTCTCCACGGTGTCATGTGTCAATCTGCTGCTGGGGCTGTGGCTGTGGGGGTTTCCTGCCATGGGGAATAAACAATAACGGGAAACTTAAAAATAGAATGGTTGAACACACACACTAATGCGACCGTTCATGGGAACACTCATAGGCCTTTATTGTAACTTCTCTCACCATATACATTGCTCGAAATGTCCAGGGCATAGTCCCGGACCAGACACTCCGGGTGCAGGGTGGCCGCCGCATGATCCAGATATGTGATGCCTGTGTACAATAACGCAGCGGCCGTTAGCGATCGGCCTTGTGCGCGCTCGTCGTGCCACTTCCTGCCACCGCCGCGCACGATCGTTACCTTTAATCCGCGCGAACTCCCGCTCGACCACGTCCTGCAGGTCCCCCCCGTACCCGTAGGGACCGCAGACCTGCTGGAAAGTTTCGAAAGTGAAAAGTGTTTGGAGATCCATCGACCCACTGCTTCTCCCCCCCCCCCCCCCCCCAGCCCCGCCCCCCAAGCAGAGGAGCGCACCGCGGGACCGCTGTTACCGCCTGCGTCGTTACGCACACAATCACTGTCTTACAGTAGAGCTCGTTTCGTGCCAGCTGCTCCGTCCGAAGTCCTGCTGTCCGCCGCTGGCTCGCTTCACACAGTCGACATATGAGGAGTTGACTTTTACAGTCACTCCCACGAAAGTTGAGCCGCAGTCCAAGTGCAGGAAGAGAGAGAGAGAGTCCAGAGAGCATATTGGTCAATAGAGGAAATTCACGTTAGTCATAACAGCTCTGCGATCATGTGACAGTCACATCTGTTGTTCACTTGGCATGGCAAAAAGGAGAAAAAAAACACGTGACAAAAACGTTATTCGAAAAGGTTTTCTACTCGATGTGTTTGCATATAAGTTTGCTCGCAGTCTTACTGTGTGTGGTGGAAATATGGGTTTGGGCCAATAGTATCTAATATCTAATAATATCTATTTCAAATATAGGCTACATATGCTGTGTGCAATATAGATGTTCAACACAAATGACCATGCATTGTGACATGTGTTGTGATTTTAAGCATTGGGAAATAACTATGGCCAAATTATGACTCAAAGGTGTGTCAAATGTGACAGGGGACATTAAACGTTACTTTGTGTTTTACCTCTTTACCTTTAACACAGAGGTCAAAGATGCTTCAGGATTTGAACCGGAAAGTAAGATATGGATTACTGTTTCATTAAAACAGTTCAAATGAAAATAAGTTGGTTAATTCTATGAATTAGACATACGTAAACATTTTTTTCCTGTTTGTTCTTTCCAACACATTTTAAAATGTACTCTTCTTTTAGTAACTGTTAATTCACTTTACAATAATCCCACTACTCATAATCCCCAGATCCTGTCTGCACAGACACACAAGGTATATGGAGGGTTATGTAAATCCTATTGATAATAATATTGATTAGTTCATATTATTCAAGTGTAATAAATACTTCAAGTCTGGATACTAAACCTGCAGTGTTGTCAAAGTTAAGGCCAGATAATGATGGAAGAACCATGTGTACGTCACATTCATCCTTTGACCATTCCCATTTCATTTCAATTTTAGGCGATTCCCACTTGGAATCTACCTTACTTGCATGTAACAGTAACCAATTACACCAAAACGTCTCAGTAATCACGTCACAGTAATCCCATGACATATAATCCCTGACTCCTTAATCTCATTGTCACACAAGGCACATGAATGAGAGGAAATTAGTCACAAGTGATTGGTATGAAATACCTGATCATCTCATGGGCTCTAAATAGACAGAAATAACTGTCACATACTTGGTCAGATGTCGTGTCCTTGTCAGCATTGTTGGATTTGTTCCCGTTCTTAGGCGATTCGCAGTCCTGCCACACACAAGTTTTATTACACTTTTGTGGACTTTTATTGACCTTCGTTCATTCCAAGACCTCACATCCTAATATAACCTTGTCTTAACCCTGAAAAAGCCCCACCAGAATGGCAAAATGCACACAATTTAAAGGATTATCTTCATTTTGCTGTTCTCACGGAGACATTCAGTCCCTTTTAATCATAGAAATATCACTTGGAAGTTGAATTGAAATCCTAGTTGAGAAGTGAATGTAATGTGGAGCCGCTTAGATGTCTGATAGACGGCCATGAGGCTCACAGCAGCCATCATTGTCTCTGTGCAACGCACTGAATAGTAATTAAATATGCCATTTATGCTTCACTGATTCATTTCCTTCACATTTTGAAGCTCAGCTGAATAGATTTTTTTCTTTCTGTGCAGAAGGGCTGTATTGTATCCAGTATGGCCTCATTACGAGGGCAGAAGGGCTTGGTGTGGGGGAGGGCAGAGGCAGTGGGGGTGGGGGGGGGGGGCACCCCACGAAGACATTGTGCTTAACATCACTAAATAACTCAAACACCACATTGTCCATCCCGGCCTTCAATTAGTCGCGTTCCTTGTACAAAGCACCGATTTCTTACAGGGAGATTTATTTTTAGAGAAAATCCGGCCCTGTAGTGGCAGGAAGCTCTCTGAAAATCTAATGAAGAACACAGCAGTCATGCAGAGTTACTAGTCACAGAGCAACATTGGTTAACAAAGCTTCTCTTCTGTGTCTCTGTGTGTTTCTGATGACTGCAAAAGGCTAGACTACACCTCCCTGATTTTTTTTCTTCTTCTGTTGCGGTGGCTGTAAGTGTAGCCCGCTCTACATGCTGGACAGTGCCCTGCCCTCAGGCCTCTTCAGCTCGTGGATCTCCGTGCGGAGGAACGCCTCTTTGGTGGCTGTGACAGGGAGAATTAAGCGAGAGATGCGGGTTCACTTGCCCTGCGTAGGGGCTTATCTTGGGCTAAGCTGAGGGACTAATAGCAAAGCCAGCCTCCGCTCCAGCCGGTCTGAGGGCACAGGGAGCCATCTGTCCACTCTGTGGATAACTAACAAAGGGGGCAAACATTGAACACGGACTACAAACTAAAAGGCCGTTCATTTTGGAGATAAAAGAAATAAAGAAGAGGAGCAAGTATTCTGTATTTAAGGTCAGTGCTTTATACCGATCATTCTTGTTGCATTACAGGCCTTTGGCTGAGAGAAGGGTCAGAGGGTACACAGCTCAGATGCTGTTGGTAACAATGATGTAGACGACAGTAATGTTGGGATTTAGACAGACTAGAAGTTCAAGTGAACCTTTTAATTCACCCTATCTTTTGGTTATGCTTATCTAACAGTAAATAAAAATGGCAAGGATTTGTTCTAACACACTACTCCTGAATCCTGAATTTGAGCTGGTTCTTTTTCTTTTTCTGTAACTCTGCTGTGCTGTAAATGTGCACATTGTTGAAATCTTAGATTCAGAAGATGGTTTGGGGTGTTTGGATCTCCAGTACTGAAACCCTTGGGTTGAGGGAGGAATGCCATGCTGTTAGGCCCCATGCTTTTAATCTAGTATGTGGTCGCTCACAAATAGTAATGAAAAGAACCTAAGTTTAGATATTGAATAAGCAATTACTGTTATGCTCGTAGAAATCTTTCTTTGTGATAAAGATAAACTATTTGACACATGTTCTTTCAAAATGTGATGATTTTTTAAAATGAATGCCTGTGTAAGAGTTTAATTCCTAAAAGCACTATAATACGAACAAAAATCTTGTCGTATGCTATAATCTTTTCCATCACAATCTTCAAAATCTTTGTTTGCCTCAAATTTGAGTATGTTTTCAAATATAATTCTTCAAGCATCCACTTAGTCATTGTTCTCCAATTCCCTCATGGATTAATGCCCCTGTTTTTTTATTGTCTATGAAACACGTTGCCTGTCAGTGCGGTGGGTGCTGGGTTCCTTTAGATTATCTGTTTTATCACGTATAGTCTGTGGGGGCTATTGTGCACCAGTGTTTTGTTTGAAAGTCTTGAGTGGGCGCTGACGTGCGAGAGGTGACAGAAATGGGTCAAAAGGGTCTTAGCATTAACTAAACAAATCCTGGGCCATAGGATTAGACAGATACGTTGCTGTTTATTTGATGTATTGACTGCAACTTTATAATGATGCATAAGCTGTGAGTCTTTTTTAGCAAAAACACACCATATCCACTTATTCCTGATATGGTTTGGATTTAGTCCTTTAGCTCAGTTTGGTATTATCAACGCTGGAATGTTCTGGAACAATATCGTATTGTAAACTCACTGCATGGAAAGATTTGTTTTATTTGCCCATTATTACACGGATACAGCCACAATGACATTGTGTTATGATCAGAATGAGCATGCTGGAGTCAAACTTACTCATTTTTGGTCTTCTGGTTTTTTTAGGTGTGGAATGGCGGCAGGGAGTTCTGTATTTATTGGTTTGTGTGAGTATCCAAGCCTGGGTCTATGGGAGGGTCAAAGGTCATGTTCAACACTGTTGGGGCATAGACTTTCTTGTCGCCGTGATAAACAGAATGTCTTTAGCTTTATATTTACTGTACAAACACGAGAGTAGTATCTTTTTTAATCTAACTCTGCAGGAAAGAGGATAAGTGTTTCACCCAAAATGTTGAACTATTGCTTTAAAATGCCATAGGGTTAAAACCATGGAGTAGGATAGAATTAAAGTCTGGATTAACCTCGTACACACTCACCAATAGCATGCCGCCATGTTACCTCCTCCCTTTTGACATCACATCAAGGTCTTAGCAAGTAAATCCACTGTTTACATGAAGCAGCAAATTTTAGTTCCAGATTTTAAGTTTGACATGTGACTAACTAATCAGTCGATCCAAAATCTAAGCGGCCCTTTTTACAGCATCTTTTTTCATTTACACTATTTTGTTTATTAGTTACAAATGTTAGTTATTAGTAGTTTCAGTTGTAGTAATTTTTGTAGGTACAAATACAATCTAGGTTTTCTGTGCATGTGTTTCTAATACTGAACTTCATCAATCCTAGTATAAGTAAATGTAATAAATACGTTCTCAGAACAACGATGATCCAATAAAAAAGATCCTTTATTGAGTTAAAAGTCTCTCATTCTCTCTGTTATGATGCCAGAAGTTGCCTCCACTGCATCTTCTTTATTTGTTCGGCAAATGCAACAAATTGGATCAGAGGCCACGACTGAGCCAACATTGTGTGGTGTCAGTGTGATATTAAGAGGCACACACACTCACACACACACACACACACACTTGATCCTCAGGCTTCCATGGCACAAGAGACTTCCTTTGTATTTGATCTAATCAGAGGGAGTCACACAACTTGTATTTAGCTGGAACTAAAGACACTGTCCCATGTGAAGATTGTACCTAGCGATTGGCTTATCTTCCCTCGCTCACAACTACACGATCAGAAGACAAATACCAATGTTCCACGACTCTGCAGAGAGCATCAGCCCCCTGATGATTGTTTTAAAAAGGGAATTTGGCTCGTTTTAGCAGCCTAAAAGCCACTGTTCCAACTTTAGAGCATTTTCCACCTACTTTACGTTCTCCATTACGATTTTACACATTTCCTTTTCTTTTTCTTTTTTTTTTAATCACTGCTGCAGAGTGATTTAACAATGATGACGCAACTTACACCAGGTTCATGAAAGCTTTTACATTTGCTGGGTCTGGTAGCTCTTTCCCAACAGATGATACATTTCACATTTCCTGCCGCCGCAGCAGTTTGACCATAGTAAACAGAAGAGGAGGGTTGTTGAGTGTGAGCAGTCCATAATGACTCAACAGAAAACTGAAGGTTTAGGGAAAAAATATTGGAAATGTTTCAAAATTAAATACAATACTCTCCACTCCTAATGATTTGACTTATGATGAATTAAGTCCACTTGCGGAACACCTGTTAGACTTAAGAGATATTTTTTCTGGACCACCTGAAATGCTAGATCACAGGTTATACAAGGGAACTGTCTTTCAGACAATTTCTTTCTTTTTGCAGAGTGTTTACGCTCGGAAACCACAGAGGATGTCAGACAAGGAGGAAATGGCTTCAGATGGGAGTCTGAATGTTACATTGACGCTAAGGCTGCTGATGCACGGAAAGGTAATAGACCGACATGGGAATAGTTAAAGTAATTTAGTGTATTTTTGTAGTAAAAGCCTAACTGTCTGGTAATAGCATGTCATTGTGGTTTAACGGATTACACCCGGCTCCAAGTGTGAAAAGCTGTTTGGAGAAAATCTTGTGCGCTGCCACTTGTTTCACGCCTTGTTATCTTTTCATTCGCAGGAAGTTGGCAGCATAATTGGGAAGGTAGATTTATTTCAAAATCTATCAGCATTTATTGATTTATACTGCTTTCCTTCTCCCTTTCTTGTCTTATAAAGCTAACCAAACCTTCTCTTTTATTATTCCTTACATGGTTCCAGAAAGGAGAAACAGTAAAGAAAATGAGGGAGGAGGTGAGAATTCATTTTCACATCCATACTGTGGAACCATAAACGATCTAATGTGTTTCCTGCGCGCAATTACACCTCATCAAAGCTGAAATAATTGAGGCTGTGTGTTTTCCAGAGTGGTGCTCGTATCAACATCTCAGAGGGATCGTCTCCTGAGAGAATAGTTACGATCACAGGACCTACAGAGGGCATCTTCAGAGCTTTCTCCATGATCGCACAGAAGTTCGAAGAGGTACGGCGAAACTAACACGCAAAAAACTCCACCGCATCTTTCTGCATGTCGTAAAAAATATTATATTGTTTTACACAAGAATTTAAGAGCGATTCTTTGAAGACACAGTCTGCAGTCTGGACGACAGTGAATGCTCCTTGCAAAAAAAAATTGTCAAATCAAGCTGACATTCTCACAGCCTGTGCTCAGAGAAAAACCGAACATATTTTTGAATTGTCCCTCAGGACATTACTGCAGCAATGACAAACAGCAACGTGACAAGCAAGCCACCTGTGACACTTCGCCTGGTTTTCCCAGGGAGCCAGTGTGGCTCACTGATTGGCAAAGGAGGCTCCAAGATCAAAGAGATCAGAGAGGTACGAGTCCTCTTTCATTTCTTACTTTCTATCACAAAGTTGTTTTTCTGTGCCCACACAGGGACATAAAACCTGCCCCCTCCAGGGCTCCGACACGTCAAGTATCAAACACTCAAGTCAAACTTTTCTTGTATCTGTCAGCCTCCAAATGTGTGCACTTTTTGGGTTACTGCTCATGAAAATCCCATTCATTATGCCTGTAAAGATCAGCGGAGGCTGAATACTCATTCTGAATGGGCAATATTTGTGCACGCCTCTCACAAATATTGGAGCACACATACGCTGTTTGGCTTGCAGCTGCTCCCTGCATGTCAAAATGGTTTTGGGGGTAATTTGCGGGTGCCTGAAACAGAATTTCAATTTGGGCGATGGTTGCGCTCTTTTCAGCAATAAATAGACTCTGTTCCTTCTATTGTCTGGCGATGTTCAGACCACAGGCGCTCAGGTTCAGGTGGCAGGAGACATGCTGCCGGACTCTACAGAGAGGGCTGTCACAATCTCCGGCACTCCGCAGGCCATCACTCAGTGTGTAAGGCACATCTGTTCTGTCATGCTGGAGGTAAGCACTGTCAGACAGCCGATGATCGTCACGTTCAACAGCTCTATTTACGTGTCAAGCAGATCACATTGGCTCAGGCCGCGGTAGAAGACATTCAGCAGCACATTTAGGACATTTACAGTCTGAGCGATATATTAGCTGACTCTCAACTGTTTATCTATTTATTTATGGCTAAATATTTCAAAACTGTTGTCCATTACTTGCCAAAGTGTCCACCCATTAATTTGATTTGAGTATTTTATTTTCTCTGTTTGCAACATATGGCCTCAATGATAATGGATATATTATATTAAAATTAAATCATAATTTATATTTATATTGATCCAGTTAGTATTGTTTGGTTTAGTTGAATAGCTGAGCTCCCCAAATAGTCCCTGTTACCACCAGAGATATAAGGACTTTGTTACCATCTGGCGTACAATACCTCTGTTACATAATAATAATTGATGTATATTATGATCACTTTTTTATTGTGATTAACATAAGCTGGTAAAATGGGTAAAATGGGATGTTGTGTTCAGATTTAAGATCAGAATCAACAACTTGACATCTTTGAATTGTCAGAGAGAAAAATATCTTTTTAAAATGTTTTCATCGGTTTCTTTGGCCCATGGTTTCATATCATGTTCAAGCAATGACTTGAGTATAAAAAAGATCCAGCAAGTGACATAAAAAAGGGATATAAAATGCCTCAGTGCCATTCTTTTCTCAGGTGTAGCGTTGAATTAATTTTCTTCCCTTTTGGGTTGGCATGACTGCGTCTCTAGTCTCCGCCAAAAGGAGCGACTATTCCCTACCGTCCTAAGGCCATACCTGCAGGAGCCCATGCAGTATTAGCACCACAGCACGCTGCACAAGTAAGTACCCAATTGCAGGCTATTCAGCTGTGATTTTAGCCTTTTTGGAGAAAAAAATCACAACAATTGAATAGGCTCCTTATGTGTGGCCTCTCAGGGTCACACAGATCATTAAGCATGTTTTCACCACGAGAAGGACACGCCTGTGTAATTATTAAACAATATCTAATCATACTGTATGGTGTGAGAAGAAAGATGTGGAAATGATCTTATTCAAAAATAATTCAGCCAAGTTGTAATGTGTAAAGTGGTATGAATCACAGCCGTTTACATTAATAATTCCTCTGCCGTGTGGAATCTGAAAGATGTCGTGACCCAAGCACATGTTTTTCAAAGAGCTGGCTAGCCGCTGTCCTGAATTTGGCACAGTCTCTTCTGACCTATCAGACATCTGTTATTGGATTCCGGGCCACGGCCAAAGTGGATGGGGGAACAGCAGATGACATTTAGATGAAATTCCATCAAATCTATACACATTAGAGCTATGGAAAAGAGGTCAGGAATGGATTTTCAGAAATGCAGCCACGGCACTGAGTATGCTCTTCATACTGTGTGACAGATTCTCATTTCAAATGACATGTTAAAACATGCCTGCACCTCTCAGTCACGCAACCACATCTCCTGTTTATTCTTTCCAGGCCTTCGCAATTCCAGGGCAGTATGCTTTTGCACATCAAGATGTAAGTATGTTCGTTTGAGTGACTGACATGTGCCCCAAATGACCTACTCCTGCCCACTCCTTCCAAACAACCACTACGCCCTCCATGTGCCCTTCACTGCAAAGATGAAACTCCAGTAACCCTGATCTGTCGACATTACTAACTCTAACACACAGTAGCAGCATGCACTGATGAAATGAAATCAAAGAGTTAGGAGTTCATGATCAGATGTAGCTTTGTAGCCAGATATGTGTCTGCATTTTCAGATGAATGCCTAGATAAGCCAGCATGCTTTCTGAAGGAAATGAATCTCCTCGTACTGACACCATCTGTGATGTTTGTGAACTTCAGATTGGCTCTGTATTGTAGCTGTCAGCTCCTCTGAAATAATCCAGTTTGATTGGTTAGCTCTAACTTCCTTCCTACCCTGCAGTTGACCAAGCTTCACCAGTTGGCTATGCAGCATATCCCCCTCCCTTCCCTTGGGCAGAGCAACCCTACCTTCCCTGGTACGTACCCACGGCTCCCCAGGGAAGTCCATCTATCCCTCTGTTTTCACTCCTCTTCGAATCACACCATCAAAACAACCCAGTCACCTCAGAGAGGATCAAGGATGTCTCCATTCCTTCAGTGCTTACAGACTTTCTCACAGTATTTTTTGTAGCAGGTGGCTTTAGAGATATATACATATGTCAAAAAAGACCTGCTCTCTTTTGCATTGGAATTTCCATCTATTTGTACCTGAGGATAAAGTAAACAGGTGGAGAATGATAATGAAGTATTAAGATTGAGCCAACAAACTAGTTTATTGTCAACAAACTTACAAGTTTGTCACTGAAATATGTGTAATCTGATAGTATGTGACAGATTGAAGCACACAGAATAATACAAAGGTTAGAATACAAAAGAAAACTAGAGTTTTTAAAGAGGGTGATGTGAAAAATGGCAGAAAATATTTACAGTTTAGTAAATATTTAACTAATTTCTCACTATCACTCAAATCCTCCCAAAAAATTTCAGCTCCACTTGCCCAGCTTCCCTGTCCAAAACAATCAAACAAAAAAGAAATCCCAATCTCTTGACCCCATCCTTCACCTCTGCAACATTTCTCCTCTAAATCTAACATTGTCTTGGCCAGACCATCCCTGACCTCAACCACCCCATGTACTCATATTCGCCACAACTAACTGAGAGCAAAAAACACTACAACATTATGATGGCATTGGCTGTACCGGTGTGATGGATCTTTTGAAACATGCTCACTTTTATGTGTTGAATATGTATGTGTCTGTCATATGCCATTTCCATGTTCCCAATTTAGCAATGTAACACAGTTATAAACCAGACAAAGTAGGGCAACTTGTCGTGCCATGAAAGTGGAAGCCATCAGTGTCATGCTGTTGTTAGCATTCCTTGTCCTACTTTGCAGGATTGGATGCATCTGCCCACACAAGTTCACAAGAGCTGGCAATCCCTAATGATGTAAGTGCCAACCTTGTTTGCGTTCCTCCAGCACTAATAATCCTCATGCTACTCCCGACATTAACACCTCCTAGGTGGACAGCTAATGAGCAATTTATGAACACTGTAATGTTTCACGTTCTGTAAAGGTGCTTGTGGTGGAAATCTTGATTTCCTCGAGAAGTGAACAAATAATCATTCAAACATGACAAGTTTGTCTTCAAGTCATATTTAATTGAATCAGAGTCAAGAGTACAACAGAATCTGTTCAGCTGGTTCAGATCTCCTTCACCATGGAATAGTTTAGAGGTCTGACCCAGGTCATACAGAAAAGACATCTTAAATAGCCAGGCCAAGACGGCCAGGTCAACAAGAATGTTGGCCTGATCATCTCTCTGAATCCTTTTTCCTGGCCCAAATGTCTTACTACCCATAAAAAACCAGCCGTTCATTAACCCCCTTGTAACCCACACTTCTCTCATCTGCTTTTCTACCCCAGGCTCAGCTAATTATTACCTCTCGTAGACAGTCTTTCCCACATTCCAGAAACACAATTTAAACAGTATATGTTAATACATGATTATATGAGAAATTGACACCACAGTGCACACGGTAATTTATCCTTTGTCTCTTTCTGCTAAACATAAATGACTGCACAGATTCAAAGCACACATTATTTTTGTTCTAATATTATTATTATTATTATTATCATCATTATTATTATTATTAGCTTGAAAGACGAAAAATGGATCAATGTATCAAGGCTTTAACACATATCTTAGATACATGTTTTCTGTATAAGGAATAAATATAAATATATGTATAGATATCACTCTCATATATAAGTTTAGCTAAATGATTGCTCTTGGCAGGAAAGTGATGACATATGCTATCACCGAAAATGTCTAACAGCTCCCTCACAATAACAGAGTAGCAAAGCACTCCATTGACCATTCTGAATATTGTCAGCTGTCATTCCTTTTGATCTAGTAATCACAGAAAGGTGTTTTAGTAATGTGGGTATAATTCATTATGGGGATTTTTTTGTGTTATTATATTAACATGGCTAGGGAGGTGGTTTTCCTCTGTAGAAATCTACCAGGACACTTTGTTGCTGCTGCCACCATAATAGTTGCTTAAAGATGCTGCTTAGAAATCTAACTCTTGGAAAACATGGAAACGTGAGCTGTTTTGTTATTTACATTTCTCCCCGTCTAGTTTATTGGCTGCATAATTGGAAGACAAGGCAGCAAGATCAATGAGATTCGCCAGGTCTCTGGAGCTCACATCAAAATTGCCAGTGCCACTGATGGCTCACCCATGCGCCAAGTCACGATCACAGGCTCGCCGGCCAGCATCAGCGTGGCCCAGTACCTCATCAACGCCAGGTAAGACATTATGCAGGTTGGCCACGTCCAGCAGAGCTTTACATCACAGCCTGGTGATAAGACAGCCAAACACCATGCCAATGTATGAGGGCAGTTGTTGTGCTCTTGGTGAGACTGGATTTGTTTCAGCTCACTGCACTGTTATCTTGACTGCATTAAAACCCTTATTGTCTCTGCTTTTTAACACATTCCTTCTTTGATTCTTATGTTTTCTCCCCTCTCTCACCTCCCTCCTCCTTTGTCTCACCCATTCTCCCCATTCATTTTTCACACTGTTCTCCTAATACCCCCCCCCCCCCCCCCATACATCCTCACCCCTCCTCCAAACGTCACAACCTGCAGCTTAGAGATGGCTAAATACACCATGCAGGCCGCTTCCTCAGCAACCCCAGTTGACCTCAACATGAGCTTCTCTCAGTCAGCTCCTACTGCCTCCACTGCTGCTACCTCTATGGCTGTCCTGGCGGCCACAACCCCAACCACCATTAACGTCCACTCTCCTTCCACCTTATCCACCATCCAAAACCAACACTACGCCGTACCCATTTCCAGCCTCCTTGGCATGAAAACTCTCCCTGTCCTGGCCGTCCACCAAGCCGCTGCTTCCAGCCTAGCACAGGGTTTATCCCCTTACACCGCAAAAATGACACCCTCTGGCGTCAAAAAATCTGAGCGCCAGAAGTTTGCTCCCTATTAATATCTGATTTTTAAGTCAAGTCAGTTTAGCTGACTGGTAAGACATTATCAAAAATACATTATATCAAATGATTTAACATTAAGGATATAGGCTAAAAAGATTTACACCAGTGTGGGTGTAATTTTTGCCTCCATAGCACTTGTTTTCCATAAATCAGGAGAATATTACAGTCATACTGAAAGGATGGAAGCATCAAAACAAACATGTCCTCATTAATTAAAACAGGCAACAGGGGTGAATATTAACTCAGTATGATCTTACGGACATGCATAACAATTACTGTGGGTAACTCAGGCTTTTTATTCGTTTCCTAGAAGGTGTTTTTCAAATGGATTCATGTTACAGAGCTTTATATGACTTAACTACTTAAACCAGGAGATGTGTTTTCCATGATGATGCAAAGATTGACTTAGTTTTCTATCTGTGTAACTAGTTTACAACCTGTTTTTGTTAGAGGATACATGCTAATGTCATAAGATGTGGTGCTTTGTTGGCAGCAGGCTGTTAAAATATTTGTCTTGTACAATAGAAGTCAGTGTGTTAAGTATTTTTTTTAACAAGGTTTGCTCCACTCTTTGTCATATTTCCCCCTTTCCTTCACTATAGGCTCTCAACAATGCTAACAGGCTTGGGTGTTCTGTAGTACTGCTGCACTGTTGCAGTTCTGATGGGATTATCCTTAAAGCCACATTGGATTCTAGTGGATTTCACTCTACACAGTAATCCTGTAGAGCGGGACTGGCCTAACTAACTCACTTATTGTTTCTGCACGCTAGCGTATTCCTTGTTTGTTCTCCAGCCTAAATGAGTGGAATGCTTCAACTTTCAGCGTCTAAAAATTAATGGTGAGCAGTTATTGTAATAAATGTTTAATGCATGTGTTTCTCACGTGGGTCTACCCCCCAAACAATGCAGATTTGTTTCATTTGCTGATCAAATTACTGAAATAAATGGGACTTTTGATGAATGCTGATTTGGTTGTTTTGTTCTAATTTTGCTGAGGTAGAACATCTTTTGCAGTGTTGCTAATACTCTGAGCCGCTGAATACAAACATCAACTCTGATGATTTATGCATTGCTTAATCATATTTGGCTATGAGATGTAATTGTGTATAAATTAGAACCATGCCTGAATTTAAGCTATTTTTTTTTTTGATAATATGTTTCAGAGAAAAAGTTTCATGGGGTGATTTTTTTCCCAAGATTTTGTCCATGCTATTTAAATGCAAAGACTAAAAACTCATCTCATGCAGATACTTTTCTACCCATTTTGATATTTTTTCTCCAAAGACAAAATGTGCCTCCAAAGCATGCACATGTGGAACATTAAACAGCAGTGATATTAAAATATAGGAAACAATAGAAAGCAATAACAGCAGCCATTCACAGTTTCCAGCACACAGATGCAGAGAGATCTGGGCAGGTATACAAAGACAACTTTGAACAAACTATTCCACTGTATGATGGATGCAGTTTGTTGGTGGCAGAGGGTACACAGTTCTTGTCCAAACAAACTTTTTTGTCCTGCACTCTCCTGAAAAACAGAAACAAACATGGACTAACCTCACAGTAAATATTCAACACAAGCTGTGGAACAACTCTCAGGGGTGCAGAAAAAGAACAAGTTAACCTTTAGTTGTCCACTCAAGCATACTGCTTGTGGGCAGGTAGGGTACCATGTAGACACTCCTTGTTTCTCCGCGTGCCAGCTTTGCCTCTGCCCCTCTGTGAGTCTGACTCCACTGCCTTCTCCCTGCAGGACGTGGGCACTTCTGCTCTGCCTTATCCGTGGAGTGTGGGCTGCGAGCCATTTCCACAGCAGGGCTCGAAATGCTGAAGTGAACATAATCAATAGTTAATGGGGCAGAAATGTAATGACAGTGAAGGATGACATTTCAACCTCGGAGAAGGTGCAGCTGCGGAGAACAGTGCTGCATGTACGCCGGTGTGTGCCCAGGGCAGTTATGGGTTCACAGCCAGCTTCTAATGCTAAATGAATGACTTCCCTTTTCAACCTGACACAGGCAGGAGTGAGGGACCCATTTTTGGAGCCTGCTGCTACCATGCAGTTTGAAAAGCAATTTGGGAGCAAATAAGTCAATAAAAAAAAATATATTTTTTGTTGTATATCCACTGGCAAATTGGAAGGCAGGGCTGTCACTTAATTATTAATGAAAAAACATTTGCAATAGTCTTAAAATATTCCTATATAATTGTATGTTTTACTTTATGGAATCTCTTCAATAGTTTGTCCATAATATTTATATTGGCCAGTGTTCTTATCATAGAGTTAAATATGTATAATGACTTAAAGTTATAAAGTATTAATAACACTTAAAGCAATCCTAATATTTTTTATATAATATTGTTGTATTCACTTAATTTTCTTTGGAGAAGTTCTGAATCAGTCTTGCTGCAGGCCTGGAAACTTGAGAACACTATGTCCTCAGCAATGCTTTCTGCCTTTTCTTTATTCAAATTTCATTTCATTTAAACAATTTAACTCAGTTTTAAAAGCCCTGCTTTGAAAAGTAAGTATAATAATGTACACCAAAATTTCATTCATTTTATAATACTGGATTGCTATTACTGTGGCATTAGCATTAGCACATCAGTGTGTACCTGGGAAAGATGGAGCTCATTCTAGTTGTTTTATATATTATTGTCTGGTTGCATTCATACCATTGCATCTTGCTTGTTTAATTTTACGTTTTTTAGCCATGCTGTGGTGAGTTCGTCACTTTGGTGAAATACATTAACAGCTGCAGGATAGAGTGCCTCGACATTTCCTACAGACATCCATGGTCCCCAGAAGATTCATTCTAATCAATTCAGAGATCCCCTGAATTTTGTTCTTTTGTCACAGTTGGGTCAAAAATATCAGTTAGTCCAAGTTGTTATTGGAAAAACTAAAGGCATTTCTTTCAACCCCAGCTGTACTTTGTGTTTTTATTTAAGTATTTATTTTTGACTACTCTATGCCAGCAAAAATAATTATACACAAAATTATTTATCTCCCAGAAATGTTCCTGGCAGTGAAGATACTTTAAATTGGGAATTTAACCTTCATTTTAATAAATAAAACAGAGTGCCTAGTATTGAACAGTTATAGCTGTGGGAAGACATTTTTAACCAAACCCTATTATACAATCCTCGCTGTGGTCCCTGCATAATAATAAATGATGATGCACCTGCATTACCCAGGTATTAATTGTACACTGTGCCGTGGTCTTTTTTTGTTCGGCAACAAATAAACCAGGGACCATACTGTGACACAGACACCACTCTCTAATTTCAGATAATGGAGTAAAGTTGTTAATCACGTTAACGTGTGCGTTAACACACACGCACACACACACACACACACACACACACACACACACACACACACACACACACACACACACACACACACACACACACACACACACACACACACACACACACACACACACACACACACACACACACACACACACACACAGAGAGAGAGAGAGAGAGAGAGAGAGAGAGAGAGAGAGAGAGAAAGAGAGAGAGAGAGAGACACACACACACACACAGAAAGAGAGAGAGAGAGAGAGAGAGAGACACACACACACACACACACACACACACACACAGAGAGAGAGAGAGAGAGAGAGAGAGAGACACACACACACACACACACACACACACACACAGAGAGAGAGAGAGAGAGAGAGACACACACACACACACAGAAAGAGAGAGAGAGAGAGAGAGAGAGAGAGACACACACACACACACACACACACACACAGAGAGAGAGAGAGAGAGAGAGAGACACACTCACACACAGAAAGAGGGGGAGAGAGAGAGCCGACCTGTGAAACATCCATTGGGCTAACTGACTGCCTGTTGTCCCTCGGTCATTTTAAACTGCTCCATCTAGTGGCCCCTCGGCTGAACGTGACGCCCCCCCCCCCCCCCCCCCCCCCCACCCAATCCATTTTTTTATTTTTTTATTTTTTGTGGTCACCGTGAGAAATAAAGTGCCAGCAGCGGGGACATCGGCAGCAGCGCTCCACACTCACACAAGCGGCGGGTCGTCGCCGCAGACGGGTCCTCACCCTCTCACCCTCTCTCTCTCTCTCTCTCTCTCTCTCTCACTCTTTCTCTCTCTCACTCACTCTCTCTCTCTCTCTCACTCGAGACCATCAAAGTTGAGCGCGACACGCTGGAGACCCGCGAGCATCCTCCCGGGGGAAGCGGCGCATTTGGACCGTGGCTCGGCGAGCGTCAGTGTCCATCTCTCCACCACGCGTCAATTTGTTGCAGATTTACGCACCGCTGTCCGACAGTCCGAGGGCTGACGGCCACGGACAAGACTCCGAGGACCACAGGTGAATTATTACATCGGCGTTTGCTGTGTGTGTGTGTGTGTGTGTGTGAGCGTGTGTTCCTGGAGGAGGGGGGATGCAGATTTGCATTCATGCATGTCAGACTAAATTGCTTGAATGCTCGGGCATCACAGCAACTTTGGGAGCGAGCTGCCCGGTGCCTCATGTCAGGGTCTCATGAAGATTGTATTTTACTCTCTCTCGCTCTCTCTCTCTCGATGAGCCTCTCCGAAAATTACAACAACAAAAAAATGCATTAAAAAATCCGCACATATCCAAAGATGAGCTTGATGTGGTGGAAAACTAATGCTCGATCGTTGGAAACTGCAGAAAAGGGCAGTTGCACCTGTGGAGGCTCCATCAGTGCGAGTGAGCTGTGATGGTGTCGAGAGGACCGAGGATGTTCTGAGAAGCATCAGAAGGGATTTCAGCGGCTGCAGACTCGAAGACTCGCTGCCTGTTCACACACTTCAGGATGCCACAACCAGTCAGCACAGCCTCTGACATTAGTCTGCTAATACAACATATTCATTTTTTAAAATAAAGTGGCTAGTGTTGATCAAAGTAGGTGGTTGTATGATGGCAGGTTCTCCAAAAAAATCTGTGCTGTAATAACAACTGCCTGTTTCTTTGGGGTGGTTTTCGGATTCATTCACAGTTTTACCTCAATGTCAATATATTTCTGGGTGTGACACACAAGGCTTTGACATGAATCTAAAAGGCTGCATCATCATCACCATCATCGTTCCTTTGCTCTTTAAGTAAGACAAAAGTATCAAACTGATTTACACCCCGTTATTTTCTGATCCACACTCTCCCTGGCAGGCTCTGTGTATGAGCAAATTCTCACCTTGTTCCACTGCACATAATCCTAAGATTATATGACAGTTTTGCAAGGGCCGTTGGTTTCGCATTGCATGTTGAGGCAAACTTTCTTTTGATTTGGGTCACTCGTAAGAGGATAAAATTCAATTAGATAACCCCGCAGCAATCTTTACTCACTGGCAGATGGCTTAATACTTTTGGATCCTGCCTAGTGTCCCTTATTGCTCTAATTGGATTTCATCATTTCACACTGCTTTTCCGTGTAAAAAGGAGTTTTTAAAGCATGGCATCATTAATTCAATACTTTCTCAACCCTGTCAGATTCGAGGCCCACTAGCCTGCACTGTCTAAACATTTCACATCTCATCCCCCCTGATCTGCTTTGTCACAAATTGAAGTAGACCTCAAAGTAAATTGTTGCCTTCCCCGCCGCGTGCCGTCAATGGCATCCTGCGATGTTGGAACAGTGCAAAGTGGGAGAATCTGTAATGTGCGATAAATAAAGTGCACACTCCAGCGTGGGCATGTTGTTTGTCTGAGTTAATTCTAACACCCCGAGGACATTGTTCTTCTCTCAATAACATCCAATTGGATTTTACAGAGGTCCAGAGATGCTGTTGTTTGATGTGTGGTGTGTTTGCTCGTTTCTGGGGCTCGCTGTCAGATGTACATTTGTGTACGGCAAATTCAAAACAAGCAGAGTGCCATGAACCTCGTGACTGGTGTATCACCTCCTCTGCTGCTAACATTCTGCCGTCACTTTTTCAGTCAGATCAAATTGGCAAATGTGCCTATTTATCCTTTTAGTCACTGCTCCTTTTTATCAAGACCTAATGGTGATTAGAAATAAACAAACAGTGAAAAACGTCAGAGCTCGGGTGTGGAAAATTCCTGGAGATGAGAGCGCTGCCTCCGTACATTCGGCCCTATTTATAGCATTATTGTGCGGATGAAACCGCTATCAACCTCCCCTCTCTGAGTGACATCAGAGAAGAGAGCAAGAGGCAGGTCAGCTTTAAGACGTCTTAAACGCCACACATTGTTGACATCTGACATCTGAATGAATATAAGTATATTATTGGTCAAGATGAAGCTCAAATTTGACTCTGAGCTCAGGTTGTTGTGCCAAGGCTTATGGGCCTCATTCACTCTGCTGGGGAATGATAACAAAAATAATTCATGAGTGAGAAATCAATGGGATGGTTAGCGTCAGTGAACCGTGGACAGCCAGGTTGAATCCTTGCTTGATTAATCATTGTTGCTGCACCTCGGTGGGCGAACCGGCTGTGTTCAACAGCCTGAGATGTAAACAGAACTTTGGCCTTTGACAGACGGATTTATATTTAACGTGACGATAACGACTGAACCTGCTCCTGCAGCGAAACACTGAGGCTCACGTCGAGTTCATTCTCTCTGGCCAGGGCAACGTTTAAATGCCAGTGGAACGTCAGTCCTCTAAAGTAGTAGAGCAGGGAGTGGTGGCATTTAGATATGCACTGTAAATGGGGCAGCAGATCAACAAAATGCTTATTTATCAAGGTAAAATAAGCCATTTGAAGAAGATGATTATCATTTTCTTGCTGCTGCTTAGTCACGATTTCAGTCTGCTGTACTTTATATTTAATAAGTACTATTAAGTCTGTGCAGATACAAAACAATAAAAACTGTGGAGCATTTTCGAAGCCAAAACAGGTCACATGTAGGAGAAGGAGACTTTTTTCAATGTTTGTCAAAGTCTACTGACGTGATGTCAGCTTTTACACTGTAAACTGGATTGTGCTGCAGCACCAGAATATATAAAACTGACCCCATTTATGCTCAAATGTTCTACTTATTCAGTGTTTTTCCCCAGAAAGTTGAATCCCCAGTAACAAAAAACCCACACCTACATTAGGGCAGTACTGCCGTAATAACCTAAATGAGTTTTGTTTGTTTTGTTGACTTTGTCTATAATTTGTAAAAATTCTGATAAAGGGTTTGTTCCTGTTCAATAGTTTCTCAGGCCTTATTAACACACCTTGTTTTTCACAGACACACACATGAAACGTATTCAATTCACATGTATTTAACCATATTTTATGTATTACTCAGGAAGGACTTTTTTCCAATGCTGCTGTTGTGTTTTCAGTGGAGGCCCTCCAGCTGGTGGACCTGTCAGGCCTGGTGTTTGAACTCACAACTTTCTCATCCTTGGTCTTAGTGTTGACTGACTGTAGCAGGCTGGCTCAGTGGTGGAGGATTTAGAAACTATCATACAGCTCGATCATTAAACTTTAATGATATTATCAGAGATGCTTGAGTAATATGTATTTTTTAAGACCTATATCAGTCCAGTTTGTTGCTTGATTGCTCACAGCGTCCGCTTGCATCTTTATTCAGTAACCAAAGATCCGTTTTAAAATAACATTAGATTAGAATTTTACACAACAGTAAAGGTCTTGGTTTTATAGAAGTTATTATGATGCTTGTTTACCATGGGAGATTTCTGCCATGTTCCTATAATTTGTTGTCTAACCCATTACAGTGTAATACAAACTGCATGATATTGAATTCTTACATTTTGCATATATTTCTCTTTTAATTGCCCATTTTGGCCGGACTTTCATGCCATCTTAGCACTTTTGTGTCACTTGATAATTGCTTGGTGCTTTTCAGTGTTGGGAACCACGCAGAGACCTGTCACAAGCCCAGGCAACAAGGAAACCATATGACTGCATATCTGTGTGCAGTGGGGAAAAAAATGTGACCGTTGTCTTTGAGGCAAAAATATACAGCTACTTTTTTCTAGCATTAAGTGGTGTTTGTTTGTCAGAGATATTTATTTGGAGCTGTTAAGTGTTAATTGAGAGTTGTTTTTCCACTAACAGAGCTGAATTTCTTGCTGTAACGTGGGTGTTCAAATTTGTCTGGAGTGTGAATGAACTCAGTGATGTTTGCTTACATAAACTCTATTGTGAGGCTGATTGGTAGCTGCTAAGAGGCAGTTAGTGTAAGGCGTTTGGGAGCACAGCATCGGCTATTTCAGGTCACACCCTTGCAGAGTTTATGAGTCTGACTGTGCTGATGGTTGCTTCAATAGGTTCTGATCCTAAAAGAGACTAAACGGAACCATGGTTGCAGTTTATCACAAATGATGTGCTCATTACACATTAATCATACTCACAATTTGTCTGGGTAACAGTCCAGTGCGTCGGAGATGTGTAGAGAGACAATTGTACCCTGAGTCAGCTCCTTGTTGTGTCTTTTCCTCACTGACAGAATGTCTTTGCATGTAGCCTGTTCAAGTAAGTGCAGTGAAGCAAAAAAACAACAACACTGAATTCTCTGCAGGGCTGTTGGGCAAAGATAAATCAATGACCTTTTACCAAATGGCTAATATGCAACACTATACATGTAAGAAAGTTTGACAACACTTGAACCTGAGTGGTAAGTAAAAGTATTTCAAGTCATTTTGAAAATCTTCTGCATCGGACTTATACCATTGGAGTTATTCTATTATTTACGCTCTGTGGCTCAAAATGAATTAGACATGTATAAAAGATGTGATCTGTGTTAAAGATGCCAAGATGGCATTAGGGAGTAATGAATGAAGTATTTCATTTGCAGAGAATCTACAGGTTGTATAGATTTCATGGGATACAGCTGGAGTTGGTCTCTCTTTTTCCTATTCTTAACAAATGCCATACAAGACCGAAACCAACAATATGCAAAAGAATCTCTGAGGGTTTTTCAAGCCCATTCATTCTTGCTGAAGACATAAAACTTTAAAAACAGGTCAAAGTATTGATCATTTCCATTTTCAGACAGGCTCTGTAGTTTTATAAAATAGCTGGGCACTGCAGTTGTAAGTAAAAGTTACTCAAACAGAAGTAAATGGAGCATTCTTGAGGGGGGGGGGGGGGGGGGGGGGGGGGGGGGGGCTATTTTCAGCAATGTATTAGTACACTTTTGGTGCAGTGGTTTCCAGTGCACCACCACTATACAACACCACTGAGAGTGGCCTGTTAGCAATGCCTCAACTCTGCATTTTTTGGAAAATTATTGGAAGGAATGAGAAAACATGCAAACAAGTTCCTGAATATAACCATAAACAGTTTAATAATGCTGTAGAAACTACAAATGGATGTTGTACTGCACCGAAAAAAAACAACCTTATTATGGTTATAGAAAACATCATCCAGTCTCCTGTCCTTTTGCAAGAAAAGATATATGCTGTTACATTTAAATTATATAAAACTTAATACCAAATACATAGCAAATTGGATCACAAACTACGCAAACGTGTGGAATATTTGGACTCAAAATAATCTACAGTTAGCAAGTGGAACAGTGAGGCTCACTGATGTGTTATTAATAGTTTTTGGGAAACAACACAGCTAGACGGTATAGAGGCATCAGGCTTTAGATACGCAGACGATCCTTGTTGGTATGATCAGTTTGTCGCTGCCTATGATCCTGTCATGAAATCTGTTGACCGTGACACACATGCAGGTCTTTTGGTAGACTTATCCTGTCTACCAAAGGCTAGTTTGTGCCCACTTAACCACCAGCCTGAGAGTCACCCAGAGCTCAGCCTGACACAATATTTGTGTGACAGCAAGTAACAGCTGTTAAGGTGGAGGGGTGAGGCTGAGAAAAGCCAAATGAGGTCCTTTTACTAATGAGGCCTGGTGCCATCTCTCTCTCTCTCTCTCTCCGTCTCTCTCTCAGCTGCAGCCGCATTATCGGTATGCACCTCATTCTGCTTCCTCTCAGTTCCACAACAGCTCCAAGGATTCTGCCTCAAACATAGCAATTCAGCTAAAACACTGCTCAAATACCACTGGCGTGCCGGCAGTCAGTTTCAGGCCCCCCCCCCCCCAGGAAGGATCAGAATTCATGAATATCAAAATGTATTACTTAAGGTATATGGAGAGGCTTCATAGACTTCGCAGTTGAGCCAGAAAGAATTGATGTGGCTGTTTCTCCCGGCATTATTTCTGGACCGTCTATGAGTTGGCACATATCTAATTGTGATCGCTTACTGTTTACTCAATGCTTAGTCGCCGTCCTAATAGCTCTGTTGGAAATTAGCTGCGTTTCATTGAGGTTGACAAACTAATCAATATGGTGAATTATTCCTAAACAAGTGCAGGCAGGACTGTGGCGTTAATTGGAGAGTCAGTCGATACGGTGTAATCTCACCTTTCATAATAAGCTGCAAATGTCAACAGAGCCGCCGGTCGCCTGTTAAGCGGAGCTCAGCGACGACTCCGACCATTCGGTGTGGGGGAAATGAATGGAAGTAGGCCACCACGCGCTGCAGAACATCATAGCAGGCATTTGAATTTTTAGATGCCGCAGTAAATCAAGTTGAGATGAAAACAAAAACATTGACTATAGCTTTAAAAAGGATTTCACTTGACTTTGAGCTGTTATATCTTCAGTGCTTAACATTGTAAAGAAAGTGATGTTTCCGTTCTTATTTAAACAAATTTAGAAATTTAGTGGGCTCCCTTTAAGAGGTTATGGTGGCTGGAGCAGATCTGGCTTTATTTTGAAATTGATACGGCTACTTTAGTTAGCGATGGTAAATTTATCTTTCCAGGCTGGAATTATGTTCAATTTACAGATCAATTTTTGCTTCTGTACAGTTGACTGTGATTCATTTAAAAATGCAGACATTGATCCTGATCCTTTGTTCCGTAAGAGGAGCAGGAGCTTGAGAGTGTTAGATTCAAGCCCTTCTTTGGCCATTTTCCTCTTAGTCCATCACGGCTGGGACCGATTGATGCAGGGAAGTGTTACAGTACGAAGCAGTATCGATTTCCTAACATCACTATGAATACTCCCTGCCCCGATGATCCAATTCACTGATCCTGCGGGCTTGCGTCACACTCAGCGGGATGTTTGGTTGGCATGATGGAGCAGTGCTCTGAGGTCGCCCGAATTTCTTGGACTGATCTACGGGCTGAATGAGACAGACCCCACAACTGTGGTAGAAAGTGACAAAACACTGAGCACATAACCCCAGTTTAATTTTCTCTTTCCAGATGGACTGGCTCACACCTGAGATGTGAAGTGTGTTATGTGAGCCACGGTGTTTTCCCACCTCGCTGGTGGTGGGGAGAAATGCTGCACTCCGTTGCCATGACAGCAGAAGTCCTCTTTGTTCTTGGGTTCCTGATGAGCAACGCTCAGTGTAATCCTGTAGCGACCGTACCAGTGAGCCGAGGACGTCTCGAAAGGGTGTTGACCCAAGCCAGTGAGGACAAGCAACAGGACAAGAAGCCCCCAGAGGAGCCGCTGGGATATGGCGCTCAGCAGCGGCCACAGGAAATCAATAACTTGGGCCCCAACAAGACTGTGGTGAGTCGCACCAGCCCGTACCCCAACATCCAGGCACCAGGATCTGAGGGCGGGAGGTCCCAGGAGCTGTGGAGTGAACAGGACAGCCTGAACCTAATAGACGAGGGCCCCACCAGTGACGTCACCCTCTCTCTGGATGCTATCGATGAGTACGCCTACCCAGACTACAGGGGGAAAGGCTGCATGGACGAGAGCGGCTTTGTGTTCGCCATTGGCGAGCAGTTTACACCGGGACCTTCGGCGTGCCCATGCCTCTGCACAGACGAGGGCCCTCTGTGCACCAAGCCAGAATGTCCGAAGGTTCACCCTCGCTGCATTAAAGTGGACACTAGCCAATGCTGCCCACGGTGCAAGGAGAAAAAGAACTACTGCGAGTTTCGAGGCAAGATCTACGCCTCACTAGAAGAGTTTAAGGTAAGCCCATTAACCGCATTCACTCATTTTTTGACATGCTCAAAGTTGAAAGAAGTGCTGACAGAACACTCCATGCCGTTCAATCGAGTTTTAGACAGGCACTACACAGAAACTAGTTACCTGGCGTCACAGCATGCAAGCAAGCAGGCAGATTTATAATGGCAAAGGTCAGCACTTGTCTTTTTTTCCCCCTCACACAACGCATATTACCAGAGTCTAACTTTAGCAATGCGATTTCAGCAGAGTGTTTTTTCACATTCGGTTTTTTGAAACACATATGATAGAATTAGAGTTATAGTAATGTTACAAGTTTGCAAAGCACACTACACGTGGCTGTTTGTGAAGTGACGCAGAGATAGCACCAGCGAGATCTTTGGTGCTTCGTCTTCTGACAATTCTTTGAAAGTCTAGACTCAGGATTGCACTGCAGCCTCGGTGTTACGTCTCGTAAGAGATGCAGCTTTTTCCAGCTTCTCTTTATGTTGGCTAGTGTCTCAGGAGGAGGTTAAGCCCAATAGGGAATTTTCTTCTCCTGACTCACTATGTCACTGACAGTTCTATGTCAAGTCTGTGCTCTGGCAAATCTACGGTAAGCTCTACTTTCACAAGCAGCATACGTAAGCCGTTGTGTTTTGCCAAGGGTTGCGGAGGGGGGGGGGAGGGTTCTTTGAAACTAAGCAACAGGCAGGTTTTTATGCTTGATTGCTATGTTCTGGAGCATTGTACTAAGTGCTGCCTCGCTCAGAGTGCCGTGCGGAGGCGCAGGCCTCAACTATGTACAGCAACGCTGGTAAAATTAACCTTTGCTCTATTGTTACAAGTAAAGGTGCACGGCCTTAAACAAGCAGCTGCTACATGTCGCCATTCACAGGAAATGTGAAACGAGCATTTATTGGCATTGAAGCTGAGAAGGATGGGAAGGATGCCCCCCCATAGATGTATTTTGTGACATTGAGTGCACAGTGGAAGAAGAGACAGACAACAAGACAAACAAAGAGCCACAGACAAAGAGAGCAAGAAATTAATTCAGAGGAGAAGACTGTTTATCTTTGTTTGTGTGTGTGTGTGTGTGTGTGTGTTAACTTTTTATAAGGGTGTTAATTGCTTTCTGCCTTATTTCTTCTCTATTATCCAGGTGTCTCCGTGTGAGAAGTGCCGATGTGAGCCAAGTGGGGAGGTGCTGTGTTCTGTGGCGGCCTGCCCCCAGACTGAGTGTGTGGACCCGCAGTACGAGCCGGATCAGTGCTGTCCCATCTGCAAGAGTGGTGAGTGGAGACGATTTCCTCTACCAGGCTGTGGTGAGCGCTCTATGCCAGTACAGCCAGTCCGCTTGCGGTGGCTGCTGGGTAAGACCGCCACAGCCGACTAGCTTCAAATGCTTCTGCTCAAGGGCTCCTCTGCAGGAGTTACGAGGCCAAGGTAGCATGCTGACGCTCATTTCGCTGACACGAAGAATGCGGCATCATGCTCTGCGGTGTTTGCAGTCTCTTACCATACAGTGTTAGACTGCATATTTGATGCAATGAGATTCATCTCAGTGGTTAATCAGCTGTAGCCTGTTTTTTTTGGTGTACAACATTTACTCCCGTGTCATTTTCAGTCCTAATGTCGTATAATGTATTTGGTTATCTGATGGGGGCTGTAGCGTATGTTCCAAATCCGTCACTACTCTCTGGTACGGAGATTTGAGGTCCACTTGCATTTTTCCCTGCTAGGGGTTGTGAGTTTATGATCCTGTTGTAAGGAAATCTGCAGCTCAGAGTCGATTATCTGAAGTCGTTCGGGATGATTCCAGACAGCATGTCCTAGATTATGTCCCCGTGTTTTTCTTGGTGTGACTCTAATGCAACATGGCAATGTCAGCAACATTGCTTCCTTCAGCAAAAAGAATGATGACTTGCGATATTTATCTCTGACTAGGAATCTTAAAGTGGTGCGTGCCATCTGCAATAAACAAGCAAGCAAGCAATCTGCATTAAGAAAAAAAAACAAGACATACAGAGCACACCAAATAGAAATACTTTGTCTGTAGGAACCACTTATTAGACGACAATGCGACATATTTGAGTAAAACTGATAGCAAGATTTTTAGATATGTCTTTTGAAATATACATTGAATGATGAACACAAGATAGTTAGAAAAAACAGATAGTCCAAGTGAAATTACGAAACCAAGTGGACGTGGTTGTAGACTCTGGAAGACGTTTCACCTCTCGTCAAAAAGGCTTCTGCAGTTCTGAACTGAAGAGGCATTTTTGGATGAGACGATGAGAGCTCTCTATTCAATGCCTTTGGATTGCCATGACCTGGACGGATGAAAATCTCCACAGACAAAAAGACAACTGTCTTAGGCAGAAATGCACCTTACAAGAGACATGCAAACATCAAATATAACCAGACAGGATGGAATTAAACAAAATGTCAACAGAATGCCTTATATGAATACCATCTGCTTAGTTTATGATAATTCCACCCAGAATAACACAATAGGAAAATACATGTATAAATTTTAACTACTTATCAATCAATGGTTGTTCCACTCAAATTAAAAGCCTGTGTCACAACGTCCATTGGCAATCATGGAACGTTACTTACCATATTAATATTTGTCTGCTGTAATCTTGGGGAATACATGCTGGTCCTTTGTTCCCATGGTTTTTTTTTGCTGTTCATCCACTTTTTATATATGCACATATTGATTATGCCGAGAGTGCTTTGGGCCGAGTTTTGGGCAGTGCTCCATATTTTCCCTTGTGCAATGCCCACTGGATTTGCTGGGTTGCATTCGCAGGCACATCAGTCAAGGAGACAGATGTAGATGTGTACAGTACAGTATGTGCAGACATGTGGCCGGCTTAAAGAGAGCATGCATCTGCGTTCAAAAGTCCCACCAAATCCATGGGCTCATTCAGCCGATAAGGGCTTTCCGTTTTGGGATAGTATCAGTCCCTATTAGCATAAGATTACCACAAATGACCGTTCAACAAACAGAGCTCACTGTGTCGAAGAAGCTGCGTTACCTGACCACAACTAACACAGTCATAGACTCTGAACTGGATTTATACATTATGATGAGTTTACTCATCACAAGGAGAACAACTCGGCCTGTGAAAACACTTACATAATGTCCTCTGTGGCTCTGGAGGAGCTGTCTAAACATGTGCTATAAACTGGGGGTATAGAGTTTGAAATATGTCTGCCTTTATCAGGCAGAGACGATTTAATAAGAGTCGCAAAAAGTGAGAGCAGCTGCTGGTTGTTGAAGTATTTCTTTCTCACCGTAAATCTCTATTTCAAAAATGTTGTTTTAATTATATCCTCAATGTATGGATAATGTTACTTATAGATTTTTGTTATGGCTATTTTAATTATTTCATCTTTGTTTCTGACAAATAATGTGTTTTCTGTGGCAAAAAGCTGCTCTCAAATCCAAATGGTAGCAAATTAAATATGCTTTTTTATTTAGTTTGTAAACAAAACACGGTGCCAAGGTTGCAATATTAATTTAATTGTCTCTCAAAACAAAAATTTTAAAAGTAATTTAAGTTCCAGGCTTTATTGCAAGATTTCTCTGCACCAAAATCATTACTTTCGCTAACTGTTAGCAGTGCACATCACCAGTGCACCTTGGGAGTAGCAGTTTACATTTGCCTTCTTATTTAATGTACGCAGACTTGCTTTTTGACTGTGAGAAAAGGGAACCAGAACCAGGGGCACCTGACATACAGTATCTCGTCCCACTTCACTACCCCATGAAAAATTGTAGAGCTGCATTATGTGAATTGTATGCTGCAGTGTTTTTGGCGCTTGACTAAAAGGAATTGAAAGTCAAGATCTGTTGCTTTTTTTTCCCTGTCTCTTTTCACCCCTGCACATTTTTGGAAGTGAAATACTAGATTGCAGAAGGGCCCCTTTAGCTGGCTCATATTCTTTCCTTTCACACATACACCTGTAGGCATGTGGCTATATAATTAAGAGTCTGCTCCGACATCGCCATCCACCCTCTGTCAGCTCGGTCTCCCGCGCTTTTAGAGTAATCTACAGGCGCACACTGGTGTTTGGGTAGATACAGATGTAGCCATTGGCGCCATTTATGCCTCATTTGTGCAGCAGTCAAACTGCAGGGTTTTTAAAGTAACGGGTGTGAGAAATTTAGGTTGAAAATAAATAGATTTTTAAAAAATATTTGCTAATCATTTATACTTAACTTTATTTCTACACCTTCTTATGAGAGCTCCAACTGTTATGAAGCAGAATTGAGTAGATTTGTATCAGTATGTCTTTTACTTTGTCATATTGGAAAGGCAATTTGATGAACAGTGCTGGCGGTAAACACCTTCTGCAATCACCTTTAACGTTGCTGTAAGTGTCAGACACTGCCGGTCACCTTCCTGCTGGCCATAAATGGAGGTATTTATGGGATAGTCCATCAAAAACATGTTGCTTTGGAGACTTAAAGTAAACGCTAAAGCAATACACGTTTTCCTCACCGTCCGTTAGCTGTCGCTTTTGTGTGTGCGCAGCCCAGGCTCCATAAATCTAAAACAAAGAAATGGTGCGGACCACACCACACAACACTGCGAGTGCAGTTTGTTAACAGCACTCGTCGACGTGTTTGTCGGGTCCCACACCGAGGACCAAGGGTTTGCGGCCCGGCCAAAGAGAGAAACAAGCTCTCTCCAGAATCGCTTACTTCCCCTTTAATTGTCACAAACATCCATTTGCTTGTGCAGTTCATGTCTCACAAGACTTGACACCACAAAGTGTACAAGTGAACACATGTTAAAAAGTTAAGTATGTAGGGGATACCTTATATCAAACAAACGGAAGATATGTTTAGCAGTTGTAAACCGAGGTACTGAGTGAGACATCACACTGAATGGCGACACTGATCTTCCTTCAGGTCGTATCAACATCAAAACGATTTTACATTGAATTTACACTTTGACTTTTATCAACGATGCTCCCTTGCCAGGTTTCACAGACGCTGTGATTTAAATGATGAGTATCAATGATTGTCAGCTCCCATCTCGCCACTGTTGATCAGGCAGCACTCGGTGCGAGACAGCGCTGTGGTCGGGGCCTGGCGATGAAACACGTACGAGGTAAAATAAGGTTACTGGAGGTCGGCGGCGAGCTCCTCCTTCGGTGCTGTTGTTTGTCTCGTCTACAGATGTTGTTTGAGATGCAGACAGATGTTGAGACCTCCCAGGAACTCTGAAGTGTCACATCAAAGCTCAGCTAATTAATGGGAATGAATTAATCATCCAGATGTGTAAATGCTACCACAAGAGGGAAGAATGTCATGGAGTTTAAGAGTGTGCACATAAAAGTATAAAAGGCACAGAAATATTGAAACAATAGATCTGTAAAGAGAAAAAAAAAAGCTAAGCTTGACTTTCTTATTAAACAAGTCATCTCTTTTTGGTCTTTTGCCCTCATCTCCCAGCTCACGGGCCTTCTCCTCTTAACGAGTTTCCTCACTATTGATTTAAATCACAATGATGTATTTCAGTGTTTGATAAGTTCATCAATTATGCACAGGCATTATCTTGGCCTTTTCAGGCATGCAAAATCAATGCTTATGGCAGAGCACCCCGTCTAAGATGTGTTATTCAGCCTGTATGCGTGGAGGCACTCAGGGAAGAGCCGGGGGAGGAAGATGAAAGTGCGAGGTATCGCTTACATCCACCCAAGACAGTTGTTCATGAATATCAAAGAACAGCTGTGAGTGGAGGCAGGTTCTCATCATTTTTTACTCATTATCTTAAAGCAGTAGAACACATTGCAATTAAGTAGTTTCATACCCACTAAAGTTTGTGACTATATCATTCACTGGCGTCCATAAGTTGAATTACACAACTCGTCAATACAAGGCAGAGAGGAAAAGAAGGAACACATGCTCTCCATTAATGGGCGTTTTTTCTCCTGTTGCTAATATGAATTAGCAGGTGTTATTTTTCTTTCTTTTTTCATTGACATGTAGGTGTACAGGACTTGGAAGTGTTTGTTGTAAATTGTACACCAAGTTGTGTCTCTCTTGCAGCATCTGCTTTTGAAGAATTCTTAGGCAAAAAAGAAATCAATGCAGGGGAAGCCTCTCTCCTCAGCACCTCGGCCGTGGCTGCCTCCCTTTTGTCCTTTGCTCTTGCGGGGTATCGCCCTGGCAACGCATGTGAAAACAAGGGGTGCTCTTCACGACTCAGACATTAGGGTCAACACTAATCTTGGGGGGGGGGGGTTGTGATAAAATCACTTCAAATAGAGCAACACAAGACATCGTATGCCTGGTTGCCAAGAGGGATAGAGACTCATTTGAATTAAAAGAGGCATGAATCATAGAGGACCTTTTAAAATGTGGAATTTTTTTTTTTTAAAGGAACAAAGAAAAAAAACATGAGTGAAGAGGAAGTTGTTTATATGAATGTGAAATAATGTAGTCTGTCCATCTGAAGCAGCCTGCCATCTCACTCTGACAACGCAAAGGAAGGATAGTGAAGCAAACAGAGCTTTGTGCCAGCCACCAAATGCAAAAAGCTGAAAGCCTGTTTGGGACTGACTCTTTAGCTGCTGGTACTACGCCTGTCAGGCTTTCCCGTCTTACATGGCCACATGTAGTTTATGATCATGATAATGATGCAAAAATTTACTTTGAATTTGCAGTCGTTTTGGAACGAATCAATCTTTCAAAAAACTGCCACCAGGCCTCTGTCCTCCTTCGTAAGTATAAACCAACTCTTATATGGCTACATCAATTATTTAATGCAAAAAAATGAGGCGAAAGCTGCATGTCCCAGTCCAAAAACTCTGCATCTTCTCCAGCTGCATAGATTGACATGTAACATGTACGTTGATTTCCTATTTTAGTTCAACTGGAACAGAAAAGTAGCACATGTGGCATCATCTACTAAATTCAGCAAAAGGTTCAAAGCCCCCCCCCCTTTTTTCACCTTTTGGTTTAAGTCTTTAATCATATATATTTTATTATAAAGACTAAAGGTAATTTTCCTTTACTGAATGTCATAGTTATGATCACAAAGAAAAGTTCCTTGAATGAAGGTAATAGTAAGTCCCATTATGTCTTTACAATCAGGGAACTGCTGGGTCAGTGAATAGTTTCCCATTTTGAAATTTTCGTCTGAATGAAAGTAATTGCTAATGTGACATTAAGATGTATTTTTCCCAATACAGACACAGATAGTAACAAAGCTAAAGAAAAATGACTTAAATTGACGTCAAAGCCTAATGAAGTCTCAGTAAATGAAGCTCTCGCAGTCAGGGCTGTCACTTGGACACGGCGCTTCTGACTGGCGAGGGGTTTGTGGTTCCTTCCCTGTGAAGGACATCGGTTATGACAGTTGTGCTACTTGTGTGCAGCTTGGTTGGTCAGCCACAGAGATCATCAGTGGGCACAGTAGCTGGAGACAACACATGCACATACGCAAACAAACACTCACATGCGGTGGCACTTCTGAAAGTATTCCAAGTTTTTTTGCCACATTTGCCCGAACCGGTTTCAAGTAGCATCTCTGAAACAAATTATTTATACTGTTGTCAAATCAGAGTCTCACCCCACAAAATTCCCCTGCTTGCTGTCTTTACAATACAAGGTCATTTTTATTATGCATTTATAATGCAAATGTACTCAAGAAATGCATTAAGATAAGTGATTTCTCCTATTTTTGATCTTTCCATTACCTTATAATGGAGCTCTGCCGGTTTTTAACATGTCAGTATCAAGGGGTGTGTTGATTAGGATGCGTCCTTGTTTCTCTGTCCATTATCTGGTGCTGCGATAGAGCCAAACGCCACAGGTGCTAATGGCTATCTTTTTCACAAGCAGCCCATGCCAACTTCTACCACGCCGTAGTGACAGTCTGTTCATGCACACGCAGTCCATTTGTCTCTGCCTCTTTGCGTGTCATTGAAAAGCTCTTGTGTTGCCCGATGTGCCCATAAAAAAATCTCTTTCTGCCACGGAGAGTGATGGAGAGATGAGGATATATTATATTAATGAAGCAACAGCAAAAAGGTGGGTGTACTGTTAAATGAATGGCAGAATAATAGGGTGATGGCAATGAGTAAGCACAGGGGCGCCGAATCCATGCATTAATTAACACAAATGAGTGTCAGGCAGCCGTGAATGACTGGCTGACAGGCTGTGGTTTAATCCCAGCTCCGGGAGGGAGTACTTTTGATTTATTCTGTAAAGTGCATGATTATTTTTCGCATTTTCTCTCCCAGCATATCGTTGACATATGCGCCTTTTATTTGACACGCTGTGTTCTAAATGCCGCTAATGATGATGAATCAGTAGCGACAGTGGTCTGGGCCACAGGATGAGTTGTTATTCAGAAAGGGTGTGTGTGTGTGTGTGTGTGTGTGTGTGTGTGTGTTCATCTGAAGACTTACAAATGTGTTGGGGTTGACGTTTTGACAGAACCCGGCAAACTGTTTACACTGATTGATGTGCCAGCCAGCACACTCTTTCTAGGTGCCGCCGTCCAATGAAATGCGCTGGTCGCAGCTGAAAGACCTCCCGTTTATCAGCATCTTAATTATACAACAGTGGCTCAAGACCTTGTTAGTCTAAGGGACATAGCTATTGTTATGCTACACCTGATGCTGTGGAAGCAATTCCCTCTGTGTTTATATTTTGCCGTGCAGCTTTAGAGATAATGGATGATTTATGGGGACTTTTTTCCAGCCACTGGTTGAGGACAGAGGCACTTTCACTAAGCAAATCCCTTCCCATCCCACATCAGTGGTACAGAAGATGGTACTGTAGTTCTATATGGAGCACATTTATGTTAGAATTGTTTGGCTTTGCAAGAGGATTTCTGTGCACACGATATCAGATGGAAGGGAGCAACAAAATAAGGCTCCGCTGGTAGTTCATTTTTTTTTGCATGTCTCTGGGCTCCTTACAGAGCTCAGTTCTTAACAACTTCTACCTAACATCAAAATTTCCATTAGTGAGCCAATTTCCTCCAACAAAAAAAAGAAAGAAAAAAAGAACAGTCCCTTGGGGTGCACTCAAGAAGTATATTAAAGCACTGCAAAACAGTGCTTAATTTGGTTTTTATGAACAATTCCACTGTGCGTTCCTACCTTGACATTACATATGGAGATGAGCCGCCTTCAGAATGATTTATGCTTCACGTGTGGTGTAGCTGGTGTAAGGAGTGTGCAACAAAATATCATTAAACAGCTCTGGTGTGAACGTCAAAAATGGAATCAAATTTAACTAAATTAAAACAAAAAGTCTTGGGTTGAATGTCAGAATTGCAGAACAAGACAGTGGAAGAGATAATCATGTGATTCAGGTCCTCAAAATTCAGTGTAATCACTGTAATCCCAGGATGCATCTCTTCCCTGTTGGGAGCTTGAGCTTCCTGAATGTATATGTTCCTCTACATAACCCATGAGTGGTCATCCAGTGGTCCGAAGAGCATGGTAATGATGGCCAGTGGAAAAGAATTGATGATTCATGGCAAATTTCATCTTTAATAAAACCTCATTGAAAAATTTTAATGAATATACTATATCCATGAATGACTATACTATATCCATTCTGTTAAATGTAATTAGCGTTGGTTTCATCCTTAATTAAACTCTCTCAGAAATGGTCACTGACACTACCAGCAGAAGTCTAGCCTGTGACCCAGACGAATTGTGGGAGCTCGTTTCAAATTTGCTCTGCCAGAATACGGTCTGGATCCCCTCCGTAAGGGATTTCTGCCCGGCCGAAAACTTGCCGGTCCAATCACGATTATCTGATAATGGGTGGGGTTTATAACACCACACGGACAGAAGTGAACTTTTGTAAGCAACCAATGCTGCCGCTGATGAACGAGCATTTGACAAAGTACCAGATAATTTCACATTTCTCCCACAAAAACGGCAATGCTCGTTGTGGACATTGTGGAATCATCTTCACAGGCATCTCGAAAATTAACTGAGAGGTTCCAGACTAACATGCATTTGAGTATTAGTCTGGCCATGCCAGGCTAGTCTGTTCAAAGTCATCATGCCTGTGTATCTAATATTTTTCTGTGCACCTCTTATATTCACATAACCAGAACAGGAGGGGAACAGGGAGGAATCAATCAAAGCCCCAAATGTGAGAACGCATTTTCCACAGAGAGAAATGAAATAAAGGGCAACGCAGTTGGTCTCTAGTGTTCATTCTCTTCTTTGACTGACTGCATTCAAGTTCACAGAGATGTCATGAAACCATCTCAGAGGAAACAAGATGACTAACTGTGCTGAACCCAATATGGAAATCTGGTCATTACAGCAGACATGGCATCTAAAAGTAGCAGTAAAACCATAACTGAAGTCTTGTCCTACTTTCGAACGAGCTCGTGCCCCATTGGCCTTTGTTCCACAATGGATTTTTTTACTCTGATGAAGAAAAATATATACTGTGTGGGAAACACATCCAAAACAACTGCAAATTTCACCATGGAATTAAGGCTAAATCCTGAATGGGGAACTGCGCTAAGGGCCATGGCGATTACCAGAGCCAAATAATTTGATAGGCATGAACGTTTGGAAAATATGAAATGCAGAGAAGAAACTCTGGTACTAAAATATGGTATTTCTAGATTTATTTACCAGACCAAGCAGCAAATTGGTAGAGTAGGCAACATATAATGTTTTACTGTGTACAAACTCAACTCTTCATTTGTAAGTGACAGGATGTTTTCTTTCTTCCGTCATGCTTCTGTCTCAATGCATTGAGGCTAAATCCTGATCTCACTTTCAGGGATGATAGACTAAAAAGCGCGAGCAAGATTTTCTATCGACATAATGTAAACAAAGGGAACAGTTGCAGGAGATGTATGAAGAAAACAAACACAATTCTCACTTTCACTTGTTAATATTGAGTAATATTTTATAAAGTTGCAAACAATACTTTTCTTTGTTTTTTTAAATTTATTTTTAGTGTCACATTAATTACTCTTAAGCTGTTTTCAGACCTGAACTGAAGTCCAGACATTTTCCTGAAATTTACAACATTGACGGAAAATTCACAGCGAGCCACTGAGCCACAGAATGTTCGGAAATGTTCCTGTTGGTGTGAAGGCGTATGACTCGGACAATCTCCTGCTGCGCTCCTCATATATGACACAATTTTCCAGACATTTTCCGGAGTTCATGTCTAAAAACAGCTTTACAGCTAAGCCATAGAACACTGTCGGACTCACAAGGTCTCCAGCAGTTATCTCACGATATCTGAGTTAGACAGACATTCTTGCATTATTTCATAAATCACCTTCATCCAGGCTGACAAGGGTTTTCTGTGAATTTGCAAAATTTTAAACAGATTGGGATCTTTCGGGCAGAAAAGTAGTGTGAGTGCAGCATTGAAAACACGGGTATTACTTTTTTTTGTATTTTTCTTTGTACAACTCAGAATTTGAGCGATAAATTAAATCACAAGGACAAAGAAAATAATGCAATTTCAGTGTTAAGAGACTGACCACGATACTGTGACACAATGCCAACAGCACAAAAGACACACATAAAAGGACAGCAGATGGAGTCAATCTGAAAATGTCCCTGTTTTTTGGTTCCACCCACAGGACCAAACTGCTACGCGGACACAGCAGTCATACCAGCCGGCCGAGAGGTGAAGATTGATGAGTGTACAATCTGCTACTGCACATACGAGGAGGGCACATGGCAGATTGAGCGTCAGGCCACCTGCAGCAAGAACGAGTGCCAGCGGAGCTAGAGACCGGCACGTTGAGGGAGGACTCTGGCACACAACACCAGCGCCGGTCCGCGCGTAAACTCTCGGCCTTTCACCCAGTCTACCGGACATCAGGGTCGGACAGAAGCCCTCAAGCAATTCAGCATTTATACTGTAGTCGCTCCTGCATTACTGAAAAAATGCTTTTATGAAAGTTTATAATCAACACACAGAATATCTATTTATCTATGTATTAAATTATTTATGAGTATATACAAATGTAGGGGTCATTAAATGCTTAACTAGTGAAAACAAAATATTTTTTATAGCCTCTGTATTTTAATACGCAATGTATTGGACCAGTGGTCACTGAAACAATGGAATGTATAGAACACACACACAGCTGTCTTTGAAGGTGAAAACCTCAACATGTCTCAACATGTGGTGTCATCCAACAATCCCGACACCTACCCCTCTACCACCAAAGTGCAGACTACACTTGTGCGATCAGTTTCAGAATGATGGTGAAGATTTGCTGTGCAGGATGATCATTTGCAGAATTTCAAAAAAAAAAAAAAAAGAAGAAAAGAAGAAAAGAAGACTTTAGGAGAAACAGTCAAGAGGACATGGCTGTTTCCTGAATTCTTATCTTTTTTGGATGTTCAAATGTGTTTTGATTTGAAAGTGCTTTTTTGTATTTTTCTTGGTACTGTGCGTTCATGTTTCAAATAAATGCCAATCTGTGCTCGGTAAATGCTTAAATGGTGCATTCCAGCTGTGCATCCAGGCTAGTTTTGCTGAAAGGGTGGTGTTTTTACATTCACAGACTCCCGTCTGAATAAAACGTTCACAAGTTCAATTGATATTACTGGAAGGATCAACCCAGATCCCTCATTTGGAGTAAATTTCAGATATCACAGGAAGCCTTTGAATGTGACACACTTAAAAACACACAAAACATTTTTTCCATTTTGGTGTTCTAGGATGAGAAGTGTTTTTGGGAAAGCTACATGTAAATATTTTAATGAGTTGTCTAGATGATATTAGGTTATATAGTAATACTAGGGTTCCCATTTCCAATAATCATCACAATTTACACACGAGGTTGGAAGTTTTCAACTTCATTAATAAATCCATGACTGGACGTTTCAATGTCACTGATCCCAATTTGCTTCCAAAATTTATAAATTGAAAGGTGATATGGCATGTAGCGTATTTTATCTTGCCTCGATCTTCAATTTGAGGATGAGGAGGAATGAATGTATCTGGCAAAGCCATGGGGCCCATACACCAGTAAATCAAAGATTAATAATTTAAGTCCAGGTAATGAACACTGAAGGGCAAGCGATGATAATTGGATGCAGAAGCTGTGTGTCTGTTGTTTTCCTGTTATCTTTTGCATTAGCAGTGTGGTTGCCTCTTTGTCACCCTCCGCGATGGGCTGTCCACGCGGCAAAACTCTTCGATCAAGGGGGTTGCCAGACAACGATGTTGCATCTCCAGCAGTGAGACGTGCCGTTCAGCCGGCCGGCGGGATAGAGGTAAATAAGCCTTAATGCATGTACATGCTACATGGCAGGCTTCTCTCAGAGCAGCAGGGGAGCAGTGGCACACATCTATTAAGGTTTTCTGGTCGGCCTTAATTCCCCTGTTTCTATGACTCTAAGCTCTTGCACCAGACTCATTTATTCCAGGAAAACCGGATTTGTGCTTGTGCATACAAGAGGCAAATGACTTTGGGATTTTTCTCTCTTTTCCACCTGACCCCACAGTTTTCTTCTATTTTAAAATATTACTACTGTGTCATCACTCTATCTTTTCACTTTTACAAGATAATACTCCGCCATGTCTAATTTCCCAAGCAAATTACCTGCCGCGTCTCAGCCTGTGAAGTAATGAGTCCGACCAGGGATGTTATGTGTCACCCCCCCCACCCCCACTGCTCTGTCCAGGCCGTTAACATTTACAAATGGAATTATATCAGTTCATATTCCAGCAGTTATTCAAGCTCAGTTCTGATTGGATAGAGGAAAGCTGTGATTAAGACTTCCTCTAAAGTCTACCAATCAACACTGGGTCTTGTACTTTGACATAAAACTCCCGGCAGTAGTAGGCCACTAAACCCCCTTCAAATATAGAGACCGAGCTAAGACATTAGCTCGGTCTCTCTAATGCTGTAACTAGGTAATTAGGCTCCTGTTGCGTCTTGGCCAACTTGCACTGCTGTAGTAGGTGATGAAACTCATTGTGCTTTTATAGCAATCGGCCAGCTTTGTCATTTCAGGTGACGTCATCATACCTGGCCAACAAAGGAAAGTTGTAACTTCATGAGCATGCACCTTTATTTACTCACAAATGTTAAGGAATAAAACCGGTCCTCCAGATATTATTGGCCCTCGGTGAAGTGTTGTAAAATATACTGTGACTTAAATAACAGTTGAAATCCAAGATACAGCTTCTGACTTAATCTATGTAGAGGATCCACGAATCCTCGAAACACATTTCCAATCTGATTACCTCATCAGATACATTTTTAAAGTCAGTCGCTCAATTCAGAATGTTGATGATCATTCATATAATAAATGTTAAACTATATAGAAACACTGAAGGTAGCTAACACACTGTGAGACTCACTATTTGTTCAGAAAAGGAGTCAATTGTTTTTTAAGAAACTATTTAAAAAACAAAACATGTCTTCTGAAATGATTTGAAGTAATGTTTTATCAAATTATTATGTTACATCACGTTACAAATTGTGATCAAAAAAGCAAAAACAGATTCACAAACACATCCTAGTATAGTAAGACTTATGAAAGTTTTTTGCAGCTTGGGCCACTCTAAAGTTCAGAATATAAAAAATTTTGTTTGAAGCTGTAGTTCAAACTACTTCAGTGCCAACTTCAATCTAAAGTTTTGAAAGCAGTTTATGATTTCCCATACACAGTGTGTATGTCAATGGCTCTATCTGTCTGCAGACTTGTGATATGCATTAAAAGCTTTGTGAAGTGAAAATGTCATGAGCCGATATTACAGGAAAATAAGCAAAAGTTCAGTGCCGTTTACCTGCCTGCATCTGTCCCAGACAGTGTTATTGAGCAATACATTGAGATTTCACTTACCCATAATGCTCTAGTTATCTTAACAATTATGTTAATAATAATTATGTAGGATTAAAGTTTTTTGTTGAGTATTTATCTTCAAACAGGAAGAATATATGACAGCTGAAGGTTATGAATATTTAATGTCACATTTGCAGCATTGACTTCAATTTCTGAGGGAGCACCAAGCTTTTAAACGGAATCACTTGAAATAAAAGGCTTGTTATCTATAAGTGCATTTAGACTTTCTGCTTAAAATGGGACTGTTATCAGCCGCGCGCTTCATTAGTAGATTTCCGATTGCTCCTTGTTCAGAGAGCCAGGCCCTTTGAATTTCTGCTGTGAGAATACAAAGTAAATTCCATCTCTCTGTTTCTCTGATGGTGTCGTTCTTGGTCTAAATTCCACTGTTCTGAACATGAATTTCACTGGACAGCTGCTAAATGCTGGTAAAATGCTTTGAGGTTTCCATTTGCACCTTCTGAGATGATTTCTAAGCACATCCCCTTAGATCCATTAAATTCAGCTTTGAATCTCTTGACAGTTCTGCGAGTCATCCACATGTAACTTTCCCATGTGATTACGACGCTCCTTGATCAATCTGAGTGAATCACTTCATGATTGAGCGCCTGAATCTCCAGAGTCTGGGGCCTGAAATTGTCCTTTATAGATTTGGTATTATATCTCCAGCACTCCTCCTCTGCCGCTACGCAGACTTTCACATTTTCAATTTCACCTCTCTGCCTTGTCTTGCCTCAGGATGAGGGTGACACTCACTGTTGCACTGATGAAATGTGTCTTCCCATTCATACATCTGTGGAGCACATCTAACCCATGTGAAAGATATGGTCCAATTAACTACAACAGGGTTTTAGAGGGACACGATATGGGAACCAAACAAGTAACGTGGCTCTGCTCTAGTGTTAAGGGGTGATCTAATCCTGGGAGAAAGCAAATCCCCTAATATTCTATCTGCCTATCCGAACCATGACATGGTTTGGAATGGCGACTGCAGGTTCAATCTGGCCCTATCCATCACAGGCTGTTACAGGGCAGGGAAGTGAGTGATAAAGCTCAGAGCATCCTGGAAGACAATATTTCAGCATTTCATCCGCATCCTTGGCCAATGTGACCTGCTTGCTGAACACTTTTTAAGGGGTGTCCAATTCAGTGGAGCACTGCTGAGCCACGCACATCTGCATAAGTTGCTGTCAGACGGGAGATAGTATTGTGAATTGTTTGGTTATCATAAAAGAAGCTGCTTTTGTCTCAGCCCTATGGAATACTAAGTTTTTGTATTTGCAACACAACATTCATCCCGTGGTTCTTTTTTTCTTTTGTATGTGTGTATTCCTGTGGTTCTTGTATGGTAATTTATCATCCAGGTCTTGATACATACTGAGAGAGAGCCAAGTGAATGTATTGGCAACTGGCTCCCATGCTGCTGTACATTACCTTGGGCTATGAAAACAGTAAGGATGTCAGACATAGATGCAACGCTTTTTTGCATTCTCAAAGAACATGAATAGCCAAACCCGGCAGAGAGGAAATGGAGGTTCAGGCTGTGGTTCACCAGTCTCTGGCTTCCGTGCTATGTTTAAGTTTCAAAAGCAGGTAATTTCACCTTGGGTAGAGGTAATGGAAACAGCCTAGGTGGGCAACGTGGTGGAGGTTTAATAATGGAAACCAAAGTCTGCAGAGACAAGCCTGTCTTTTTGAGCAACAGAGAAAGTCCATTACCCTCAGTGTTCCTTTGCCTAATGCGACATCTTATTCGTAATTGAAAATCAGAGGTGTGTTAATGCTCACAGATCAAAATGTAGTGGAGTGGTGGCCTGTAGGCCATTGTCAGATGGCTTGAGACAGAGCCAGAAATATCCTCAAAAGAAGGAAAGTCGTGTTCTTAAACATTCCTTCCAACCCTTTTTTGTCTGACATATCCCAGAGCCGAGCTGTAGTTCCCCCAACACCAACACCGTCACTCAAGATTTTAAAGTGGATTTTAAGTGACACTGCATGAAAGCGGATATTAAAAGGATCTTTTTATACGGATGAACTGACTATTTTCAGGCTGTTTTTGGTGACTTATTCTTTCTTAACTACCACTTGAAGTGGCTAATTATTTGAAGTGTTTGTCCATTACTTTAAGCTGTGTTTTCTACATTTCTATCCATTCATCTAAGCTAACCATTTCATTACTAGTTTAACTTTTCTTCTAGCTTTCACGCAGTTTGTCGGGAAAAACATGGCCTTCGGGGTTTTACAGCTGACTCAGGCTGCCAGCAGCACTGTAATCTGTAATCCTGACCTGGTGTTAATTTCCTGCCCACAAAAAAAATTAAAACAGATTCTTTATCATATTGTCATTAAATGATTTATATTTTTCTTCAGTACTTGAAATACACCACAATCTCCCCCTCTTTCCACTGTCAGCTGTCACTGATCTGAAGTGTCATTGGAGCAATTTTTTTTTCTAATCACAGTGGAGTTTCTGTGTTTCCATGCATGTTAAATGGTTTAGATAGTTAAATTGACACTTAAAAATATGCACAACCTTAGTCATTTGCCTAATTACTTGCTTGTTGATCATTTGTGAACGGCACTCATTTGCATTTATCTTTTCTTCTCATAGTCCTCCATTTCTGGAGGCTCATGGGTGTGCTTACTTGTAAACTAATTACTGTAATGATGTGAGACCTGAATAAGTGACTCACGGTACAGTGAGAGTTTCCTTCTCTCTTTTAAAGTTATTATTATTTCCTGTGCAGCCACTGACTTCTTTCCAAAAGGGGACAGGAACTGTTATCCCAACTTACTCATGATTTACAGCTGCATGTATATCTGCTGTAGTCAACATATTTATTAGTGAAAGTGACATTGCATTATGCCGACTCCCCCTGAGGAATATTAACATTAAATATCATGCTCATCCAGCTTCACGATAACCCGGTGGCTGGCTTTGCGGGGCGAGAGAGTGTGTGTAAAAACTTCCATATTAAAAGCATTATAAAGAGCAGATTTTTCACTCCCACCTCCCTCATGAAAAATGTACAGCGGCATATTCATTACTTCATTGAGCTAACTGAGTGTGACAAGCGGAGAGCTGCAGCGACGGAGGGCAGCAAAGCAGCACTACAATAAAGCCTTTGGCCACTCTCTGAGGACATAGCTACCCCAGCCACTCGTGGGAGCTTCCTCTCTGCACACGGTTTGGATTTTTCCAAAGGGGTTAGAGTGCGGCACACGGCATGAGACGGAGTTCACTCCAGCCAATTTGCTCTCTAATCTAATGCTTCCATAGTCCAGCAGTAATCAACTCACTGCCTTTATGGTGTGATGAATATGACCCATGAGCTAGGACTTGGGGCCCTTATGCTATAAATATCGCCATGCATTTCCATTAGTTTACAAGACATATGCACATAATCCCAGGAGTGGATGCATTTAGCATCAGACATGGGGCTTTTTGAATGAGCTGTATTGTATCTCATGCATACAAAGAGATAGCTAGAGATACTGTAACCGTCATGAGATATGTAGCCCTGTATGTATCGGCCGGTGCCCAATGCATCAAAATGTTACTGTATGCACTCATAAGATAAACAATTGCAAACCATACAATATCTGTATACTGTCTACTGGTCCCATTTATCTGTTTAATATATTGAAACACTGATTCCCGAGCACAGTTCAAGTTGAGGATGCTGCCTGTCTTTATTTTTGGATGATCCATTCACTGGCCCTTGCAGCCCTGTCTCCTTCCGGCCCTGCCTGTCTGATCCTGGGGTGTTATCCTGGGTCACCCCTCTGCCCTTTTGTCTGATTAACAAAAACAATGCCCTGCCCAGAGCTGCATCTGCCCATATTGTCTCCAGCCACAACAGAACTACAGTTGTGACTTTGCTTTGATGACCCTCTGCAGCAAAGGCAGCAGCATCAGCAGCGACAATGCCTCTTAATCAAGAGCAACAGCTTCTCTCAGACGAATGTGGGCTGCGCAAATGAATGGATGCCGCACTGTAAGATTGGGCCCGGCACCAGGGGTGAGATGTGAGATTTAAATAATTTCTGAGACTGTGGAGGAGTCTGGAGAATGGCAGACAAGCTGACTAATAATACAGGATTCAGTAACAAGGGCTGCTCGGGCCGAGGTTGATATTTGAATTCCTGCAACAATGAAAAAATAAAAATAATTAGGATATGATGCTTTGAGGCGGTTTTATTTTGGTGAACAGACGAATTTCTGGTATGGGAATAATTAATGGATTCCAAAAGCAATAAATCATGTGGACCTCTGGACCTACATCACCTCATTTATTACAACAGCATCAGCACAGCTCTCATGAGACCTAAGATTGATGCAACAAATGGTGTGTGTGTTTTTTTTCTTCTTCTATCTGGAGAGCGATTTTCAAAAGGAGCCCACATCAGATCTCACAAGTGTCATTTGTGCTTTCCTCTTGTGGAGGAACGTTGTGTGGGAGTCAGGCATATTCACCACTCAGCTATCAGAATAACTCTAATTAGGCTATTTTTAACACATCCTTTTCAACAGCTCTCGGGTGTTTACATTTGCTAATGACAGCCTGAGTAAAAATCACCTATCAACTAGCATCACCATCATCGCCACGAACACATTAAGATGAATCCTCTCCCAAGAATAAAAATGCCATCTAACCCGGGCTGCCTTCACTATTTATATAGAGCATGCATATGTGCAGTAGCTGCAATATGCATACTTGTGTATTCATGTGACATTTTTACATTTGACATTACATTTCAGCAAACTAATTAATAGGCACTGAGGCACATCGTTTTGATAGTATTGGTTTTTTTTGTGTTGTGAGGACGAAACATCTCTTTCAAATAAGTGCATGCACCATATTAGATGATTTGTAATTACTCTTTTTGCATCCATGTGATTTTTTTCTAAAAATACAGCATATCCTTCTGTTTATAAAAATATCTTGTTTATCGTCGTTGCGCAAAGAAAAAAACAACCTTTTAATATTTCATCAGGGGTTTGAAGTGTGTCTGAGTATTCAACACTGAGTTGATGGTCACCTTGATCTACAGTAAGGGTATACCAGGCTCATAATGTATCATCTTAATATTACAACCGGGACTCATATTTTTTTCTGTGATATTTGTGGACTGTCAGTAAATTCATAAGGGACAGGAGAACATACACAGGCCCGTTTCTAGTGTTACCCTCTGACAAATCAGGCTATATTGCTCCATCTAGTGGCCGTTGGAGGAAAAGCAGACATCTCCAATCCACAGAGGAAACACTGTATTTTTTTCTTTTTTAATAAGAATATAAACAGTTCCTAACCCATCACAAGACGTAATGTAGCATTCTCTCAGGAGCATCACTAAGCCCTGAGGCAAGGCCAAGTCTTCTCATTATTATTTGCCACCAAAACACATTTGTGTGGAGTAATGTTCCAGGGACAGGAGCCTCCCTGAATATGGACAAACATTTCTATTTGGTCTGTGTGATAAATAAGTATTTGTACATCGCCAAGATAAAGCAGCTCAGAGGAAACAATATCGGCCACGAAAGCTCCTCCGAAGTGAATTGCATTGGTGTGTAGCGTCCAAAATAGATAACCAGGAGATGATTATTAGATCTTTCCTCCCATTTATTACAGAAAATAGAGAATAAATGTTTACAAATATATTTCATGCTAAGGTATGTGAGGATGCACAGCGCCACAGCCGGAAGGTCATGTGGCCTCTTTCCAAGTGAGTAATTTGATCGGTGCAGCAAACAAAGACAGTCTCTGGGCAACCAGCACTCACTGCATCATTATGCCCATCGGCAGATCTATGACATCCTCTGTCAACCACACACATACAGAAAGAGACGCACACACACATTATTTCTCCACTGGCAATAATGACTTCAGTTTTGGATCCCTTCAAGCCTTTCTCCGCAGAGCTACATGTCATCAGACGACTGAACCACAGTTTGTACGGGACTGGTGGCAGAAGTCTGGAACCTGGATGCGCAAAGGGTCCTCTGGCAAGATCGCACCCACCTGCTGAGCACGTCAGCCTGGCTCCATTACGGTGCGACGTCCCCCTGCTGGATCACTGCTGTGGTCAGCTGAGTGCCGGAGCGGAGGTGGTCCTGGGGGTCAAAGGACGTCAGAAATTCATAGATTTCCATCATGTGGCCTCTGCCCTTCGGGTCCCTCCAGGCTTCGGAGAGAGGCCACAAACAGCCCCGAGCCCCTCTGGTGTCTGTGTAGACGTGAGTGAGGACGAGGCCTGGAACTCCAGGAGGATTCCCGATGAAGTCTTGAAAGCAAGACTCAGTGGTAGAACAAAAAATAACAGTTTATATTTACATATAATGTTAATAACATTAACATTATATCTGTTGCCTGTCTTATTTCATATCAGATGTTGTGCCTGTTGGAAAGTATACGTCAAGGCTGGATTACTAACAGGACAACTGCCGCAAGGCCCCAAACACTAAAAACTGAAATGTTTAGAGCTGATATAATTAATAAATGTACTGATTATCTACATTATATTGTTTTAATTGTTACCTTGGTCATGACCTGACTGTGTTTTATTGAAGAATAGACAGTGTGTGTAGAATATAGTAGCTCTGTTTTGTTGAGCTGCAAACTCAAACTGAGGTCGTTTGTAAGGTCTGTATCAAATATCCAGGAGAAGGTTATGCCTTGTGTTTATTTGAGGACTGAAAGTGTATTCAGGACAGTGTATTTACAAATGTCAGCTGGTTTAACCAAATCATCATACACAAACACAGTGTTATTATACTGCTAATTCTGCTGTGTGCTGTTTGCCAGGTGGGTGCTGGACATTAATTGTACAGGGAACTAGGGGTCAGTAGGAATAAGGGGAGGATTTTTGCCCCAGTGCCTCTTGACAGAGTAATCCCAGTTAATACTTTGTATAGTTATGGTTCCGAATGTGCCTTTATCCCAGTATTTGTTTTGTTAGGTTCAACCAGTCCTGTTAAAGTTCGACCAGACTCACAGAAGACATTTGCTAAAGCAGCGAGGCACAGCCATCTCTCTGATAAACACACTGGACCTCAGGTGGGTGATGACTGACTGTATTGCAAAAACAGCATTGATTTACTTGCATTTATTCATATTCCATTAACACTGCAAACCCCAGTAGATTTTCTGTTTTCATTTACTTCAATTTTTCCACCTTTACTCTCAGGGCATAAAAACAGATGAATACAATCAATCTTGCAGTGCAGACAAAACAAACATTTGATTGAAACAAAAGCTGTTTTTTGTTCTGGATAATTAATCACTTCACTATCATAACGCATATTAAATATGAAAGAATAAACCACACACATACACAGAACTCCCTCCGGGTTTCACCACAACAGGTTGAAGCCCCACACCAGCAAAATGTAATGTGGGCAGGTGTTCACTTTGAGAATATAATCATGCTTTATTATCTTGCTTCTCAATCAGCTAATTGAAGTAATCATAATTACCCTGACATACATTAGGATGGTTTGGAGCAACTTTACAGCAATCTGCTGGAGTGAAGAGCGGGGGCTTGATGGATGCTTGTATTTGAACTGCCTGACACGTGGGAGGAGAGTGGTGAACCCGGTGCTGCTCACCGATGTGTTCAAACATCTAATTGTCTGATTGACTCAGAATCAGATTCACTTAATGGAAGGTCTATCTGGATTTTTGTGTCTTGCACGTGTCATTCAGCAGCATTGAGGTTTAGGTAGGACAGCTCCAGTCTGTTGCTTTGTCAGTCCACCACTTTGGTCCAGATTGAAATAGCATAGCTATTGGATTGATTGCAAATACATTTTCTTCAGAAATCCATGAGTCTGAGAATGTGAATCCTGATCACTTCGGCGAACCCCAGACTTTTGACTCCACAGGGAACTAGTTAGTTGACCCAGTTGAAACAAATCAACACATCTCAGCGTGAAGCAATAGAGCCATACAGCATGTGCACAGAACGGGGAGAAACCCCCCACACGCCAATACCCACCACTTACACCTACATGGAACACAATTAAAACACCAAGCAACCACATCAGCATGTGGCATAAACGCAACAACTGTACATGTCCAGTATGTCCACACATGACGGAGGTGATATTCCAGTCTAACACCACAATACATATCAGTAGAACGCTCCGAGTCCACTGATTCCATTGGTGTTTGACCAACTGTCATCGAATAAGCAGCTGAAGACGAGCAAAACAAAAATATCGTTCCAAAAATGTGGGCATAAAATGGCATCTTGAATCGCATGTGCTACATGCTAAACGTGAAGCTGTGAAGCCACGCGGCAGCTGCACAGAAACCGGTGTCAAACCCTCTTCACCGACACGAAACACAAGTAAAACACCGAGCAACTACATCAGCATGTCACATTAACACAACAACTTGCCATGCCCAGCATGTTCATGGTGACAGAATTGATAGCTGCCGCTAACGACATGCTAACAACACAAGCTACACATCATGCTAACGCCCAGCCTCCGCGGATTCCAACGGCATGCTTTCTCTAACTCTCACACCAACATGCAGCAGCAGCTCCGCAAATGTTCGTATCAAAGAGCGCTATACATAAATCAAGTCTTACCGTCGAAGTGTTGTCACGAAAAGTTGTGTTTCGATCCATAAATCCGCTTCGGTGTGCGAGCACAAAGACCACTCGTCGTTTTGAGATGTTAATCCGCCTGGTCCGTCGTTCTTCGACAGAACGTGAAATGTGGCCTCGAAAAAAAAAACAAATTTGTCTGACGACATTACTACACCACAAAGATCGTTTACAGAAAGACAGATGATCACCCGTCTTCGTTAAAACGGTTACCCAGGAATTTTAGCTAAAGTGAACATGCAGATCTGGACTCATTACAGACCTAAAAGTATAAGTATAAGTAAAAGTTTATTTGTACTGTAAGGTCATCGGATTGGTGTCATGTAAAGAACGGAAGGAATGAAGAAGGAAAGAAAGTTATCAGCATTAATTAGTCTATTCTGATTCAGTATTTTAGCCACTGACAATAATAAAACTATAAATGTTATTTTTAAGGAGTGCATCTCCTCTGATCTGAGACTACGGACGGAGAACTCACTGGCAGTCCGACGCTTCACATACACATCTGCAACCCAGAGGTCAGAATCCAATGACCTTTAATTGTCTCCTTTTAATAATTATAAAGCTAAACAATGGTTCAAACGTTTAATGGCCAGAACTTCCCATTCATTTTCAGGAGTTATGAGGAAGTTGGTTGGCATACAAAGTTACCACGGTACTTGAAGGCACCAGAAACAACCCTGGCAAAAATGGCTCCAAAAATGGCCGACCCAGTGTCTGATCGTCCCTCATCGAGGAGCTATAATAGCCGACCTCAGCTGTGGCAGGTGAGCCGTGAGAACACAAATGGACAAAAACTGACAACGCTGGAGCTCAGCCGTTTTCTCTTTCCCCCAGCTGGGAGTTCTTAGATGTTTACAACTGACTGAAGGGAATTGATTTGATTTTTTTTAATCGGTGGTTATTGTGTAAAGAGATAAACATAACAGGGCAGGATCTAAACAATAGAATAGGTCAATTACTTCTGCTGAGCTGAAGTCACTTTTTCCACACACGAAATAGTACTCTCAAAGACCTGCATCAGTTTTGACTTGGTGGTATTCTGTTTTTTTTTCAATATTCAGTAGTATTTGCCAACAACTAAATTAAAGTATATGTTTGATACTATACTGTATGTTAACTTTTTTTTCTATCCTTATTAAGAACCAAGGGGGTTGGTGTTTGTTGATTGGATTTGAGAAAAATAGGAAGAATATAGAATATTACCCGGCGTGTCCTTTAATATCTTAACATTAAGACACACTGATTGCAGATTGCCTATGTGAGCGGTCACAGGTGTGTGTTATATGTTGACGTGAGGACAAAATCAGACCGTCTTCCTAAATGTAGATGCGCGATAAATTCTGTTCAAACGATCAATTCTTGCTGTCCTCTCCAAGTCTATCGGAGCTGAGTGGAACAGGCAGCAGCTTCGACTGAGGAATGATGCCAAGAAACCCATATCATTGTAAGTTCCCCACAACCAGTGAAAACTTATATAAAGCAGTTTATATGCTGATCCACAGTGACCCCCAGTGACCTTACGTCCTCCTTATTTTGTAGCTGCAGTGGATGTCCAAGGTCAGGACAAATCCCACTGTACACGTGAGTACTTTGTGTTTCGAGAGGTCACCGCGAGTGCCTGACAAACATGTTGGCACGGGTTCATGAATCCATTTCCCGGACATGTATCCACAGAGCTGACCTTGACCCGCTGTGTTGTTCTTATGTATTTGCAGTGGTGCAATTGGCTCTGAGAACATGGATAACATTGATAACATGGATGAAAACTTTCAGCCGTTAACCCTGAGGAGGAGCATCGTGCCTCCATACACGCCCACAGCGCGGTGAGACACACCTTTATCTCACACATACATACATACATACATACATACATACATACATACATACATACATACATACATACATACATACATACTGTACATACATTGGATCTACAGACATTTATTTTGTATTTTAAATATTTTTTCTAACACTTACTTTCTGACAGACCTTTGAAATTCTTTGCAAATGTTGACATTCAGCCTCATTATGTGTAAACTTGTGATATTGTGCCAGACGAACCACCATTCCTGGTTATACAGGCAAGGCTGCCTATGCTGACTCCGGTGCTGATGCTGCAGTCTCTGTCCTAGCTGTCGCCACTCCTGCACGCTCCTCTGGGTGAGTCCTCACAGTAACTTATATGAAACCACTTAGGCAGCAAAACAAATCATTACGTCCTCAAGTTTGCTGCTCAGTAGGCCATCTGTCATTTTTGTTGTCATTCAAGGACTATTTTTTTTTTATGTCAAACTATAATCTCCCATCTTCTTAAATTTTCTCCTTTTTCTATTCTGATGTACTCTGTTTATACTCTTTTTGTATGATGCCGCTTTAGGAAATTGGTCTGAGACTTTTGGACCTCACTGTGTCCCTAATATACATCATTTGTATCATGGCTCCAAGACCCGGGGGGGGGGGATAATTATTACAAATGTCCACTGGAGGGCGATCTAATGCACTCCACTGGCATGTCACACCTCACCACATGGATGTGCCCTTATTTTACTGCCATTCCTGTGAAAATTTAATACAGTTTAGAGTAATCGTCGTTACTACCAAAATTATACTTGTACAATTAAATTAATAAACTAAGATTCAAGATGGTGGTAAATTTTTAGCATGTGTTTAATGATCTTTGTGAATAGAGGCAGAATTTAACCTTAGCCGTAACAATGCAGCAAAGACATCTTTTAACCTATATCCTTTGTTTTCTACAAATCATAAGAAGGGATGTCAAGGTGCAGAGTGGAATTCCTGCCTCAGTCTGACTGAAGGAACAAATAACAAAAACACATAATCCATAACCACTTTTGTATTTCAAGCGAAATTAGAGAGAACAGATTAGGAACAATGTTATTGGAAAATGAGCATGTGAGATGATTACAGCCGTAATAATGTCTTTATGTTGAATTTTAATTTTGAGTTCTCTCTGTCACCCTTCCTCTCTCCTTCCTTCCTTCGGCATCAAGTTCTTCAGGTGTTTGCATGAGCTAACTGTGGGTCTTATTATTTCTTTTGGATGAGTGGGCTGGTGAGATATTGGTCAGTCGGTAACCGTAATTAGAAATGTTGAGTCAGAGTTTAAAAAAAAAGAGAAAAATGTAACAATGGATGTCATTCCTGAAACAGTACAGGGTGGAAATTTGTGGTGAAATTTAAATGAATTTTTGACTTTTTAAAATAATTTAAAATCCCACAAAAGTGTTGTAGCAGCCGTCTTAACTGAGATAATGACCGTTTACATGAATGAACGTGATAAGTGCTTCAACAAGCCTCCACTCTGGGATTGCTGTCTGTCTGTTAAGGAGGCGTAAACCTGTTTCCTAGTTGGGCCTCATTTGAGCGAACTTTACCGGCTTTTGGAGCAGGCATCTCCAGATGGCTGAATCCAGAGCAGCTCGTGGTAATCGTGGTTTTTCACAACCCAGATCCATTTTCCTGGTGACGACACCCCCTGAGATCTGTTTCCTCTGCTGATTAGGCTGGCCTCCCATATGTTTTTCCTCAAAACAGAAAAAAAAGACATGTATTTGGATTGATTAACTGTCTGCTGCGACAGTTAGTCATCCTCTGGATTTTTTTTTGCTTGCCAGAGCTCACTCTTTACACTGCGTTACAGTGTCTCTGGGTATTTTTTCAAGACTGTAGTCGTTTTATATATTTAGTCTTTCACTATGAAGATGACTGTTGGGTTTTGGGATTTCTTATTTTTTTTAATTAAAAAATGATTAATAATTTAGTAACTTATTATACAAAATAATTACATATTTTCCCAGGGCAATTGAAGAAGCAGGGAGTCCTGTTTTCAGCCATGCGGCTCCCCTGTCCAGAATGGTGACCACCACGACCCCCTGTAACCCCTTCCTGAGACCGCGCGCTCCTGGTCTCACACAGCGACACACAAGGAGACATTAGACAAAGCAGATAAGAAAGTTTTGAAGGTGTCAGCTTCCTTTTCATGCCATTCAATCTGTTTATATAAATACGTCTATAATGATGTGATGTCAGTGACTGATTCGGAGAGAGTTGGAGAATAATGAGATGCCCCATTACCATAATTCCCCTGATTTAGATGAGTGGTTTTCTAACTCTGGGTAGTGAGTGCTCGCATTGTACTCTTAAACATTCACTCTCTCACTGATGCGCTCACTGTGTGTGTGTGTGTGTGTGTGTGTGTGTGTGTGTGTGTGTGTGTGTGTGTGTGTGTGTGTGTGTGTGTGTGTGTGTGTGTGTGTGTGTGTGTGTGTGTGTGTGTGTGTGTGTGTGTGTGTGTGTGTGTGTGTGTGTGTGTGTGTGTGTGTGTGTGTGTGTGTGTGTGTGTGTGTGTGTTTAACAGGGAAAATATTGAGGGAATTATGGGTTTTCTTTACTAATGTTACATGTTTCACGGTATTAACTATGATGTGTATAATAGATCTATAATGAGTAACGTTTTGGTATTAACCCAAGCTAATTTGCTCAGAAAACACTGCACTCGTCATTTGTCTGTTTTTTATAGATGTTACCCAATATAATTGACAATATTAAGTGTCTGCCAAGCTACAGCTTTATGTCTGTGGTTTGTTCAGCTTCACGCTTAGACAGGCAATAGGGATGCGCTAATTTTCCTGTTTCTATTCATATATTTTGTTTGAGATTAACATTTCACAAGAATTTGTACTTGAACACACTCTTGTCAGGAGTAACGGTTGTATGATCGATAATGCATCACTATTCTTAATCCACATCTCAGTTATCTAAGAAGTAGTTTGTGATGGTTTGATCACAAGACCTGCAAAGTCTTCGGCAGCAGCCATTGTTTGGATAAATAATACGAGTACTCAACACTCATAGGTTGGACCCATAGACTGTATATAAAATGTACGGTAGTCACCGGGTACGGAAAGTGAAGGCAATGCAGAAATGCACCATTTACAACCACTGGAGTCGCCCTCTGCTGGTCATTCAAGACAATACAAGTTTTACGCACTACTGCATTGGCATCACTCTCCGTATCCGGTGATTATGTCCATTTTTATATACAGTCTATGGTTATAACCCCCCCCCCCCTCCGTTATTTAGCAAACCGACATAAGGCCGGTATAAATCTTCTCATCTACGTCTTAGCAAGACACCAAGGAAAGGAAATTGTTACTATATTGTACCCCAGACCATTTTGCTGTTGTGTGTAAGACCAATAAAACTGAGTAACCCTCCTCACAGCAATCATAACTCTATTTTCTAAAAATATAAATAAATAAATAAGGCCCCCCTCCTCCTCAGATTTTCCAGCCTGTGGTCTGAATCTCATCACTGACTCCTTTTCAAAACAGGCTCACAAACATCATGATTGATTCAGCCACTATCCTCCAGGATCTCTCAATGCCTGCCTGGGCCGGAGATTAATTTCCTTCTCCTCATCTTAATTTTTGCTCATCGCCTCTCTATAAAAAGGCTAAATGTCAAGCATGCCTGACTCCTTCTAGTGACACGTCTATTCCAGCAGATAATTACCATAAGGAAATTGATGCTTTAGTGTGCAGAGGGGAATTTAATTTACTCTGACATCCTCAGAGCATAATGCATTCCTAAAGAAAAGAGTTTTTCAGTTTGCAATTGACTTTTTAGATAAATTGGACTATTTAATGTGATTATCAGTCTTGAACGTCTTTGACTTATTAAGGTGTTGAAACCAATTAAGGGTTACATGCTGCTCTTGCTTCCAAATGTGAAACAGTGAATACTGCTTAAAGATCCATGAAATAAGAACCAGCCGGAGTCTATTGTTCAGTAGTCGACCTGCTACGTTGCCTGATGATGTTTTGAGACTTGCCATAATGATATTAATTACAGCGACATCAGGTTGTGGATTAACCTGAGGGAGCAGAGGGTTATGTTTGGTTTGATTTGTATAGCTGTCGATTGCAGTCTGTATGTGAGGTATGATCTTAGAGGCTGCAGAGTTAAGTAATATTATTATATAGTGTTTGCAATAAAAAACATTGAAGCCCTCTGCAGAATTTTGCTTTAATTTGTAAACATTACCAATAACAATTTACATGCTTTTTAGAAGTCAGCATTTAGGATGATTATCATTAACTCAGCCAGTGTTGAGTATCGATGCCAGTTTTTGCAGTAGCCTCTCTAAAGTCTTCACTGAATCATTGGTCTGACAGTATTTTGCTTCTCAGACATGTGAGTGAGTGAAGCTGCTGTGTCACAGAAGGGGACACTATCTCTGGGTCATGGAAGACCCCAGGCACGATTGGACACCTCTGCGTTCACTGATAGCGCCGCGTCACATTAAAGTCCCAGCATTCCGTCAGTGTGGCCACAGGAGTCGCACCCGTCCTCCTGCAGCCTTGTCATACCTGCAGGTGTCCGAGAACTACAGCTTCCGACCTTGTAGACGAAAGCAGCGCCAGTCGCGAGGCTTTGAGGAAGTCGGCGAGCGTTGCTGCAATCCCTATAATGGCCGTGAAGACACAGCGGGCCACAGTGCTCCTGCCCAAAGTTCCTCCTTTTGCAACCAACTGCCTGAATGTTGTGCTTCTTAGGAGATAAGGGCGGCTTCCAACGAAAGGTGACTCAGCAATCCAGCACAGACAGCCTCTCCTGAGATAAGAGCGCAGAGGGGGGCCTGAGGACAGTGGGATACTGGGATAAACAGTCACAAGCAGAGAAAACAGTGGAGTATAACCATCACTTACTCAGGGAAAGTGAATATAAACTCCCGTCACTTAATCAGCGGTAAATATACGTGCAGGAAGGAAAAGGCTTTGAGTAAGAATTGAATGATTACAGCAAATATCCACCCCGGCAGATATTCATGAGAGATGATAATGACAGGTCAATTAGAGGTGAGTTGGCCAAACCAGAGGTGTTACTCATTATTTATTTAGATTTCCCATCAATATTAATCCACAATTTATATTTATTTTAATAATTTCAGACAATATGTGGGCACCCATCGTTATCTGGATTCAAATTTTACATCTGCACAGGGGACTGACCCTTAGTTGGCCTGTCAAGTAGGATTGGAAAGTAGTTATTAAACACAGAATAGTGATTTGAGCCACTGCTAGTTGATGGAAGTCTCAAGACTTTCAGAATGAACTATGGAACAAGTATGTATCGGATTTGTTCATGATGTGTCTCAGTCTCAAGTCACTTCTCAGCAGTTTGGAACTAACTGACTTGAGTGTCTCATTGAGCTCATACTGATGGAAGCATCCGGAACTCAAACATTTCACAGAGTCAGGCATGTAGTGTCAGTTTGCACAAAACCAGAGGGAAAACCACACTTTAGTGAAAAATAATGCATCATCTGCAGGACTGGGCCACGGGCTGAGAGACGACACATTCAGTTCACACGCATCCTAAAAGAGAAAGTAACACCGGGTAGAAATGTTGATGGAAGAAACAATTCGCTCTGGTTCAGACAGACTCCCGATTCCGGACACTCTGGCTGATGTGACGAGGTGGGACAGGGGGCTCCGACACCGAGGGGACCATCACTGGAGAGGAAGTCAAATTGATGAAAGACTATATAGGAAAGGAGAAAAAAACTCATTACATGGAATAGAAAACAGTTGTGTTAATTTCATGGACTGCCTCAGCGTGCCAGAACAGGTGACAGTGGGGGAGCTGTCCAATATGCAAGTGAGGGGACCAGTGAGGGGACCAGTGAGCCCCCCCCCCCCATCAGCTTCCTCGGTGAGAATGAAATAAATAAACAATGAACGGTCCACTCTCCTCGCGCGCCTCATCCCATCTCATGCATGGCTGCCAGTAATGGTCTACTGGGTGTCAGCCTTTATTGGCACGGCACAAAGCAAGTGCCAAGGGCTCGGTGGCCCGACTGCGCGCCGCAGACTCGGCCCGTGGATAAAAGCGAGCAAAATGCCTCAGACGAGCTCAGAGACATAGTCATGTTGGGCTGGAACGAGGAAGTGCAGTGGAGAGGGGAGGGACTCCGGGCGCAGCTCCATGGGGCCGCCGCGGCGCTGCGACCTTCTGCACATGGAGCCGGGGAGAGTTGGAAGAACTTCATACTGCAAACTCAAGGAATAGCAGGTAAAGTGACTTCCACCGCGCCTCTGCAGCTCCACTCCGACCTCGGAGACTCGCTCGGCGTCTCTGAGCTGAGATAGTTTGTCGTGAAGATGTTTAGGAGTCATTTGTACCTGGCTGGGAAAAGAAAAGAAAACTCTCCTTGTAGTTTCGGTGCAGGTGCGCCGCAGCACCAGATCCCGTCCGTTGCGCGTAATTCTCTGCCGGTGTGGGACATGCAAGGGATCCACAAAACAGTTAATGTTATTTGAATTAATACAGTGAAATATCTTTATTTTAACTCGTTATTTGTTCCTGTGTAGCAGGTTATTTAAGTGAAATAATGGGACGTTCCCTATTTTCCACGTGTAATTTTTTATTTTGGGAACGTGGATGAATTATTTCACCAACCCTAACCCTTTTTTAGATTTATGAATGCACATGTAATTTTTTCAATGACCTTATATGTAGCCGTGAATGTCTTTACACTTTCCCCGCGTTTAATACATTTTACACTTCTATTATAGCACCTGTTGCAACAGATGTGCGCACTCACTCCACTCCACATATAGTTTCTCTGTATCTCAAATTCAGCAAAATTATTTAAAGACTTATTCACATTTTAAAAAAAAATAAAATTATTAGGACGCAAATTTGTTGAGGGTAAAAAATAAATAAATAACAAACCGAATGTGAAAATATTTTTGGCGCTGCGTAAACAGGAAATCAGTACGCGCCGGCTGAAGCTCATGTCTCAAATAAGGTATTTGTCAATAAATCTGATAATTTCTCCCTGTTAAGCTTGTCTCGGGTGTTAAACGTGTTCGTGAAGGGGAGAACAGAGAACAACACATGTAGGCAGGACTGTTGAAACTTTTTACACTTCTGTCACTGAGGTGGAAAGTTGTTCCTGAACGCCCAGAAGAAGAAGAAGAAGAAGAAGAAAAAAAAAGAGACCGACTCATCGTTAAATATGTTCTTCTTTTTAAGAAGCAAAGTGGCCGTAGACGCTGAGCCTCTGTAGGAAATAATTTGTGCTTCAACGAGGCTGAAAATATTTATGCAACTTAAGAATGTATTTATTCTTCCACAATTGGCAGCAATGGGTTCTGTGTGAGTTGGTTCACATTTGAAACTTCGAGACAAAACACAATGTTATGTGTAATTGTCATTTTCAGCAAGTAAATATTTAACTTTACATTTTAAGTCAAATGTTTTTTGTGACGGGTTTGAAACATTTAAGGGTTCAATTGCCGGGTCATTTAAGTAAAACCAGACTTGAATGCAAACAGTCAAGCCAAAAACTAATACTTGGCAAAAAGGCAAGTCCACTTTAATTTTTATGTCAAAATGTGTAAAATGAACCCCCAGTACCTGCACAGACTTTTTCATAGTTCAGAAGGAGAGGTGCTGAAAGTAAATCTGTCTGCAAATCCATTATCTTTCTTGTCAGTAGAAACAGAAGTAGGAGGGGGGGGGGGCAGAGGAAGACAGGCAGTTATTAAAATGATTGTACTGTCTGAATAGCAGAGTAGTGAAGTGTGTCAGATGCAAATGAAGGAAACTTCTCTTCAGCGCACCTTGGCTCTCCCCTCACCCCCTCGATCGGCTCCCAGAACACATCGGCTCACACTATCTACCCACTGACACCCATACATTTCACGAATTACTGATGGGAATCTTCATGTGCATATACGAACAAATGTGACCCTGTACCACGTTGCTTGGAAGCGTAGGACAATCTCTTTTCCCTAATGGTTGATAAGAAAGTGCACATAGCTTCATTACTTCTCATGAAGTAATTTCTTTTGATTAGTTAATGTCTAAAAAAAACTAGAAACTTTTAGAACAGTATGTCAGTAAAAAAACAGAAATTATATTACCACTCACACACACACACACACACACACACACACACGTACACGATAAATATATAATGCTATAGTTGTAGCAAATCGTATTTACTGTAATATGCATCTCCTTGGTCGTATGGTAACACTTATTTTGGATTTTTATAATCAATCATTCTATTTAAGTCACAGACTTCTTTAAATGATGTCATACTTTGTCAAGTGCAAGAATTTTTAATGCAAGAATTTAATTTGGTTCCAACTGAAACACTTAGTTTTTGTTACATCCTTCACCCTATCCTTTTTTACTTGAGCCTGTCGCATATTTACTGTTAATTTGAAATGTGTATTGCGTTTACTCATTTCCACTTATGTATCCATACCCACCGGTGTTTGAGCTTCCTCCAGGGTACCCTGGCTATACTGGTGTGGTCCTCAGTATCTGTTAACGGTTTCGCCGTTTCTCATCTCCACCCTGCTCCCTGGTGTAGCTTTTGCACCTCACTATGAGCATACGCCTCTAACCCCCCCCCCCCCCCCCCCCCCCTCCCCCAACACACCACCATCTACCAAACACACACACACACACACACACACACACACACACACGCGCAGGAGGACGACTGAATTCTGTCAACCCACAAGCCTCTTCCTGCCTCTCCTCACTTGACGCTGTACTCAGACCAAAACTTTTCCAGCACCCCCTCCCCCCCCCCCGCACCCCTGCGCTCTGTGTCAAAAGTCTTCTCTGTGACTTCCATTTCACTGGCTGAAAGATTCTAGCTGCCCACAGTTCATTACTCATATACACACTAACAAGTGGTTACAACCACCACATCGGCAATAAAGGGGAAAAAAATCCTGCCCTTGTTTCAATTTCAGTTTGTTTGATAAAAAAAGAGAAAAAGCCTAAAGTTAAAAGTTTGATGAGTAAGACTTTTAACTAATGCAAAGGACAATTCCAGTTTGGCTAATCACATAACACTCGAGACAGTAGTTCTTTTTTTAAAGAAGTGTCTATAACTTTTGGAAATAAAAAAGCAGCTTGAAAATAGTATCACTTTCTCGAAAAAAAGTAGCTACTTCCTGAATATTCCACGTGCACCTTACTTTCCACATGCCTACACAAATGGGTTGTGGCTGAATGTAGGAACTCTCTTTTTTTATTTCTGTCGAAGCCCCCCTCCCCAACAACACATCCGTGTTTCCCCTCGCACCATCTGCCCAGAAAAAGGGCACATGAGAATACACCTCCCTCTGTACCCGACCTCCAAACTCCAGATGCTGAAGCGCGACGCTGCAGAGTCGGAGCTGGGCAGAGACACACGCAACACCCTTGTGTTGTGCCGAACAAATCATCTGCACCAGTGACCTTTGCCCCCCTCCTCCCATCGCACTTGTATCCTGGGCTTCTGCAGGACACCGAGCTCCTGACTTGACTCCGCAGAATATTGTGTGTTGCGACAGAGCGGCCTGGTCGGTTCCCAGTATTTGTTCCAAATGTGTGGAGCCATCTGTCAGTGAAACAGGAAGGCCTAGGTTCCCCTTCTCCCTTGGGCTCGTTTCGCTATTTTCGGGAGCTTCACTTCTCCCTGTGTGGCTGCTTGGACTGGGCAGCCGCCCCACCAAGGGCTTCTTGAAGTGGCGGAGCTGGGGCCGAGGCTGTCGGGCCCATCTGCTGCAGGCTTGAGGGCCATCCATTATTAATGGGGCCACGAGCACTGGTGACTCCTCAGATATTCAGGCCTGGCCGGAGGTTTGCTTCTGGACTCGACTGCCTCGTCTTGCTCAAAAAAATAATAAATAAATTGAACTTCTCTGTCCTTTGGCCTGCTTCTCTGTCTCTTTTCTTTCCTCGTGGCTCTTCCTGTTGCATTTGCTCTTCTGACTCTTGCCCTCCCGTCGCTATATACTTCTCTGCCTCTATCTATCTATATTGTCGCCTTTCTCTCCTCCTCATCTTCTTCTCCTCCTCTCACATTCTCTCCCTCTCTTTGTTTCTCATTGTGGCGTGCATGCATCTGTGCTCAGGCCGCGGGCTCAGCGATGCATGCTCAGTAAATTAGAGAGAACACGAGCACCGATCAGCTGGGCACGGCGAACACCCGCATCCTCTGTGACCTGGGGCCAGTTAATTTTCTGCTTAATTTTGCGGCAGTCAGTTTGCATTTTTGGATGATTACGTGGCAGGAAATTAACAATAAATAACAAATGTGGTCTGAAAGCTCATTCCCGGGGAAGTCGTGCTACCAGCGGGCCCCATCAACTGGAGCCAAGCCACTTTCCAAGCTCGGTCTCTCTGTCAGACTCGTAATGAAAATGTCTGTGATTCTTTGTAATGTAATGTGGGGGACAGTGGCGTGTCTGCGGCTGTGACAAGAGTGATTTCGCCGAGGTGACAGAGTCACGTCGAGAAGTACACCTTTTACTCCACTCTAGCTTTTTATAATGTTGTTTCCTCAGGCTGCACTTGATTAAACTTACACAAATACATCTCCATCTCTCTCCCATTAGAGTACTTGCACCGCATGGAGACAGAGGAGGCCCAGGAATTGGCCCTGATGCCAGGTAAAAGACTACCTACTTCATGATTGAGCCACTGAGTGCAGAAAGTAGATACAATAGGCCCACAAACAGGCTCTTACACCCACCTGGAGGTAATTTTGCTTCTCGTGAATGAAACGCGTTGAGGGGTTGCGCGGTGAGTGATGGGTGTGTGCTGGTGTGTACCTCCCCAGGCAGGGACAGCCCCCCTACCAACGAAGCGTCCGAGGAGACAGAGGAGCCCATGGCCGTCCCCGAGGACCTGTCAGCCAGCTCCGCCCACCAGCAGAACAACAGAGGGGACAAAGGTACGTGGCAACATCTCCCCAAATTCACCCAAAGCCGGTCAGAACTGATGCTTGCGTAAATTAGTATGAGAGTGTGTGATTGCCACATTAAGTAGAGTGTATCCCATGAAGCAGCAATAAAAAGAGTCAAAACCCACAGCAGTGCCTTTCCCAGCAGTAATGTATTCAATCCCAAAAGCATCCAAATGAGAGTAAAACGGTCACATGAAAGTAACGTCTGTAGTATCAAAAGCACAACATTTATTTAAAAAAGCATAAATATGTTTTTAAAAACGTAATCTCATGTACATCCAGTGGGAGAAATTTGCCATTCCAAATCCCTTGGATAAATTAATTTAAAGCTGCAAAGAGACACATTTAGGTCATTGGCAGAAAAGGTAAAAAGAAGAAAAAAAATATCGTTGATCCATGGCATGTCATTAATAAGCCGAATCTTAAGGAATAGCTAATGTGGCCTTGATTTGAGTTTGTGAACATCAAGCCAGGGAATATCATGGTGAAAATAAGGATGCAGCCCGCAAGAGGGATTCACATCGGTGGTGTATATTTGTCTCAAGTCTTCTAACGTGGGTGTTTTGTGAAAAGAAATTTCAGTTTTGCATGACAGCAAGATGCATCAGACTTACAAACACAGCACAAATATATATTATTTCGTTCATTATTATTGTTTATCCATGAAATTAATAACGTCTTAATACTTTCAAGCACATTAGTGTGTCCATAACGATAGGAACAGTCACGGCTTTTATGATCCGCTCAGATGGAGGAATGTGACGAATTTGTTTCAACAGTTAAAGATGTGAAATGGGTAAAAAAAAAAAAAGACCAAAAAAGGGGATGCATGTCAGGATCGTGAAAATGTGGGTTTGCACATTTTGTTCATGTGAAAAGTGAGCACGACAGCTCAAAATTTCGCCATCCTATCTGTGTTTTTCCACTTATCCAGATAGCGGCAATGATTAGCGGCACAGAGTCAAAAATAAAGTATGAGAGGAAACTGAAATAGGATGTGCAAGAGTTTCCCAAGAAGAACTTGCCATCAGACAATTTCAACACTCCTGGAGATAAAGAGCTCAGGAACGGGGCCAAGCTCCAGACAGATCAGTGCCTCGCTGCACCACTCGGGTCACACACCTGCACACATTTTACTCACCAACGCTCTCGCTCTGACTTTACAACTGTTGAGTTGTCGTGCAGGAATCTCTGAATACTTCTGAACAAGCGCAGCCATTTTTTTTGTGTACATCTCATCTCAGTCGACTGATGGATGTTTAGCACAATCTGGAAAAATCTGGAAATAATGACAGCGGATGATTTAAACGTTTAACTTTCGTTTGCACCGTGTAAAGACAGTAAAGAGGGCACAGCTGTCGGCGTGGATGTCTGACTCCATGTACTGTGTGTGATCTTATGTTCAATCCCGATTCAGTATATCATCTCTTTGCATGGGTGTCTGTGCAGGCTACATGCATCTATATAGGGACAGAAAGAAAGAGCCCAAAGAGCGAAAGAAGGGAAGTGCGAGTATCTGGTACATCTATGCATCGCTGCCGCTGTGATAAAAGCCTGAATGTGTTATAATTATCACCGAGGATCATGTGCTGCTCAGTTCTCTGTAATGAAAAAGGCAAAAAAAAAAAGCAGGGGGTCTGTAAGTGGGACACAGGACCTCGAGGTATCGAATGCTCAAAACCTCAGAAGCCATGTTGTTTCCTGTTACACTCACAGCCTGGGATTGTCATTATTGCTGTGCACCAACAATATTAGAATCCACACATATATGACTCCAAGAAGTAGGGAGGTTTTTATACGTCAGAGTAAAAGCAATTTTGCTCTCAAAATTTTACTGGTTCACTATATTTGATTTTGTCCGACTGAAATAAATGAGCGCAGACAAGATGCACCTCACATCCCAGTTGAACAATTTCACTTTCAGTGATTCGGACAGAACCTTTGTTATTTTCAGATTTCACATGTCTAGTTCCCGAAAACATGGAGGAGAGTTTTTTGTTTTTTTTGAGCGTGAGGGGAAAAGCAGGCTGTTTTTGGTGTTCCTGCAAGTCGTGCTCCGTGTGTTGCTGGCGTGGTTTAACACATGCGGTTCCACTACCTTGCACACAGGGTTATTTTCAGGCAGTGAGAGCAGCACAAGTCAGTAACAGGAACCTCCAGTGAGCTCCCTGTGTTTCCACACTGCAGAACTAACACACTCGCTCACTTACTCAGTATCTGCTATCGATCTCTGTATTTTCTTCTTCCTGTGCCGAAAAGGCTTCACTACTGTTATGGCTTTAAAAAAAAAAAAGAAACGCTTATTTAAGCTTCTCTCAGTATTTGACGTTGCTCTTTTATTTTCTGCAACAGTCTGTGCCTTGCCTGTAATCTGAGGATTAGATGTAGATCAGGTTCTAACAATTTTATTGCGACCTGCTTTGTTTGTGTGCTATACAAGCTCACAGTTGCTTCCCAAAAAGAGCAAATCAGGGTGTGTGAGCGTGACCAACATGATATAAAGTAAAAAGCCTTCTTCCTACTCCCAATTTACTCACAACTTCCCCATATCCATGAGAAGCGGGCGGCAGCCCAGCGTTCATGGTTCCCTTCTGTCTGCTTTAACCTGAGAGTCTCACTGGTGTATTAGGTGTTTCAGGAACTGACAGTTGCAGATAAACATTACGAGCATTAATCCAACCATTCATTATCCCTAAAGCTGTGATGGTATACAAAATGCCTTATGCACAGCACACTGTATATCTGCTTTAGGGGTTTAAATTGTTGTTGTTTGATTTTTCCTGGACCAGTGTTTTCCATTTGCAGAGAGGTCCCTCTAGCTAATACCGAGCAAGGCAAAAGCCTTTTCATTGATTCACGTGTGACGGTGTAAAACTGACAAAAAAACAGTTGATCACCAGTTTTATCTGTTGATGCATGTAAAACCAAACATATAGATCTTTGCTTAGATACATTGTCATCCTCATTGCAATGTCATTACATTTTGAAAGCACATGCTGCATGTTTGGTAACTAAGTCATACACACTTAGACAGCATTGCTCCCCGTCATCTTTTGCATTTTGACTGAACCAGGTAGTAGCATTTTGTTTTTATACAGTGACGCCTTTCCTTCTCTTTCTGTGCACAGTCTGTGTTTGTCTCATCTCATCTGCTCAGCAAAGACGAGACAGGTTGTCAAAATAGTTTCAACAGCTGGACAGGTTGTTTGTCCTGCAATAGAAATTAATAACAATCTTCTGTGTTGACGGATGAGCCGATTATGTGACTTTAATCAGGAAAGCACCCATAAACATCTTCTGATCCTTTGTTGTTATTGCTCAAATGTTGCTCCACCTCTCGCTTTCTATGGGAAACATTTGGTTTATTAGGGGATTTATGTTTCCCTGTTGGCTCTCGGTGAAAATTAAAACAAAAAGAAAGTTTCAGTTACAGGCCGTTTTACAATTCCCTTCCCGTGCTTCCCTTTCTGTCACTTCTCCATAATTCTTGGTATTTCAGTTAGACAGGCCCTCTTTCTGAAGCTTCCCCTTTTCCATAGATTCCTATATTTCATGATTTCCACTTCTTCCTCTTCAGTTATACAAACAGAGGTAGAGGCATGGGGAAATAGGTCTGCCGCCACATCATGACATGCAACCACGTTCTGGGACTTGCAAGATCGGTCAGCTCTCTCAAATGTTTCTAAAGTTCACCGGTGGGAAAATAAGGAGGAAACTTTTTCTTTTTACTGATCACCTTGTGAAACCCCATAGAGCCTATGAGCTTTTTTTTCGAATAGTTCCACAGATAATAACTGCCATTCAGCAGTCATGCAGCATTTACTTTCTGTACTGTAACTAAAGTAAGACAGACCAAGACCCCTGTAACTGAACAATAGCCTATATGTGTCTCTGTGTTCGTTCGTGTGTGTGTGTGTGTGTGTGTGTGTGTGTGTGTGTGTGTGTGTGTTCATCGCACTCTGTTGCTCTGATACACACCGCTGTCGTCCCTAGTTTCGCACTGCTTCCTGTGTCTCTGTTTCCTGTTTATCTTGCTGTCATTTGTTTCACCAAAGTGTGATGGTGTGAGTTGATCTGTGTGTTTCTTCATCTCATCACCGACATCCTCAACAGCAGTCGTACTCTCCACCTGTGTATCCTTATGAAATTGACTATGCTGCCTTGAAAGAAATAAGCAGATGAGATCACAGTTTAGATGTGTAGGCCATAGTTCCTCTCATCTGATGCGACAAAAAGAGAAGATAGGCAAGTGATTTATCTAAGTAACAAAAGTAAAGGATAATATGTGTCTCCTTCACACTGCCGCAAAAAGTATCTCATGAAAGTAAAAGGCCAAACGACAATAAGAGAAAGAAAAATTTAATAAATCGGTGAACCAAATTGGTCAGGTAAATGAGGAAACTTTTTTTTTTTAATCCAATAATAAAATTAAGAACAATTTCGAAAGAGAGTGAAGCCATTCCCGGCTAAGTGAAAAATAGGTATATCTGTGATATAATGCAAAACAAGTTCACATGCATTTTTAGAAATGATCACTAAGGTAGTTTATTCTCATGTCACATCACTCTGACAAATTGCCCATCTTTAGCAAATAACATCATGAACGAAGCATGCTCGTATTCTAAACCGTGGCCCCCCCCTTGCCCTCTTTTCCAGTCTGTAACATTAAAGTTGAGGCTCGCAGTGATGAGGAGAATGGGCTGGCCTGTGACATGAATGGCGTGGAGGAGGAGGAGTGTGCGGAAGACTTGCGCGTGATCGATGCCTCTGGGGCCAAGGTGAACGGCTCACAGCCGAGGCCTGAAGCCAAGGCCTTCTCCTCGGCCGGTGGTATCCGGCTGCCCAACGGGAAGCTCAAGTGCGATATCTGTGGGATAGTTTGCATTGGCCCCAATGTGTTGATGGTGCACAAGCGAAGCCACACTGGTAAGCCAACTTGCAATACTTCTTGCCCTTCCTTTGCACCCATGTTCACTGTCAGTAAGAGGGGATGGATGAGGGGGTAGAAAGGTGTCCACTGAGGCGCCTCCCTACAGATTTGGAGCAGTTCTTTAGACTTTAAATGCTGGTAAATTTAGATCTTAGAGTAGTTGTCTCCTACTGTTTTTGCATTAACACAAGCAATATCAGAGTGCATACAATGTAGCTTTGTGTCTTCTTCGCCCTACACGTAACAAGTAGAAACAGTCGTAGATAAAAACTTCAGAGCCTGTACTTGTGTTTTCAAAAACTCTTAAACGTAGTTGTGATGGCATGCCGCAGCATTCGGCTGTATGCATGTACACCCTCCTGTCGTGCGTTAAATAGACTTTGAGCATACCATTAGTATTCATTATTGTTCATCTAAATGACTCTTTATTACTGCATAACAGCAACCATAACTGGTCAAATTATTGTGCGAGAAAGTATCAGAGACGAACTTGGTCCGGAAAAAAAACAACTTGCCCTCAGTTGAGGAACATGATATCTGCTGCAGTTATATGGAATCTCCATGAAGTGACAATTATCTGGCTATTAAAAGTTTAAAATTTCAAAATTGATATTCTATTGTAATGGAACCAAACCAGTGGTGGGGAACATTTTTGAAAAAGGCACTTAACTGTCATGCTTTAGAAACTAATGAAACTCAAAATGGAAGAAAGGAACACTAGACTAATGTAAATGCAAAAGAAAGTACAATAAAGGATATAATGAAGTGCCTCCTATTTAAATAGAAAATATTCTGTGGTGAGTCTTTGCTCCTGAAATGCATTTTTAATGAATATCCTTTTTTATACATTTTTGCTGCTTCACTGGTGACTCTTATTTTATGGGGGGCCTTTGAAAAAAGAGCCATATTAAAACGTTCTCACAGAATGCCACAACACTCGGAGAGGGTGGATATTGGTTTATTCCAGAGGCGCTGATCAGGAAGACTGGCTCTCAACACAAAGTGTTTCCTTCGCTTTATTCAAATGAGGCTGAATTTGCATTGTGATGTGCCGCTCTTTTTTTAGAGACGAAGAAGAGTAAAAAATGAGATTTTCAGATCAAATTGACCTAGGCAATGGTGCATTACGGAACTGGCAGGCTGAGTCTGAAAGGCTCTTGTTCGATCAGAGCGCCGGCAGTCGGTGGGGCAGGGGGAGCATGGAGAGATGGAGTGTCACTCTGCTGTGAAACCCTCCCGCAGAATGCCGGGTTGCTCTCTGCTCCTGAGACAAACCGTCATCCAGCTTGTTCTGGCACTCTGGATGCTTGTAGTGCAGTGACCCCGCGTTCCCACAGCGGCAGCCTGCCTTTCTTTCCACACAGAAAAATTGTTTTATTGTTGTCAGTCGAGAAATCAGACATGGTGAGATTTTAAGCAGCAGTGCAGGAAAAAGGCCTTCAAAATCAGGAATTGCCGGATACATGAAAAACCTAAATGGGTGCCATTGAAACCCCTTTTTTTTTCTGCTCTGTCTCTGTCGTGTGTTTCATCAGCCTCTTTACAGTACGGTGTGTTTCTGCTGTGCTCTTCTCCTCAGGAGAACGTCCTTTCCAGTGCAGCCAGTGCGGTGCCTCCTTCACGCAGAAGGGTAACCTGCTGCGCCACATCAAGCTCCACTCTGGGGAGAAACCCTTCAAGTGTCACCTGTGCAGCTACGCCTGTCGCAGGAGGGATGCCCTCTCCGGCCACTTACGCACCCACTCGGGTGAGTACGCATAGGTGGCACACACACTGCAAACTTCTGCAGTCATGGTAATTCTGGGACCCTGGGTGGAAGTCTTTACAAAAGGCATGACATGACTTTCTGCAGTGCATACAGCGAGAGCCCGGGCCTTTATAAGGGGAAGTTGACAGAGTAGATATGGTGTCACTTTTTTTTGCAAATGCTTTGCAGAAGTATGTGCTACTGAAATGTTTCGGTTGGAAACAGTGCGCTTGCAAAGCCGGCTCTGTAAAGTTAAACTGAATAAAAGGTTAAGATGCAAGTATACAAAAGCACACCATTTCTTTTTTTTCTTTTTTTATTAAATGATTATGAAACATTAACACAGAAACTGTGGCCTATGCTTTAAAGATATACGATATTAAAGATGGGAATGATATTATTCCTGTTTTATGTTCGAACAATTTTTTGTTATTGTCAACAAATCCCATGAAAAGACCTCGAACCACTAGTCCTGATACTTTAGACTTCCCTACCTTGTCTTTGGCACTCAGCTCCGAGCCCTTTGGTTGCTATGTGAATATATGAAATCAGGTCAGAAAATGATCAGAAATTTCCTGTTACAGCTGAGAACTGTAGTTTTTGACAAATGTTACTTAAACAGGAATAAATAATGCACCATGTGCAACGGGGGCTAATGTTTTTTGTTTAATTATATTTTACAGATTTTTCATATTTTGTTCATTCAACTGTTCATTTATATGTTTTACCCCACAACCCTCAATTTGGCTCCAGATTTAGTTCCCTGGATTTACCCTACAGTTCTCGTGAGTAAATAGTCAATAAGTGGGAGGCAACATGCACAACACAAATTTCAAAAGAAAAAAAGTTCATTCCTGTACAAGAAAATAGTAAATCCCTCATCTATTCATTATTTATTTTTATCGGCATAAAAGCAGTTACCTTTCAAATGAGTCTATACAGGAATCAGCCTATAAAATACAATTTCCAACATATGGAAGTTTTGATTTGTCGAAGGAAAAATCCCCTTAAGTTTCTTTCCAAATTCCCCCCCGAAATACTGAGGACATGACCTCAGTAGGAGCTACCAACATGCTCATGTCCTCCCAAGAGATATAAAAGTCTGTTTGCGTAGTTTTTGCACTGGACTTTCCAGGGATCATCAGTAGGGAAGTGTGGGCTCTCTACTGCCACGTCTTCTCCCTTGGCTGTCCTGTAGGTGGTGCTCTTTCCTTTGTCTGACCACAGTCAGGGCCACATACAGTACCCAGTTTGTCTTCTTCTGTTTATTCAAATCAAACTGGAAGTGTCAAAATCCAGCACATCCCTGTGTTCTTTCATGAACGAGCTGCATGAAAGGGCAGGTGAAGTTACCTTTAGGTTAAATCATGACTGTGTAACCAAACCAAAAACAATTTAATAAAGAATCTTTCGGGTTTCTCTGTTCACTGATATGCTTTTTTTTGTGTGTGTGGTTGTAGTCGGAAAGCCCCACAAGTGTGCGTACTGCGGGAGGAGTTACAAGCAGCGCAGCTCTCTCGAGGAGCACAAGGAGCGGTGCCACAACTACCTCCAGTGCATGGGGCTGCAGAGCAGCATCTACACAGGTCGGTGCCTCGCGACGCGCTCGCTCACTTTGCCCCCACCCGAATCTGATGGCCTACTTTGCCCTGAGCGCAGCACTCTCTATGCGTGCCACTGCAGTGCTCCATGCTGACGATGTTGCAGTTATACTAAATGCTCCGACAAGTCAGATTCAAAATAACTGCAGAGCTAAAAAAGTCACCGTGTCGTCATTTGTCCATGTATCCTCTGCAGTTGTGAATTAAATGAACACAGTTGAGATTCTCAATGTGCTGCTTGAAGGCCTAGAAACACTTGACATGAGAGCACGAACAGATACGACATTTACAGGCCCAGTGCTTGATTGATGTGTCAGCATAGTCTGCTCTGTGCTCCGTGAGGAAAGTACCATCGGGCACCAGTTCATCGCTTCAAACAGGACAACCTCAAATTACTTTGACTCTGAAATCTACTTTTCTGTCTTGCTTTCCAGTAGTAAAGGAAGAAAGCAACCACAATGAGCAGAGGGAAGACTTAAGCCAGACGGGATCTGACAGAGCCTTGGTGCTAGACAGACTAGCTAATAATGTAGCTAAACGTAAGAGCACTATGCCCCAGAAGTTTGTGGGTAAGGGCTGAAATCTGCTTCCTTTGTGTAAATTAAATACAATGTTTACAGTGTAACACTTGTGAAATGCAGAATGCATGCAGTATACCAGATAATTTGAAAAATATCTATATCTTTGCAGTTCAGTCAAATCTGGATTTTGCCTTTGATTTGTTTAATTTCCTTTAGACAATAATTTGCTATCAATGTGTCCTGAGTGTTTTATCCTGGATATTGATTTTACATTAAAATGGTGATAATCTTCATAACAAAAGAAGGGAAAAAACCAATAACAGTGAGTCATTCTCAGCTGGAGAGAAGCAGACACAGTATGGTGGAATCACAGAATATAGGTGTGTAAGTTTACCTTCACAATGCTCCTCTGTCTATCTGGCCCCTCAGGTGACAAGCGTCTGTCGGACCTCTCCTACGACGGAGGAGCAAGCGAGCTGATTCAGCCCCACGTCATCGACCAGGCCATCAACAGTGCCATCAGCTACTTAGGGGCCGAGTCGCTGCGGCCTCTGGTCCAGACCTCCCCAGCCTCCTCTTCTGATGTGGGCCTCAGCTCCATATACGCTCATCACAAGCCGGTGCCGGAGGCCCACGCGGGGACGGGCCTCAACCTGTCAGCCAAAGACAGTGCAGCTGAGAACCTGCTGCTGCTCTCCAAGTCCAAGTCTGCCTCCAGCGAGAAGGATGCCTCGCCCAGCCACAGTGGCCAGGACTCCACTGACACCGAGAGCAACAACGAGGACCGCTCGGGCGGGGCGGCCCCCGGTCTCATCTACCTGACCAATCACATCACCTCCGGGGTGAGGAATGGCGTGCTTCCTCTGGTGAAGGAGGAGCAGCAGAGGCAGTACGAGGTTCTCCGGGCCAGCATGGAGATGGCCTCCGAGGGCTTCAAGGTGGTGACGGCGGACGGGGAGCAGGTGAGGGCGTACCGGTGCGAACACTGCCGCGTCCTCTTCCTGGACCACGTCATGTACACCATTCACATGGGCTGCCATGGCTTCAGAGACCCCTTCGAGTGCAACCTCTGCGGTCACCAGAGTCAAGACCGATATGAGTTCTCCTCCCACATAACGCGAGGCGAGCACCGCTACTGAGCCCCATCCACCAGGGAACACACACACACACACACGACAAAGAAAGTGTATATATGGGGAAAAAACACACACACACACACACACACACACACACACACACACACACACACACTCAAAGACATGCACCTGAACCAAATACATAGAAGAAAAAAAAATACACTGTTGGTGTCTGAAAGATGTGTTTTCTTTACACAAGGTATGCATGTATGTGGAACACAGGTAAATGTATACAGTGAATAAAAACATCCATTTATTTTAATTTCAAAAACCGTGTTCAGAAGAAATACTAGTTATCCGTTAGTCTTTTTTTTAAGAAACGAAACTTCATTCCGGTGACGAGCTGAGGTACTGTGCCACTTCATACATACACTTTAAATCATGTATTTACAGTTGACACATGTATAAAATGTACAAATGTGACTTTTCTTTTGGAAAACCAGGCAGCAACTTTTTTTTTTCTAGTTCTGAAGAAAAGATCCCCATCCTGTCATTTGCAGTCTAAAATGTTGGAAAAAGACTGCAGCTGTTTTCATCAGAGGAAAACCTAAATATCTGCATTAAATGCACTCACTAAAGGCTTAACAATCAGTGTAGATACGCCCACATCTCCCTCCAAAGTTTCAACCTGTCTGTTGCAACCTACACATTATTTATATCACATTTAGACTCCTGTCTGTTTTTGTATTTATTGAAATGATCGTTGTTCGTCTGTAGGGTAATTTTAAAAAAAGTTGCATCTTTTTCTGTTCAACTGTACTAAATGTGTTTGAGGTGAAATCATGACTTGCTGCTGGAAGCTGTTTGGTTTTTTTTTGGTTTTATCATGAGAAAATGTTATCCTGGCCTTTTCTTTTCATACCTGATAGCTAAGAATTGTTTCACTCACAAAATGAAGTGAGCCATTCAAAGGAAACTTAAAGCTTGCAAAATATCAATAAAAGATATTTTATATATGCACATTGAGTGTTGTTTTTTTTGTCTACAGTAAATGAGCGTGAAAATAAGGAGAAAGCCACTAAATCTATACCTGAGAAACTTTTAAAGGGAAGAAATGAGAATTACCAGTTTTAATGAGCTACAGTAATTGTACTGTAGCAGTTATATATGTGGGTACATCATTATGATTTTACTCTATATACATGCAGATATTTCATGGCAAGTGTCTTTTTTAATGGGATATCTTTTTCCTTAACTGGACCATATTCTTGACAAGAAGAGTCAATGATAAAGTTTATCTAACTTTTATGGTATCGTTTTGCCATCTTAAGATATATGGAGATTTCCTTTCACACCCTCGAACCTTATGAAATAATTAAGGTTGGATGTCATTCAAGATGAGGCTCAGTCCTGCCTGTCAAGGAAGAGCCAAGAAAGAGGGAATGACTGGCATTTGTGCAAAACATTTTACAGTTAGAGGGGAATAAATAAACACCTCCCCCACACAAACTGTACAATTACTAATAGCATGGTTGTAGTTATAACCAATAATTGAATAAAATAAATTGATGTTGTGTTATAATTCCCTGAGGCTGCAAAAAACAAAAACAAGAATACAATGCCAACACACCTTAGGGGCAATTGTCTGCAAAGAGACCCTTGTGTTAAACGGTGACATCAAGAGACAACTGGTCGCACAAGTGGCGCACACACACACACACACACACACACACACACACAGTATGTTGACGTGTGAATGTGTCCAGGACCTGAAGAGTCTGGCTGGTCCTCTGAGGAGCGGGGCGGCAGCAGAGAGCACAGGACAGAGAGGATCAGCCACTGGAGCAGAAGGCCAGGCCCGTCTGGAGTCAGGGTCGATGTAGGAGCTCGGCATCATTGTGCGGCGACAGCCTCGTCCAGATGGCGGCTGTGTGATTTAGCAGAAACGGGAAGCAGCTGTGGCCAGCGCCGAGTCCCCCACGCTTGACTGGGGCCCGAAAGGGGGGGGGGGGGGGGCATTTGCATGAGAGGGATAATCTGGCCAACCCACTCTGTCCCTGCCAGAATCCCAGATCTCACTTCTCCTTTTCAGCCATCTGACTGACGTCGTCGTTTAAGAATCAGACTTGATCAAATCCATTTGTTCTGCCAACAGAATCCTATAAGATGTATCTGGGGTCAACTTCACTGACAGGAATACAGGATGCTAAATTAAATTCTATCGGCATCTATCGGCAGTGGGTTTAGTCAGGGTCCCTCCTCATGAATCAGATCATGGGAATTGTCTTTAGTTCCCCTAAAGAGCAATTTCCCGCTAAATTTCTCTGTTGGCAGTTATTTTCGATAACTGTTAAAGGCCCAAAGAGGTCAAATATTTATGGAAAAGCTAATTTGAGAAAAGCAAAAAGAAAAATAGGAAGAATTTTGTGTTTCCCTCTTTCTCATGCCATAAATGATTCAATAGCACCTGGTATTCACCTTGTGATCTTCCAATATACAGTTATCTGTACAGGTAGGTAGTGGACTTAACTACTTAACTGTATGTATACAATAATAGTTAAAATCAGATCCAACTTAGTCAAATCCTACAAGCGAATTATGTAATATATGATTGTTTAACACTCTCAGGCCATTTCCCGATAAAGAAGTACATGTGTGATTCTCATACATTGAAGTACTCGGACACACTGTCGGATTCACTGATTTACTTGTAGTGAGTCGGTCAATAATAGCTGAGAACGAAATGCAATCCAACGTATGTTGGACACAGTAATGGGTAGTTAAATACAAAAAGTGACATAGAATTACATGCTGCAGTCCACCATGCATGTGAAGACAATTTGAATTCAGTTAGAGAATGTAAACGCATTGATGATAAAAATGTTCCCCTTTAAATAATATCAAAAACAGGGTTATAATACTATGAAAGGAAGAGCTTGCAAGTTATTTTAACTGGTTATACTTCTATAATTGTATTGAAAAATATTTCCTTCTAAATTTTGAAACTGTTATTTGAGTGTTTTTACATTCAAATCAATTGAACTCTATTTAATTTTATTTGTATGGCTCCAAATCTCAACATACATGAACTCAAGGCAAATGTCTGTGTTCGATGAATGGAACGGTGTAAAATGTGTTCGTTTGTGACCACACAACCCCCCGATGTCACCACTGCTGCACCGCCACAGTCAAATTGAGTTACAAGCTTCCACCATATGGTGTAGTTTTCAGTCCGTACTCAATGGACTCTATGGATCCCGCCAGCACCAGAGGAATCCTGTGCATCTGTCCGAGTCCAGCTGTGAGGAGTGCCCGCATTCAGAGACGCCCACAGGGAGGCGGGGGGCGGGCGGGAGGTCTGCTCTCACTGCTGGCTAATTCAACAAAGTTTCCATACACTGGCCAACCAAACGCATCTGAATTATTTATCAGGGACTTGACAAAAAGATGAAAAATAAATGAAAGTCTTTTTTCATGGTCTTCCAGATTTTCAAACATTGTTTCATGAAATTTACATGAGAATTTCATTTCATGTGTGCACAATCTATAATGGTCGAATGACGAATTCAACTTGAAAAACAAAGATCTGTTGACCAGAGCTACTACTTGATCATAGAATAACAAAGTTTTGGGCTGTTTGGAGGAGATGGCTTTGAAATGACCGGGACAGATAGTTTGACACGTCTGCTTTTGCACCAACAACAAACTCTCTTGATCAGAGTAGGTGCTCAAAAAAAAAAATAGAGCTCACCCTATTTGTCAAATAAATGGGATGAATCGCAGGAACAGGTTTTCCTGTCGAGTCCACTGCTGTCTTATCTCTAACAAGAAGGGAGGTAGAGCAATTCCGGTTTCTTCAATTATGACACCCAGGATACTCTCTGCGTTGCCCAACTTCCATGGATATGATTAGCACACCCGGCCTCGGGGGACATTTCAAATAAAGCTCTCAACAGTGATCACACTGCCCTCTGTGGATTCAGGTGGGAGGAGGATCGGCGGGAATGTCCTACTCCACTGGGGATAAACTTACTGTTGTTTTGTTAAAAAAAACAACAACAACTTATGGATATTTGTGGTACTTTGCACATTTATTTTATTGGGAAGAAATACAATTTAGAAAAAAGTAAAATATCTCTGGATTCAGAAAGCTATCCTTGTGAAGCCATAGTGTAAGGTGTTCCTGCTGTGTTGTACACACCTTCTCTGTTCGTCATACGCACAGCATATTCAACAGCTTTAGAATTTTCCCATCTCAGCTCAAAATAACATTCATAACTTTAACAGAGGTAGAGGATAATCAGCATGAGGGGCCACATTTTTTAACGACCACATCCAAAAGTCTTGTTCCAGTCTTCATACAGCTCTAAGTCTTTTGATGAGACACTGGGTCGCACCGTCTTCAGGGCCTCCTGGAAGTCACCGGAGAGGATGGGTCGCACCTGATCAGCGGTGATAGTGGCGATGTCGCTGAGCTGGATGCTGCGGATGGGCCCCAGCGCTGCCTCTCGACACAGCTGAGTCATATCGGCGCCGGAGAAGCCCTCGGTGGCTGTCACCACACTGCCCAGCTCCTGCTCTCTGAGCTGGTTCCTCTCTTGAGCCATGAGGTTAGTTATAATCTGCCGTCGGGCTGCTGCTTCGGGCAGGGGGATGTAGAGCCTCTTTGCCAGGCGCCGCCGCGCCGCCTCGTCTATCTCCTGAGGCCGGTTGGTGGCGCCCACCACCAGGATGCGGTCCTCGGCTGCGGTGGCTGCTCCATCCAGCTGAACCAAGAACTCTGTTTTTATCCTGCGTGATGATTCGTGCTCCCCATCTGTCCGCTGGGACAGCAGTGAGTCAATTTCATCGATGAAAATGACAGCGGGCTGGTGGCAGCGGGCAATGGCAAACAAGGCTCGCACCATTTTTTCCCCTTCACCAACCCACTTTGATGTGAGCGATGAGGCACTGATGCTGAAGAAGGTGGCGCCTGATTGACATGCGATACATTTCCCTATCAGAGTTTTACCGGTTCCTGGGGGCCCAAACAACAGGATGCCTTTAGGCGGACCGCGGAGGCCGGTAAAGATGTCAGGTCGCAGCATGGGCCACACCACTATCTCCTTTATGGTGGTTTTGGCAAACTCCAGACCTGCTATGTCATCCCAGGCCACAGGAGGCCCGTGATCCATGATCTCACTCATGATCAGCTCGACTATCTTTGGCTCAAAGTTTTTCAGACGCTCATCCAGGATCTGAGGCTCCTGATTGGAACTACAGCTCGCCCCACCTTCTTGCTCCTCCTGTCGTGGAATAGGTGACACAAATTTAGAAAATGCACCCCGAGGCCTGTTAGCACCCAGAGACTTTTTCACAGTTGCTGCCATCCCAGGGGCCTGGCCTCTCTGAGGCTGATGGGAATGCTTTTTATGTTGGTCAACAACGAACTGCTCACGAGCCGTTTTGAAGTTGCTTCCAGGTCTCGGGTCACTGGCTGCTTGACATCGTTGTGACCCCCTGCCAACATCTCCTCCATCAGAGTTGTAAAAGTTCTTCCGCTTAGATGGATTGGATGTGGAGGAGAGGGAGGACTGGTAGTTTTGTGTGCCACCTGAAGGGCCAGGGTTTCCCTGAGGAGGAACTGAAGAACTAAACACGGACTGCGGTCGGGCTGAAGGTCGGGAGAATAAGTTTGGATTTCCTGAGATCCCCTCAGAGCCACTTGGTCTCACTGCAGAAATATTAGCAAGATTACTGGCACTGTTGTTAACCTCCATTTTAGACTGTGCTAGTCCTATAGGTTTCAGCAACGCAGCCTCTGACCTACCACCAGTAAAGGGAGCTGACAGGGAGTTGCCCCTGCTCTCTAGTCCCACAGATATGTTAACATCTGCTGGTGCCACCAGGGAGCCTTTTCCTCCCCCTGCCTCTGCCTGCATCATCCTCTGCACGCAGGGCAGCTCCAGCACATTGTCCATGGTCAGGGAGGACTCCCATTTGTCACTGTAGTTCCTCTGACTGCGGGCCAGATGCAGTGCACTCTCTGCATAGTTGTTGAGCCCGGTGCGGGGGTCATCCGAGTCCAGCACCGCGGCGTAGCGTTCCGAGTAGGTCCCGAGCAGACTGGCCATGCCGGCCTGCGAGAGCTGGGAGCTTGCCCATGCATACTGAATGGAGAGGATGTGGGCCCGGTAGGCATCTGCCGTCTGTTCAGGTGTACAGTTGCCAGATGAAATGTCAAAGGACCTCCTCTGCCATTCGTCCAGGTGTGCTCCACTCATGCCTGGCCTGCTCCAGCCTGGTGAAGGAGAGGGGACGAGAGTTATTAAAAAAACATGACATCAGTAAACAGCAAGGCACACATCACTCTTGACCCCCCACACAAAAGTTAAGTCTTATGACATCAGATTCTTTATTCTTTGACGATACTAGTATTTTTCCCGATGAATAATAAACTGAATATGCACGAATGAGAGGATGTGATGGATGTGCAGCTGCACAAGAGGCAACACTGTCCTCCAGCTTCAGGTTGGACAGTCAGAGAAATGTAACAGTGTTACATGCTGTTGATAAACAGCCACATGAACATGCCCCACATACATTTGTCAAATACCCCGCAACACAAAGGACGCCACAATAGTAAGGATGAGGAACGTCACTTACTATTCGTGTTATCTTCTTATCTTTGTCGATATCAAGACAACGCAGAGGCACTTGACTGCAAACACAACCTTTACGATTGATAATTGTTAACGTTAGCGCAGCTGTCCTACTCTGACGTGCGGTTTTCTCTGTTCCCGCCACCTGTTTCTTCCTCGCTAAGTACGACTTCCTGTCACGTCCCAATTCGTTCTCCGAAAACCTGCACTACCGTCTCCGCTCCGCTCCTGCCAAACTTTGACTTCCTGCCGAAAGCTGGTCTGCCTGTCTCTTCATTCAAACGACCACTGACGACTTGATATAGAAATACCAGAACAACGAGGAACACAGTTAAAGCAACACACGTGTACGGAAATAGCGGAACGGGACCCATTACTTGTCAAAACTAGGGAGTGCTCCATTTATCCTCCTGGTTCGCCCAGAGAGCCCCGTCCCTTTCTGTGCATCTATTATTATCTCGCATTATACTCAACGTAAACTACCCACTCCTTGTATTCACTTAGAAAACGTTTAAGTCTTACCCAGGGTAAAAACCTATGTCTTGAGTTGGAAACTTATTTCCTGTGTGTTATGTTTACACCACTCGGGTCCTCGGTGCTAATTTATTGTGAGGCCTACGCCGCCATCTTGTGGTCACAACACGCCTAACAGACGTACCGATTAATTGGTCACTTCGTTACGTTGCATTCTGGGAGATGTAGTGTAGTCTTGTTTTATAATTCAGCAGGGCACTAAATTCCGTCGTAAATTAGATTTAAGAAATTATTATTGATAATTAGTTTTATTCGAATGTGTATTATTTACTCTTATTGTGAATAAGACAAAAGTAGAATGTTAACTACTCGTGATATCAGTGGAGCTGTGAACTACACTAACCATCACCGGTAGGTTTGCGTTTGTGCCGTCGACAGTGGATGACAGCGGCCGCTAAGCGTTCAAAGAATAAAAGCACGCGCCGGTGGGAAAATAAAATAGACTGCGTTTGTGATGGCGTGCAGCTAGACGTGTAGTTGGCCAACACGTCAAACTAGTTCTTATTTGGCTCTAAGAAGGGATACCGGAAACGCTTCCTTGATCGCGGCCCACAGTGGTCGCGGTCCGAGTCCGTTAGCTGTAGCTAAAGCTGAGGCGGGATGTGAATGAACCCAGACAGGACCAGCCCCGGGAGCCGGCAGCAGTCAGTCAGTCAGTCAGTCAGTCACACCCTTGTCTGGGGGACGCCGAAGGGGAAGGGATCCTGTCCGCTTAGCAACATGACGTCGCTTCTGCTCCCTCGCTGTGCTCTCGGACACAGAGACGTGTGAGCCTCGAACTGTTGAGCCGGAGCCGCAGCAGCACAGCTGTGTAAGTTAACCGCGATGTGTGGGCTGGATATGACTGACTCATCGCCATGGCACGGACCGAGGAGATAACCCCGCACAGTGTCCGTGCTGCAGTGCCAACCAGGCAGCCTCGCAGCTAAGTTAACGACCCGGTCGCTTGTGTGTGTTTTTTATTTATCATATAACCAAAAAGAAAAAAAAGCAGAAACCTCGCAGTCCAGAGTGGCATCATGAGTTCCCCGATGTACACCTTTGTCACCCGGGACGACAACAGCACTGTTTATGCAGAAGTTTCCAAAATCCTCCTCTCGACTGGACAATGGAAGAGGCTGAAGAGAGACAATCCCAGATTCAACTTGATGCTCGGTGAACGGAACAGACTGCCCTTTGGACGTCTAGGTAAATCATGTGCCCCCCTCACTTATTTCATATACTGGCAGACAGGAGAAGTCTGTGTGTCTGTGTGTGTGTGTGTGTGTGCGCGCACTAGATATGACTCAGGATGACACAGCTGCTGTGAGGTTTGCAGGGATCTTTTTTCCCCCCAACATCCTGTGGAAAGATTTTTAAAATGACCACTCTTTGACTTTGCAGGCCACGAACCAGGACTGGTGCAGCTGGTGAACTACTACAGAGGAGCGGACAAGCTCTGCAGAAAGGCGTCCTTGGTCAAGTGTGTATCTACCTCGTCGAAAGACTAAATCTATATATCTTTTGTCTGCCCATCATTCACGCTACTGATGCACTTATGAGTAAATTATTCAAAGGGGATTACATTAGCTGACCATTCCCCCCCCCCCCCCCCTCTGCTCTTTAGGCTAATAAAGACTAGCCCCGAGCTGTCTGACTCCAGTAGCTGGTTCCCAGAATCCTACATCATCTATCCCACTAACCTCAACACCCCCGTTGCTCCAGCTACAAATGGCATTAGCCATCTGAAGAACAATCCCAAGACGGACGAGCGGGAGGTTTTCTTGGCCTCTTATCACTCGAAGAAAGAAAGTGGGGAGGGCACAGTGTGGATTGCAAAGTCTTCTGCTGGAGCTAAAGGTAAGTTATCCATGGGTTTAAACCCAAGATACAACTGAGCCATATAGACATTTTCTCTTTAGAGATGAACTCCCTTTTAGTAGACATACTGCATATATTGTGTACAGTTTCAAATTGATGATGTGCTAGTGGCATTACTAGCAGCTTAACATATTTGTTTAAATTGCAACAGGCGCTGGTATTTTGATATCCCATGATGCTAATCAGCTGCTGGAGTACATTGATAATCAGGGACAGGTCCATGTTATCCAGAAGTACCTGGAGAAACCGTTACTTCTGGAGCCGGGTCATCGCAAATTTGACATCAGGCGAGTCCTTTATGTTTCTCCACAAACCGGCAGAGAATGTGCCTAGTTCGTCTGAACTTTGTTACTGAAGCTCTTGTGGTTCATGTCTTTCGATTGCCAGGAGCTGGGTGCTAGTGGACCATCAGTATAACATCTATTTGTACCGGGAGGGCGTGCTGCGGACTTCCTCAGAGCCCTACAACAGCTCTGACCTCCAGGACATGACCAGCCACCTGACCAACCACTGCATCCAGAAGGAGCACTCACAGAACTACGGACGATACGAAGAGGGAAATGAGATGTTCTTTGACGAGTTCAAGCTGTACCTGCTGAACACTCACGGTGTCGCCCTGGAGAGCACCATATTACCTCAGATCAAGCAGATCATAAAGTAGGTCCTTCTTGTTTTTGCTACGAATACCTTCGCTATCACACACCACATTATAAAAGCTGAAGCGTTGAGTTAATTCCTAAATAGGTTCCTATTTTGCCCTCTGTTTTTCACAGGAGCTGTCTGACATGTATTGAGCCTGTAATCGGCACCAAGCACCTGTCCTACCAGAGCTTCCAGCTCTTTGGATTTGATTTCATGGTGGACGAGAGCTTCAAAGTGTGGCTCATTGAGATCAATGGAGCTCCAGCCTGCGCACAGTCAGTACCATTCAGTCTTTTTTTCCTTTTAGAAGTGTTATGACCTTGTATTCTGTCTCTTGTTCACATCAGTTTATGTTTGGCTTCTGTTTACAATAGAGGAATACAATTGAATATTGGGTGCAACGTTGTCCGCTCTGTTTGGTCAAATATGGTTGTCATAGTGGATCGGAGTTGGAAAATGTTTGGAAATGTTTCCATTGCTTGCAATCAACACTTCTATTATTTTCTTCTCCTGCAGGAAACTATATTCAGAGCTTTGTCAAGGTATTGTTGATGTGGCCATTTCCAGTGTCTTCACCCTGAACAGCAACAGTGACCCTTCATCTGCTTCATCTTCTCCTTATTCCTCCTCCCCTTCCTCCATGTTTACCACCAACTCCTGCTCCTCTCCCAAACTGAGAGCACCTCTTAACGTGGGCCCTTTCACTCGACTGTAAGCTCAGCTCACTCTCAAATATTCCCCTTGTCTCCCCCCAAACTAGCAACCTTCTCATGCTCTGTCCTCCACCCTTAATCTGCACCTGAGAAGTAGCACACGTCAGCCAGCCGAGCCTTTAATTGAACCTCCCACTTCCTAAATTCCTGGCAAGTCAGGCGAGGTTGAGAGGGAGTCTTTCTTTTCATGGAAATCACTGAACTGCAGCAATGATCTCTGTGCTCCTCGTTATGCATATTATGAATGTGAGGACGCTGATGAACTGATCAACAAACTGTGTGGGAGTTTCTGAATGAGGACAAGATGCCCTTCCATCTCAGTTCCACCAACGCTGGTTTCTCCCTAAGAAGATTAACGGAGGTCTGAAGGATGTAGAGATGCTGCCAAGTGAGACTATAGTGCCTTACATTTCCCACCACGCTCCCTTGAAGAGACTGCCAGTTAGCTTGCTCTGTTACCGTGACTCGTACTTGTTCTATAAGCCTTTGCACTGTTGCAGTCAATGCGGTCATGATCCGTCAACACAGATTCCTTGATATTGGAAATCTTAGTGAATTTGTTATTTTCTCATCAGACTCTCTTCTTATTTTTTTTCTTCTTTTTATTAGCTTACCTGCAGCCATTTGTATTCATTAATTGGTATGAGGTATGTTAACCAGAGGGGCTGCTATGGGATAACATATGACTCCCTAATATAATATTAGCTATAATACTAACGCAATATGTCTGGTGGGCGAAACATTCATCATGTCGAGGTTTGCCTTGAACAGCAACATTCCTCTAGCCTCACAATGTGTCTGTCTACATTGAGGGCAGGAGGGTGGCATTAGTGAGCAGGGGGTCCGTCCTTTCGCTCAAAAACCCAGGTTTACTTCTAGTGTCCCTGACCTCTGACCTCTCTTTGGCAGAGGAAAAAAGAAACTGACTCCCTTAATGGGCTCAGTGAAGCATTAGCAGACATTTACTATGTCCTCAACAAATTAATTGCAGAATTTAGTTCGGCTGAAGACACTTTGGTGTTTTTGTTTGTCATTGGAAGAGAGCATGTTTGTGTGAAAGCATGTAGTAGTAGTATGCATCCTCATGAACAGCACCTTTTGCCCCAGTTTGTAAAGAGCTGATGTCCGTGTTCAATTTCTGACTTCTGAAAAGAGAAGTGTTATTGTGAAGTGTTGTCAATAAGTGTGTGGGTTACGTTTTCTTCTACTGTTGACATGAAGGTAGAGTAGATTGTACAAAGTGTGTTGTTGATTATTAGAATTTATTGTGAGACCCCATGGAATAAAAGGGACTTGACACAATAAACATTTGTTTGTAGGAGAGCTGATAGAGACTAAATAGCAAACAAGCCCACATCCTGCTCTACTCTGGTCAAGTCACCGCTTCTTCTGTAGTTACTGTTGGACTCGCTCTCTACACTCATTCTGCTGTTTTTAATTTCATGTCCTTTTTTGTTTCATGGGGTCATTAAAATATTTGAGTTCTTTTATTTCTACTTAGCCTCTTTGCGAACAGCAGTGTCCTGAGTTGTAACTGTGCAAGATGACTGGTGTCAGATGTATTTTAAGTTGCAGTTTGTTAGAAAGGAGCGTTAAGTTCTTCCTTTAGATGTGAACGTTTCAGTTAGCTCGAAGTCTGTGACAGCTGCATGCTGGGTTGTTCATTTTTGAAAAATTCCGCCGTTGTGTTTGCAGGCGCTCGTTTTAAACACGGAATAAGCCATTAGTCTCTCATAATGTTAGAATCCCTGCTGTTCCTCTCTTAACCTTAGTTCAAATGTGCGAGGCTTTGCTTCCCATGCTTTGAGTGACATAAGTTAAGGGACACCATTGACGCATTTATTTATGTTTTTAAATCTCTGTATTGGTGTTTACTAGATGACTCTGAGGAAGGAAGGATGTGTGAGTAGGTGAAGGTCAGAAAACTGAGATCGTCGCAGGGATGTTTAACCATTTTCTTTTAAAGGAAACCGGTTTTGTAAAGAGGAATCCCAGTAACTAAGAGCATACAGTTCAGTGAATCCATTTCAGAGCCCTGCTAGTAGATGATATCATGTTTGACAGTTGGAAAAGATATTCATGTAAGTGGAAAATGGGTATTTAGGTCATGATTGTGTTGAAAAATTAGTTACAAAGGTTTGATAGCTGGTTTTGGAAATTCCAAAAGCAAACTATCAGTATTTTGAATTACATTTTTTGGAAAATGTCTTTCCATCAAAGGGACGGGTGCCTTAGAGGGAAGTTTGCATACTGATAAAAAAAGAAGAAGCAATGAACCTCCAGCATTGAAATGCACCTTCATTAGTTCGTACTGAAGTGAATTTGTTTAATTCATCGTTAGATCAATTTTGAATTCAATTATGTCATTTCATTGTATTCAGAGTTTCTTTGCACATCAGACTAATTTTCTGGTGTTTTTCCTCATGTTTTGTATTTTCCTCATCTTTACCAAAGATCAAACTCCCGCTGTAAAACGTTTTTTGTAGTGACTATAAATCGAACATCCTCACATCTACTGGCCAACTCTATCGAAAAAGCAAGTGTCATATTCAAGGAGATGTCTGTGCTGTGTTCTTGTTAGGTGATGTTTTCTCGAAAAATCTTGCATGAACATTTGTCCAAACAATATCGCTAGAAATAAAATAAAAAGATATTACAAATATCAAGTTTCTGGCATGTATATATTAAAGGACTACATGGTCCAACAAACATCTGTATTGGATAGATGAAATATGTTATCCATCCTCTCAGCTGACTCAGTGAGAAATAAAAAAAAGTGTGTCACACAATGTTGGACTTTGACACCTTTAATTTTAATCACACAATTACATTTGTTTGATACTTGATAGTAATACAGGCATATACACCAGTCTGTGTTCAGGGTGCAGAATTAACTTTTTGATCTATTCTAGTTCAAAGATTGTAACACAGATTAAGACGTTGAGTTGACGTTAGCTGAGACAAACATCCAAAGAGGAAGAAGGGAAGTATACACCCCATTAAACTGTTAAAAGAGTACAAATTAAAAACTAAACTAAAATGAACTGGACCTCATTTGCATTAAGTGTTTCTTACAAATTTAACCATCAGTAATAATAATCATGGGACGGTGGAATAATTAAAAAAAAGTTTACTTGAAAACTGGGCAGTGAGTGAAATAGCGAACACCAACCACAAGGGGGCGGTAAGCCAACAACAACGATACGACTCGCCACATAACCAACGAGTGAAGAAGAAGAAGACTTTCCTCGCGTGAGGGATGTACTTCCTGTGTCAGCGTGCACATGTGGTAAACAAGCGAATGAGCCCCGAGCCGGTGCGAGCATGGACTTCTCAACAAAGTGGACAGATCTACCCAAAGGCCCGAGTCTGAAGAACCTGACCCGGGGAGGGTTCGGCGTCCTGAAGGAGACTCAACACGCCGCCGTCCAGGACCTGACCAAGGCTCACATCGAGTCGTTCGACCAGGCTGTCACCGACGGACTGAGCCGCGTTGTACAGGTCAGCTCAACTTCTAAAACTTAAACTTAACTCTCAAAGTTAAAATACACAAGAAACCGTGTATCAGATAAACGTATCACGAAGCGGGGAAACCCCTTGTCTTCAAAGATGTTAATGAAATGACACCTAGCTCAATTATGCGCGAAAGTAACTTTAATCTTATGGGAACTTAATGCAAGAAGGATCATTTGAGCCATGTTTGCTAACGCTAGCTTTAGGGCTGCAACTAACGATTATTTTCATAATCGATTAATCTGTCGCCTATTTTCTCGATTAATCGATTAGTTGTTTGGTCCATAAATTGTGAAAAATTAAGATTGTTTTTCCCAAATCTCAATATGATGTGTAGTTTTTTCCTCACACCAAATATATTCTGTTTACTGTCACAGAGGAGCAATATTCACATTTAAGAAGCAGAAATCAGAGAATTTAGACGTTCCCCCCATAAAAACTTCTCAACCGATTAATTGATTATCAAAATAGTTGGCGATTAATTTAATAATCGATTAACTGTTGCAGTTGGCTTCGTGTATTTCTCTCAATTTTAAGCAGCCATATTTGTGTTGGAAAGCAAACCCATTCGTAAGGACACAGTTTATCTATAGTAATCAAAAACTACGATTTTATGAAGGATATAAAATAAAATCCCACTATATTATGTGCGTAGACTGTGTTTGTTTGTCTATGCTATCACCAGGCAGGCACTGTCAGTGTCAGTGTTTGTGTTGTCCAGGGGTCTCAGTGTTCTATGACGTGACATGTCTCTCTCTCAGGCCATCCCTCCCCTGGAGTTCATGGCAAAAAATGACAGGATCAGCCTTTCGTTCGTCGAATCCACCATCAACAACCCAATGGTCGCCAAGGGCAACGTCTGCAGGGACATGAGGGTGTTTCCGGCCGAGTGCAGGGGGCGGAGATGCTCGTACAAAGGAAAGCTGGTGGTAAGAGCGTAGATTCATCTACGATCTCATTGTAGACAATTCATTTTCATTTTACCGGTAACCAGACTTCTACTGTGGCACAGACTTAAGGAGTGGTCAGTGACGGATCCAGACAACATACGAGAGATATAAACAGTACTTTAATCTTCTGCGCCTTGTGTCATCCCAGGCTGACGTCAGCTGGTCGGTCAATGGAGTTCCCAAAGGCATCATCAAACAGTCCCTGGGTCAGGTGCCAATCATGGTGAAGTCCCAGCTGTGCAACCTCCACGGTATGTCCCCTAAGGAGCTTGTCGAACACCATGAAGAAGCTGAGGTAAGAGGCACATCTTGTAATATAAAGAGAAACCAACTTTATGGATCCTTATTCATAAAAAAAGAAGTGCAAACTCCCTCTTAAATGTTGACAGGAAATGGGAGGGTATTTCATTGTGAATGGAATTGAGAAAGTTATCCGAATGCTGATCATGCCTAGGAGGAACTATCCTATTGCCATGTCAAGACCTAAGTGGAAGAGTCGGGGCCAGGGCTACACTCAATATGGTATATATAACCCTTCAGATAATGTGAAAAATACAGTAATCATAGTCTAGACTCAGAAATGAAAGCTGTCTGTCTTTTAAAATGTGTGTCATTGTCTTTTTCTTCTCACAGGCCTTTCTATGCATTGTGTAAGGGAAGAGCACACCGCCATCAACATGAACCTACATTATCTAGATAATGGGACTGTGATGCTGAACTTCATCTACCAGAAAGAGCTCTTCTTCCTCCCGCTAGGCTTTGCACTCAAGGTAAACGGTTCTTGTGTTTTAGAAACGAACATGTCTGCAGTATTCATTCAAGTGGCATGATCACAGAATATGTAAGAAGAAAATAATAAATGTCTGGTGCTGTATGGTGCGCTGATATAGATATATTTTTCTGTTGTGTCCTCCAGGCCTTGGTGGACTTCACAGACTTCCAGATTTACCAGGAACTCATCAAGGGCCGTGAGGACAATTCCTTCTACAAGAGCTGTGTATCAGAGATGCTGCGTATTGTCATGGAGGAGGGCTGCACCACCCGCAGCAAGGTGCTCGACTACCTTGGAGAGCGCTTCAGGGTTAAAATGAACCTTCCTGAGTGGCACACAGACGAGCAGTGTGCGAACTTCCTGCTAAAGTAAGTTTTTAGGAAAGATGGATGAGACGTTTTTCTTAACTTGCAAACTTATACAGGCAATGCACAAGTGTCATCATTTATGGTATATTTAGTAAAAGGAGTTGTGTTCTGCTTTGATCAGTGAGTGCATCTGTATCCACCTGAAGTCAGACGTGGAGAAGTTCTACCTTCTCTGTATGATGACAAGGAAGCTTTTCACGTTTGCCAAGCAGGAGTGCATGGAGGAGAACCCTGACAGCATCATGTGTCAGGAAGTGCTAACTCCTGGCCAGCTCTACCTCATGTTCCTGAAGGCAAGTTTAGTTTTTTTTTTCAAGTCGGCCATTGAAACGGGCACTGAGCAGTCTTTGTCCTTTTTTGGCTTCTGTCACTGAACAGTGGACAGCTGTGAGATTTGGTAAAAGCAAACATTACTTGGCTTTGGCACTTTTACCTAATCCCAACAGAAATTATATATTATTTTGCACTGTCAGAATTTTCTTCCTTTACTGCTAACATGAATCTCTATATGAAATTAAACAACACAAATACCTGTAAATGTCTGTAAATTAAATGTTTCTTATGAAACTCAGGTTATTAGTGATTTGACCCCTATAATATTTTCACAGGAGAGAATGGCTGCCTGGTTGGTGACTGTAAAAATGGCTTTTGACAAGAGAGGCAAAAAACTGAGTGGAGGATGGGGTGTAGAAAACATAATAAAGATATTAAACATGGGCACTGAAGTGACCAAACCCTTTGAATATCTGCTGGCCACCGGGAACCTCAATTCCAAATCAGGTATGGTTTCATGAGTTGAGAACAAGTACTTATTATGTTATTTAAGCATAGCTCATCAATTAAATGAATCTCTCTCTGACCTCTGACACCAGGTCTTGGCATGCTGCAGAACACAGGACTGTGTGTCGTCGCCGACAAGCTCAACTTCATCCGCTACCTGTCCCACTTCCGCTGTGTGCACAGAGGAGCAGCGTTCGCCAAGATGAGGACCACCTCTGTTCGTAAGCTGCTGCCTGAGTCATGGGGCTTTCTGTGTCCTGTCCACACCCCGGATGGAGAGCCGTGCGGCCTCATGAATCACATGACAGCCAGCTGTGAGATTGTAGCACCGACCTCCTCCACCACATCCCTGCCTGGCCTGCTCTGTTCTCTCGGTGAGTTCTTACTTCAGATAACAACTGTGTTCAGCTGTTCAGTTAAGCTGTAAGGTATAGGTGCAGACACAAAAAAAATCATATTCATAGGACATGTTAGTGGACTGAATTACATTGGAATTTTTATGTCTCTGATGTCTCAGGTGTTACTCCAGTGGATGGGTCTCCTGGTCAAGCCTTCTCAGACTGCTACCCTGTGGTCCTTGATGGGGCTCTGGTAGGCTGGTTGGAGACGGAATTAGTCCCAGTTGTGGTTGACTCACTGCGCAGGTTCAAGGTATGATAGTAAAAATGTTAAAGAGCTGCACTGTACATTTTTTGTGCGGAAAACTGACATTTAAATCAAAAACGTAGGTATTGCGAGAGAAGAAGATCCCTCCCTGGACCGAGATTGTCCTGGTTCCCAAAACAGGCAAGGCCAGCCTGTACCCAGGCCTGTTCCTCTTCACAACACCCTGTCGGATGGTGCGGCCTGTTCACAATTTAGCTCTTGGAAAGGAAGAGTTAATTGGTACCTTCGAACAAGTATGTATTAACCCCAATTTAAAGAAATGTTCTGGTAGTTATCACCACAACAGAACTGAAACGTTTATTGAATAATATTTTTCTGACTGGCTGCAGCTTTATATCAATGTGGGCATCATGGAGGATGAGATTGAGCAAGGAGTCACCACACACCAGGAACTGTTCCCTCACAGTATGCTGAGCGTGGTGGCTAACTTCATCCCCTACTCAGACCACAACCAGAGTCCTAGGAACATGTACCAGTGTCAGATGGGTAAGTCGGAGACAACAAGAGCCCCCACACACCTACACGGGTGCACGCGCCAAGTGGATTTATATATTCCACTTCTTTCGTTGTGTAACTTATTCTCTTTTGCAGGTAAACAGACTATGGGTTTCCCCCTGCACTCGTTCATGGATCGCTCCGATAACAAGCTGTACCGGCTCCAGACCCCACAGAGCCCACTGGTCAGGCCCTACATGTACGACCACTACAACCTGGACAACTACCCTAGTGGCACAAACGCCATTGTGGCCGTCATATCCTACACAGGCTATGACATGGAAGATGCAATGGTAGGTAAAACGAAAGTGACAGAACACTGGACTAATACACTAAAGAAATGAACCGTTTATATGGAGTAAAATTATGAGCATCTTATGATCATGTTAAAGCCTACCATTATTCTATTGTATTTATATCTTATGTCTTTTTAACTTTTCCTCTGCCTTTCTTTTTGTACATCATTGCACATCCTCCCCTCTCCCCATGCTTCTGTCACCTTCCTTTGATTGTAAAGCACTTTGGGTCAACTCCTGTTGTTTTAAATGTGCTATATAAACAAATATGACTTGACTTATTCTTATCGCTCTCTTATTAGATTGTGAACAAGTCATCGTGGGAGAGAGGCTTTGCCCACGGAAGCATCTACAAGACTGAGCTGGTGGATCTGGCGGACAAGGTGAGGGGAGAAGACGGCGTGGTGTTTGGGGCCAAGCCAGGTGATCCAAAGGTGAATGAAAGACTGGATGCTGATGGACTCCCTCACATTGGATCAACAATTCAGTATGGAGACCCTTTCTACAGCTACATGAACCTCAACACGGGTCAGACCTTCATCAACTACTACAAGTAAGTGTCAACATTTTTGTGGTAATGTTTTTTTCATCAGCTCACTAAAGGAAATGCAACTTTCGTATCATGAAATAAAGATTTGACTTTCATATTAAGGAAAACAATTTCTTCAATACCAATTAAATCTGGATGCTTTGCAGCTAAACTTTTGAAATTATAATGAATATTGTGTTTTGTCACAATTTGATTGTAGGAGCCAAGAGGCCTGTGTGGTCGACAATATAAAGATCTGCAGCAACGACGGCGGCTCAGGCCATTTTAAACGAGTTTGCATTACTGTGCGAGTGCCACGAAACCCCACCATCGGTGACAAGTTTGCCAGTCGCCACGGTCAGAAGGGCATCCTGAGCCGCCTGTGGCCGACCGAGGACATGCCCTTCACAGAGAGCGGGATGACTCCCGACATTCTCTTTAACCCCCACGGCTTCCCCTCCCGCATGACCATCGGGATGCTGATTGAGAGCATGGCCGGCAAGTCCGGCGCCCTGCACGGCCTGAGCCACGACGCCACACCCTTCACCTTCTCCGAGGAGAACTCCGCACTGGAGTACTTTGGTGAAATGCTCCGGGCCGGTGGCTACAACTACTACGGCACAGAGCGGCTCTACAGTGGCCTGAGCGGTCTGGAGCTTGAGGCTGACATTTTTATCGGGGTGGTCTACTACCAGCGGCTACGTCACATGGTCTCCGACAAATTTCAAGTGAGGACCACGGGAGCGCGAGACAAGGTGACCAACCAGCCCGTGGGAGGGAGGAACATCCAGGGAGGCATCCGATTCGGCGAGATGGAGCGAGACGCCCTGCTGGCCCACGGCTCGTCCTTCCTGCTTCACGATCGCCTTTTCAACTGCTCAGACCGATCGGTAACTCAAATTTGCATTGACTGCGGCAGCCTCCTGTCCCCTCTGTTAGAGAAACCACCACCCTACTGGTCGGCCATGCGCCACCGCAAGACTGTGTGCACACTGTGTGGCAAAAGTGACTCTATTGACTCTGTGTCTGTCCCTTATGTCTTCCGCTACTTTGTAGCCGAGCTCGCCGCAATGAACATCAAAGTCAAATTAGATGTCAAGTAAATTTTGCAGAAGGATAATTAGATCATGCCTTAAATATGAAGAGGTACAAATCAAAAGATGATCTGTGTTTTTGTAAGAATGGGTCTCATTGGAGCTGTTTGAAAGAATCATGCTACATGAGACAAATATACTGTACAGCTATGATGCGTGTTAAACAGCCAAAATGCCTGAGACATTTACTTCCTTAGTTCAGTGTTTTAATAGCCAAGGCTTTGACAAAACCACCAATGAATGGACTGACATGTTCTCTGGAGGGGTCTTTAAAGAAAATAACTTATGTACAGTCATTCTGAGTGTCAAATAAAATTGTGCTGTACCACTGTTCTGTTGCTGATAATTATGGTGCTTTTTGAAGGAGAATTCAGATCCATTATTCAGGAAGAAGCCACTCCAAGCTCGACAACAAGTAAAATGACGATCGGCTTAAACTAGCATGAGAGAAAGTGCTTGGTCTGCAATGAAATCGCCCCTGTTACTGAAATGTTTATTATTCGCTGCATAAATAGCATTTACTGTTGAAGCTGTTTGAGCATATGTATAAAAAAATTGTATTGTATTTTATGAACCCATGTTTTTTTGTGTAGAGAGGAAGAAATTGGATGCTTAAGACGAGTAAAAAATAGTCCCCCTTCCGAAATATGTTTAGATCATGACATTAATCTTCAAACGTTTCCATAATTAAAAAATGTCCATAAGATCCCACCGGATATTGTCACAGTCGCCAGTTGTCCTTACTTCAGTTGTGCCAGAATATGTGGCAGGTCTAACACAGTAGGGATAGTGTAGTCTGGTATCACTGAGCCATCTGCCACAGCGCCGCCTGCGCTGCTGATCCAAACTGTGGCCCGTACTCTCGCATCAAAGCCCCCCTGGATATCTGTGTCCAGAGAGTCTCCGACCATCACGCAGTCCTGCGCCTCCACCCCCAGCGTGTTGAAACACAACGTGAAGATGGACGCGAATGGCTTCTGCTCCGCATGTTCTCCCCCAATCACAATGGCATCGAAGAACTCCTCGCATCCGACCGCCTCCACCTTCTCCCTCTGGGTCTGAGCCTCACCGTTGGTCAGCAGCAGCAGCTTGTATCTGCTGCGCAGTTGTCTGAGGAGGTCGCGTATTTGAGGGGACAGACTGAGAACCTCCAGGCGACTATTTTTCCACATGGAGTAGCATTGAGCCGCGAGAGAGGGCGTGCGACTACCGCTCACAGTCTCCTGGATGCTCTCCTCCCAGTGACCCACCCGCACATCATCTATGGACCGTCCTGCTGCAGGGTCAAATTGCTCATGGAAGAGCTTCTGCTTAAACTTGTCACAAATGACCCCGGTGGTGTTGTCGTCTAGGCCAAGTGTGGTCTTCAGGAGTTCACTGGTCTGACAGTCACACACACAACAGAGAGCGTCATTAAATCACAACCCTCACATGGAGTCAAACAATACACCAAAAGAGGGAGCCTGGGGGTATGCAAGCAACATTAGGGACACTTATTTTGGAGGATGTGGGACTCTAGTAACTTGTTTATGGAAATTAAACATTTTGGGTTAAAATGAGGCAAGTCCGTGAGATTCTGTTTAAGACAATGCTCACATATTGAGTTAAAGAATAAAGTCAACAATGGTATGCATACCATACATCAGCTCAACTGTGAATCCTATAAATTAATAAATAATAATAATTTTCTTAAGCACTTATCTAAACAATGTTGTGTGCTTTACAAAATTGGACTACATGTGAATAATGTGAAGGACTGAGGTGTGAGTTGACGTGTGTTGATAAAATTGAAGATGGATGTGCAATGCACAAATGCTACATTACAGAAAAATACATTAAATCAGTAAAATGTATATAAAGTAGTCAGCATGAGGAGATACAGAAACGACCGGAAGTGTCCTCTCCTCAGAACTACAGGTGAGTTAGGCGTGTCAAGTTAGAGACTTTCAACAGTAAAAGTATCTCAGAATGATAATGAAATATGGTATAATGGCAAACACATATTTGATTTATTATGAGCGTTTTAATTTGAACTAACTTGTATCCCCCCCCCCCCCCCCCCACAGGCTTAAAAAAAAGAATAGGCAGAACTAGAAGAACCGTGGTGAGCCATCGTCTCCTTTCCTTCCCTCACTTGAAACACCACATGAGTAACATCCATATTCACCACCTTTCGCATCGCCGCTCCGCCCGCCCGACTTGTTTCAATGAGCGTGTTGTCCAGGTCGAACAACACCGCCTTCACAGTCTGACCGGCCATCGTCGAGGGGCACACGAGCTGAAAATACACCGGTCGTTCCACTGCGGAAGCGCGGCTGGGTGAGAAGTGCATGCTGGGAGTTGTAGGTCTCATGGATGTTCAGCGCTTGCAGGTGTCCTCCTCTAGAGGACGCCAGAACATAAAGATACAGTGATTTTATATATTTATTCTATTTGATTTTATAAAACGTACAATACCCCCCTGGGGATCAATAAAGTTTTCTTGAATCTTGACTCTTGAATACATCTATAATAAATCTGTGCATCCACGCCCAGGCGAGCAATTCAGGTACAACCAGGTCTTTTAAATCAAGACTGAAAAACTTTTCTGTTTGCCGCTGCCTTTCATTAAATAAACTATCTTTGCATTTCTTTTACTGCACTGTAACTTTTATCACCTGTCTAATTCTACTTTAAAATGTTTTTAATTTCTCTTTTAATTATTGTATTTTAATGTGTGTCTTCCCAATGCTTTTAATGTTTTATGTAAAGCACTTTGAATTGCTTTTCTTGTTGAAATGTGCTATACAAATATTTGCCTTGCCTTCCCTTGCCTATATGAATATGTACCATTATACTCATGCATATGTTTCTCTACGATATCTCCATGCCGATTTTAGCTGTTCAACTTATAATAAACCATTGTAAATGTACCATGGAAAAAAATTACTAAGATTCCATCCTTTTGAGTCAATCAAAAGAAAATATGAACATGCTGCAGAAACGTACAAAAAAAACTACAAATAAATGAGTACATTTATTGCAAATATCATTGTTTCAAAATATTTTAAAGGATTTACAAAACGTCCTTCAAATGGTAAGGCTACTGTAGAGTCACCAGTTGTTACTTATTTTTTATATAGGTTATATTTAGACAAATTACGTTAAAAGTACGCCAAATTAAAGAAAAATTTTAAACTGTAAAAATACAAAACACAATAACCCACCATCAGAATACTAAAATAATTAATTCTGTGAGTTTCCATCATTTGGCTACATTTTGTTACATTGTGTTTCAAACAACACACATCGTTTTCCATCAAGAACAAGTTTTCCATTCATTGGAGACTGATCTGTGGCTGGACTCTGTTATTATTACCCACCCTGAATTACTTCTGGAGAAATCAAAATGAGCATGAAACAATCAGTGTCATCACTTGTCTATTTAAATGCCCTACGTGACACTTGACCATGGATATTGCCAATTTAAACACATATTCCGTGACACACGCTCCAAATCAAAACATACCTCATTTCTTATGCAACCTGTCCTTTTAACTCGCTCTCTCGCCTGGCAATGGGCCAGAGGTTCACACGCAACAGTGTGCAGGCCTGTTGCACTACTGTACAAAACCCTACCAGAAATCATAACAAGCCTGTCTTACTTGAAACGAGAGGATACGGATTCCAGATCAGGCAGTCGAGTCTTCAGCAGAGGCCTGACCTAATTACCTCAATTGCGTTGGACAGAAAAATGTCAAAGATAAACTATAAATCAAGAAGTGGTGTGAGAGGCCTAACCTGCTATTATCTGTCAGAACAAACAACACCTGCTGCTCGCATGCAAAGGAGGAACATGCTTGATTAAAAGAGAGACTCGCAGCAACATTAACTCAAAACCTTCATCACCCATACCCATAAAAAGGGGGAAGAGAAACATAAACAGTGGCTATGTGAAGAGTGAACTTACAAGTGTAAAGGTGGAATTTCCCCTCTGAAGTGAAGGAAGAGAAAAAAAAGAGAGAGAAGAGAATGTCTTCCCTAACAGGCCAAGTGTGACTCTTTCCAGGAAAGCGCAGGCATCTGAAGGATCAGTGAGGCCTGGTGTCTTTGTCTGCACGACACCATTCCTCTTTTATCTGTGTGGGTGGCGGCGGCTGCACATAGTCACACGCTATCTCTCATCTGGGCACGAATCCTCCGCGAAGGGTATTGTTCCACCGAACACCTAACTGCCTCTTTATAGCAGGAAGACAACACTTTTTATCAGTCCTATTTTTCCTTAAACACTTTGCCAACACCTTTTATATTCTCATGATCCTTCCTCGGTTCTTTATAGCTCGTGTGTTCATCTGGGCTCGGCTGTATTTGTGGTGTGTGTGTGCTGCATGTGTTTGTGAGGAAACAGGGTGCATATCTGCTTTTCTTTCATGACTGGATGAGATAAGTGGAAGCCAGGGGGGACTGGTGAGTCCATCAGAGGAAGGAGCTTCTTACCTTGGATTCAGAGGACTGTGTTGCTCCTGGGTTTCAATTAACGGCGGGTAAGCTGCAGAGAACTGTGAGCTGTACGTGCAGAAGTGAGCAGGCAATCTGCAAATCAAGATATAAGGATTCCGTCACACGCATACTGTGCAGGTGATCAGTGATTTTTCAGATCGGAAAGATATACGGCTCAAACATGCCAATGATGCTGCGGTGATACGTGGCACTTAGCTGCCCTTTCTTTGTTAAGGTGCTCCCATCAGGCCTCGCTTCTGATTCAAGGACAAACTCCGGTCACACACACACACACATAGATGTGAGATTTTATCGCGGCCAGGGGAATGTATGAACTACAGTCTAAATAAAGAAACACTGGTGTGTCTAATGGCACTTGTCATGGTAACAGGGGGGAGTCTGGCAACCTGCACGTACACACAAACAAAAACAACATGATCTGGGGCAGGATGGTTCCTCCTCAGGCGATTATGCAATGTCCATGATCAAGGGGCGATATGCTTTTCTGCAAATCTTATATAAATTGAGCGTAAGGGCAGCAACCGCTCTCCCACAGACATCGGTATCTTTCAAATCATATGCATTTTCTTGGTGGTGGTGAATCCCACTCATGCTCATACAGTCACATATTAAGGAACGTTTCTTTAATTTGGGGATTGAAATAATTTTTTAGGGTTTAGTTTAGTTTTTGGTCGAGGTTACGGTAAGAGTTGATGAGGCATGTGTCTCCTACGTAGGTTAATATTCACATGGAAAGTGTGGACTGGGAGACACCACCAGCATCATCATCAGTGAGAAGGAACATGCAACGTGAGGTTGAAGTTGGGTTAAAGTTTGGACTTATGTACTAGCTATGGTAAATGTTGAATTAAGGAATGCATGTAGGTGAATGCAAGTGTTTGATTGTGTGTACAGTACATCATACATACATACACCTACTGTATATATGTACTGTACATGCACAGTGAGCTATGAGAAGGACATGTAAAGGGATACTCTAGTGATTAAGGGTTGCACTTTTAATATAGTAGGAGAAGATTTAAAGTGGCATGTTGAGTAGCATCATGGTGGCCAGTTTTTGAATTGGATATAATATATGATAACTGGTTATCCCCTGTCCACTTCAGGCCCTTGACCTTTGTTGTAATTCTCCTTCTCTTACTCGATTATGATGTTTCTGGCTAAACTCTATTGTCTCTCTAAATTTATCAATAAAGGATAATATCTTCGAAAAAATAAAGACTATTCAAGACATGACACATTTCTTCTTGTATAATTTTTGGTTGCCTCATGCTGCAAGTGGGTTTACAGAAAAATTCCAACCGACAAATAAATGACAGATTTCTGACAGACCGTGCCTCTGCTGCTTCACTCAAGACAAAATTGAGGGAAATAAATCACATAAATGAATCAGGATGTTAAAATGGAAAATCCTGTGTAATTGTGACTTTGCCTGATGCATGAGTCTAATGATGGCATGTCCATGACACTAATTATAATGTCTCTTTGTTACAAGAGAGCGACGTTAACAGCCTATAAGTGTGTCGTCTGACAGAAATATCTGTTATAGACGCAATAAATTACTATCTAAAATACATATCAGTGACAATGATTTTTATTCCATAGCTGTAAAACATAATCGTCTATTGATGTGAGTTTCAAAAGGCAGAAGTCTCAGTTCTCATTACCAACTTATCAAAAGCACTATAGTTATGGTCATGTTGGTTAAAGGGGCAATATAATTTTAACTTTTTGCACTTTTCGTCTTTATTTTCTGGTGATAACGTTTTGGACTCATTCTGTGATGATCAAGTAGTAGGGGTACAGATGGAGCTGAACTAACCCGGAGGAGTTACACTACAGATTCTACATCACGTCACTGTATCCCAGAGGTGCAGTTTTCAGGCTGACTGGACGAGCACAATAAGGGACAGGCTGAGACATGTGACTGGAGGAGGCTTTGATGCTTTTCTCTGATACACACAAGACAAACCACAACACAGACACAACTTGCTGTTACCATGTTGGTAATATTGTAGACTGGGAAAGGCAATGTAATCTCTTATCAACACATGTCATCAGTCAGGATTTTTCAGATCCAACATGATTGTGTTAATACCAATAATTTTTTTCCTGGTTTTATAGTTTTGATCAACATTAATTCTTTCATCAAATACTGTGAAAATACTGTAACACATCCAAGGTGTTGTGACATATGTTGGACTAAGGCTGAAAGAAAAGATACAAAAATCGTGAAATATCATTTTTGCGCAGCACCAGAAACACATTTGATTTCCGACCTAAGAGCCTTCATCTGAACTCAGTAAAAATGATCCACAACTCCTACTTCCCTGTGAGATGTTGAAACTCTGACATCATGGTTTTGCACAAAGCATTTGCCTTCAAAACCCCCTGGAGGGAGATTTAGAAAGTTGAGAGATGCATCAATCAAGTGTCAGATGATTACGCATACAAGGATGCAACCTCAGAGCGCTGCTCTGCTTTCAAGTTGTGCTGTCTGGAAAAATGGAATATCTTGAAAATGTGTCAGATTATTGAATCACGCTTTAAGAGAGGTTGTTGCCAACCTGAGGGTCAGGACTTATGAAGGGGTCGCAAGACAAATGGGAGAGGGGCGATTAAGGGAATAGGATATCAATTCTGCCACAAAACAAACTGGATTCATTTTGTGGGTTCATATGTATTGTTAATTTGTGTAAGATGCTGGCCCGTAATAAGTTGAAATGCCTTATTTCATGGAAAATTTCCCCCAAATGTCTTAATTGTCTCTCTCTCTCTCTCTCTCTCTCTCTATATATATATATATATATATTTATTTTTTTTTTTTTTTGTTTGTTTTTTTGTTATGCTCCTGGGCATAAATGATACCAGTCTTGCACAAATCTGTGGAGAGTTGTTCTGCCATTCTTCACTAATGATTATTATCAGCTGCCCTTTGCTGCAGGGGTTTCTCTCTGCTTCTATTTCAAAATACTGCAAAGGTTTTTCTTTTGGAATCATACTGTAATACTGTATATAGTAACTCCCACAGATCTTTTTCATTCCCTGCCATCTGCCCAAGGTTTACACTGGATATTTCTGCAGGTCTCGACTCAAGGATGAGAAAACAAACCCAGTCAAGTTCCCCTCATGCTCTCGCCGACTGTATCATGCAGGGAGTTAAGAGAACAGATGGCGTGTAGCTGGTGGACTCTGACTGCACCGGGCGCTGACACTTTCCATTTGAAGGGTTGTTTTTTTTCTTTCATCATGGAGGAGTGTTGATGACATGACATGCCCCATGTCAATTGCAGAGGTTTAAAAGAGGCCTTCAGAGGGAGGGTCTGGCACTGACGTGGAGAAGACATGACTCCATATGGATTCTGGGTCATTCCTATCTGTCCTTGTAATATGGGTTCACTGTGAGATCATCCACCCGTCCCCTCCAACATTTAGCATAAAAAATCTTTTTTTCTCTTTCTATATACTCCAGCAGTTGATGTCCATTTTGCTTCTCTTTATCTCCTCTCTGTATAAATGTCCCAAACTAACATGAACTGTAGATACACAGCTTCAAATGATCTCTATTAGTGCATCAACTTTGAAAAACACCTTGCGCCTGTCTACTGTTGTGACCCATATTTGGTTACATAAATCTTTGCTGCTAGTGTTACAGATGTACAGTAGTTCCCATGCTGCTACACTCCCTGTATCTGATGAACAGCTCGGTTTCAGTTCACGGTGCCAAATATTTGTGACATGGTATTGAACACGCTACTCGTCCAAGTATCACAGATCGACTGCCAAAGCTGGTTTGATCATTTTGTCGGGAATAAGTAGAACGTAATGATGTTTCACCCACACAGACACACAGAGACATATTACAGACATGCTTTGCACACAAGACATAAAAACACAAACACTTTCACTCGGTGTAAACTGATTTGTTCATACATTTGTTCAACACCTGGAAGAATCAATATTCTCTAGCAAAAACAGACTCACGCTTCAATGAAAACGTCTGATGACTGATGCATATGGCCCTCCCTGCCAAAAGAGAAGTCATATCATTAGTTGTTTATTACAAAGCGATGAACATACACAACACAACACAAATGTCCCTATTTTGATTTTTATATTTTGGGTTATTAAATTTGCATACAAATGACGTTATGGCACAACTTACAAACTTACTAATCTGATGCATGAACAGGGCTTGTGGTGATGTGAAGTGTGCGTGGGGCCATGTTTCTCATGCATCCTTCCCCCTCGGGGGGAGTTGGAAAACTTTGCCCAGAGATTTTTCTTTTTGCAGTGACTTTATGGCTTATGTCATTACATAACTGGATCAAAGTAGATTTTGTTTCCACAGCAATGGGAGCAGTCATGCTCCAAACTATATTAGCAGTTACCATTAGCACACCACTGCACACACGGTACAGTATGGGAGAATGTATGATTAACTTGAGATCTACGGCTAAGACGAGAAACATTATGCTGCAATATTAAGGACACTTTTACATCGAATGAAGGACTCAGTGGAAACAATCAAAGACATTTGGGAGTGCTAGTGAATTACATTCCTCACTGAACATCCTGGGGTCTCTTCTCAAGACCTCATGAGAGACGAGGCAGGATCCCAGATGCTGATATGGGCCGGTGACAGACGCCCCCCAGGGAGACTGATAGCCGTATGCTTCTTTTATATCACCTGGCTGAGAGGAATGGGAACTCTGACCTGGTCCGCAGAGACTCAAGGGAGCCTTTGTCGGCGGCATTGGCATGGCAGCACCAATGGACAACAAAGAGGCTCACTCTCTCTCTCTGCAGGGCAGCAACCTTCTCCTCTTTATCAGTGACATGAGCTCTGAGGACAGGTACACCTGCGTTCCTGTGGAGTCTGGCCTCGATGTGGGTCGAGTTGCAGTGTTTATCTGCTGTTATACGGCTGAGGGAGATCAAATGATCAGCCCTGCCATGGCCCACTGAGTTTGCGCCTCACAATATGGTTATAATAATAAACTTGAGAGCATGTGGTCCTCTAGCAGAGTGCGCAACAAGTGTTTTAGAGAGTAGGTGCTGGTGGTGAAAACATGATATTTAGCTCATTGTTGGTTTTACATGCCACCACTTTACAGTTTGTCACCACTCTCATACAACTCTTTTTCCAGCTGCGGATAAACCAACCAGTGAAAACCAAAAGGCAGATAGATGAGGTTAGCAAGTAGATTGTTCATCCAGTTGAGTAGAGACTAAGAGACCGGAGCTCAAAGTTGATTGAGCGGGTATTGACCTACGTTTGTCGGATTGGCCATGAACATGAATCCAAATTAATGCGTTGGATAATGTTGCACCATGTGCCCTAGATATGTCACCACAAGATTCTTTGTAAATGCATTTGCGTCAGCCGATTCACAGATTGTCAAAAAGAAACCACAACTTCCAGGAGCTATTTTTAGAAGCAAGGAAGCGTCATTCAAATTAGCCTTAACCAAGAGTATGTTGTACGGACAACACCCGTTTGTGTACTTTTGTTTTGAAGCTTCGTGTTTGGCATTTTGACCAGTGCCGTCTTGGTTTTTTTGAAGTAACCAGAAGTAACCATATTTTGAAAATCGGGGGTGGACCTGACTGAGAGCTTGAGGACACTGCACGTCCGCCTACACCTGTGACCTGCCCTTTACCAGCTGTCAATCACACTGTATCCACGCCCCCAATGCGTTACCGTGCTTTATCATCCCATTTTTCATCGTCAAAATGGGACGATCATTTACAAAACGACCATCATGTTGTGTTGAGGAAGACTTAAAACTAGAGATTGAGACTATAAACTCTTCAGGAAAATGCTTTATTGACTTATTGACCCTGTTTGTGAGCTTACAAACAGTTCCATTGTCCCAAGAGGTCAGGAAAAAAACAATATCACGGCTTTAAATTAAAGTAAGTCTATTGTATTGAAAGTATGATGGTATCACTTCTTGAGGTCAGAAAATACAATACAAACTATACAAAACTTTTCTCATTATAGTTAGATAACTTTAGTCTGTTCATGGCAAAAGTGTAAAAGTAGAAGAAATCACCCTGTGATACATCGACATACCAATGACTGCGATTTCTGAGAATTTATGCCTCTGTTGTTGTGAATGGCATAACCTGGGGGAACATAAAGTACGTGTTCAAAAATGATTTTATGACTTAGGTCATTTCCCATGACTAAGGTCTAGTGAGTAAGCTGGCGATGATGTGTTGGAACTTGGGTTCATACAGGCTGATGCGGTGTGCTAGTAAGCTAATGATGACCCAGACTTTGGTTACATTCCTGTAATGATTAATGACTCCAACTGGCTTGCACAGGGAACAGTATGTTTGGAGCAAAGATAATTGTTGGGTCTTGTTGCCTAATCCTGCCACTGGATTGTCGTTCTCATGATGTGTGCCTGTGTGGTTACACTGTACGTAAGTATGTTGTACCAGGTTGAATCACCGCTGCTCTGTCCGGTGACGCTCGAGCTGCGGCCTTGCGGATAAGAAGACGTCGTCGACACACCAACAAAGCCACTGTGAGTTCATGATTAACTGTTGATGCAACTTTGTCCATCACAGGCTGGTGATCTGGTCTCTGTTATGATCAAAATGAAAATGAAAAGATATCTCTGATAGCTAATTAGACACAGCATCTTCTGTGTATGGCAGCTTAGGGTCAGTGTGGATACACCTATGGACGTGAATGCACACACACGTGACTTCAACACAATTGGAAATGCTTTGAAAAGTAGGATAGAAGGCAGAAGGCATTTCCCCGCATCAATGTGAGTCCAAAACAAGGAAGCTGCAAATGGTTTGATAAAAAAAGAGACAGACAAAATGGCACCACAGTGTTGTTTACTGTACCTGGCCTGACAGTCATTTTCCAACCAAACGTCACAGCGACAAAAGCCAACTGTGCAAACACAATGGTGGCCCACCAGTGAATACACCCGTGTTAAAAATAGAAGTGTGGCAGAATCACGTACTGCACAGGTAGACAATCATTTTTCCTTTTTTTTTAGGGAATACAGTATGTCAACTGGTGCAAGAGGGGCGGGCAGGATATGCAGACCGTGAACACATTGAGTTTTATTTCATCAACAGGAGGTCTTTGTCACTCTTTCACACTAGGTTCCAGTTGAGGTGAACTGCTTTATTTCCCAGGGTGGGGCGGAAATCGCTTTAATTCAACCTAAATGCCTCTAAAAACATGTATCCATAGTGACGGCATTGTGTGTAGGAAGAAAGAGTCGCGGGCAATTAACATACGTAATATTCACTTCAACTTTTCGGATTGGATGATTATGTTTGTACTTTATTAATGACCTTTGACCTTGTGTTTTCATGGCTTTGTGTGTTATATTTAACCTGCGGTGAAGGCAGCAACAGATGTGGACATCAATTAGCAACGAGTAAACACACAAAAACAACGGCCTGTCACTAAGTAAAGCGGAAAGTGTTAAATTCAGCGCACACATGTCATCACCGTGAACGACTGGCAGGGCTTACACAACACAATGGGAAGCTGTCAGTGCCACCATCAGCAGTCTGGTAATTACCAAATACTATTTTCAGTTGCACTGTATGAGGAGGCCTGGCTCGAGTATCAAAGGAAAGATCACTCAGAAGTGGCGACTTGCAAAGAAACGGCACAAATCTTTGCATTTGGAAACGGAACAAGGCTGGATTATGATTAACCGTGATGTTAACCCAGCGGAGAAATTACACAAGTCAGCAAATATATTTTTCCCAGGGAAACTAGTAACAGCAGGCACTTTTCTCCTGGAGGCATCAGTCGAGAAAAAAAAGCTGCAAAAATGAAGCAAATGAGAATGATGATGGCATGAAACAGTGTAGCATCATGTCAGCCCAGTTTCTGTTATCTTTATGCTCATGTTGCATGATTCTGCATCTCAGAGTGATGGATGGTTGTCTGGGGAGAAATGTTAACGCTTTTTTTTTTCTGGAGGAGTTTTTCTTCGTGTATCAAGGGTCGAAGGATATGGGTGCTATAATGACTGTCAGGCAAATGTGTTATTTTTGGCCGTGTACAGAAAACTGTCTGAAAGCCAAAAGAGTTGCATAAGGTCTTTACAAATTACTCTCATCAAAATGATCTGTTGCCTTGTTAGACCTGTGAAGTCTAACCTTTTTTAATAAATGAAAACAATCTCATTAGTTGGCAAATCAGCGCGTGTTATTTCACCACTGTGTTGATTCTCTCCTGTGCATTCACTTTGATTCGTGATGCTGCCTTGACTCAGTGAAACACGCTCCCTGCAATCGTTCATCTCACACTTCTGCTGTGCCGTCACTGTCCCAGAAACACCCCTCTCAAAATCTTGATCTCCATGAAAGCTCACCATTTATCTGATGCAACAGACTCTAATAGCTCCTTCTGAGAGATTCTTCATTAGATATTGCATTGCGCTGCACATCCTCCCCTCCCTCACTCGATCATTTCGTGAGAAGTTGGTGCAGCAGTGAGTTGTCGGGGCAGAGCCACCACACGTGATGGTTGCGCTGTAACAATAACTCGTCGACAGCTCATCTTACCCCTGAACACCCTCATCTGCTCCCATCTACTCAGGCAGCCGAGGACAAGCCCATAAATCAAACATATGGGCCGTGAACATTTGGTGGAAAACAGCCAGCCAATGATCTTTAAAAAAAAAGAAGAAAGAATGCAACATAAATGCATTTTGATTCTAAACAACCTCCTGGTGCTTATTTCTGAGGCATTTTGAATGAGCGTGTGGCTGCAGAGCATTTCTCCCAGTAGGTACAGTATGTTCGCGTGCATTCATGGTGTGTGTCTGTGTGTGTGTGTGTGTGTGTGTGTGACTGTGGGATTCAGGCGAACACAGAGCATCGCGTGCCACTACAACCTTGTTCATCCAGTTCGGTGTGTCCCATTCAGCCTGACGAACACACTCTATTACCTGGTGACAAACAGGAATGTAAACTACAAAGAATGTCAATGCAAAAAAAAGAAGAAAAAAAAAAAAAGACAGTCAGACACACAGGACAGAACACAGACACTTTTATGAATGGACACGCACCATTCATAAATCCACCTGAATGTGCATGCATCATGTGAGCTGGAGCAGAGTCTGGGAGAGGGAGAGAGAGAGAGAGAGAGAGAGAGAGAGGGAAGAATACAACAAGCTTTAATGTTGTGAATGAAAATGACTGGATGTTGCTTTTTTTAAGACACCTACATCTCTCAAACAAAGACATATATATATATATACATACACATGCATAAGTTGCAATGTGTTTTGCAATGTGTGTGCACTGCGAATGCACATGCCAGCTGAATCTGTGTGTTCATGGGAGCCAATGCAAACACAGGGAGTACAGCATGCGTTCGTCTAGCTTGTAAAAAGTTTTCAGTCCACATCAAAGCCCTGCTGAGACAGAAGTAATCCAGAGTGACAGGCCAGCCTCTCACCTTTCTGCTAGACTACCAAAGCCATGACAGCACTTCTCTTTTTGTGTTGTCCAATCTTTAGTCAGACAAACAAAATAATCCCACACAATCCTGGCAGAGATTTCTTTGTACACCTTGTTGTCTCCCTGGCAACCGCGGTGGGAGCGGATTCAAAGTGTGGCACCGTGGCAAAGTCTGTGCAGAGGATCACAAGTCTGGATCCCACAGTAAAAGGAGGGATACCAATCCAGTTTGAAGGAACCAGAGGAACAGACTCTTCGGTGGATGGACCATGATGCATCAGGGCCTTGAGATCTTATTGTATCAACAGTGAGCAGTTGGAGGTCTGTCTGTCAATTCAGACAAGACAATTAGTGTTCAGTTCGAGTTATTAGAGCATGTCGACCCTTGGAGTCACCCAAACAGTGGCTGAGGACGGGCACCTTCCTACATTTGACTACAATTGGACCTGTCAACATTTGTATTGTTGGTTCGTCTACACAATAATAACCATTGTTGACAAGCGTTCTATTCAAATTAGCCAAAGAGGTAAACATGGCTTTGAGAGGAGGGGATGCTTTTTTGGGTTGTGTGTTTGCCTTCATTAATGGAAAAACAGAATTCAGTTTGTTCCAGACAGATATTTATAATCACAACTTAAATGGAACCATCATGTGCCTAAAAAAGCAAAGGTACAGACAGACTGTATTTGTAGAGTTATTCAAAATAGCATTGGGCCGTTCGATGCAAGGCAATCATAGTACAATGGGTTTATCAAAGCTCCGCTAAAAACTGCCACCTGCTGTACACTGTGCTGTTGAGAGCTGCGAGAGTCAATCAAAACAATAAAGCTGTGATGCAAAGAACCAAAAAAAATAGCTGAAAGATCCTAAAATAGTTTTTTAGGGTTAAGAAGAACTGTCAGTCACTGAGTCAGGTGATCATTTTTTGTGAGTTCATCGCCTAATTGATGTCCTTTTATACTGCACACAATGGTTTGATCAATTAAGAATGCCAAAACATTTTCAGATGCAGTAGAATGTTAATTATGCAATTTCTAGAGATGTCTCTCTCAAAATTGAGAAACAATTTGTGAGGTTGCACCACACCACTACCGCCGACAAAATGGTTCACTGCCTGTGTCTCCCATGCCCCCCAAATCCTTTGCCGCTTTTCAGATTGATTGTCCAAGTGTGCCCAGACTTCCACTGTCACCTTTATCGGCAACATGTTGAGGAGCTGTGACATTCTAACAATGTTGTGGCAACACGATGAGAACGTCATGCTTGAGAGATCCGTTGCCATGGTCTCACAGGAATCTTGTGTGTGTGTGCGTGTGTGTGTGTGTGTGTGTGTGCGTGTGTGTGCGGTGTATGAAACCGTTTCCTCCCAACACAACAGGGGACCGCAACGCTCTATGGGTTATTTACTTGGCGATGCTTCTTTTGTCGTATACGGGCCAATTCACCACTATTCTTCTATCACACTAATTCCCACAACCATCTGGGGCCCACAGTCCCAACTTGAGTTCTGCTTTGATGCACATTGGATTTTGAAGGTCTGCAGCTTGACTCATAAGTCTGAGATAATGAGCTGGATTCAAATCACATCAATCATGGCTGTTGAAAATTCATTCTTGTTCATTTACTGTATATCTGCTTGCTTCCCTCCTCCGTGATGATTGCTGCCGTAAAATGCCAACCTGTATCTAAACACAACCGGGGCTGAGCAATCAAACAACTGACATGATCTAAACAGTTGCACCCTGTACCTGTTATTTCGATGCCATCATGGCATTGCCATGTATCATATTTCATTATTCCTCAGATAAATAATGTGCCATCCAAAATAAAGTGCATGTGTGACGTCTCCTACTGTGATAAAAGGCAGGATAATGTTACAGACCCAGTTGGGTCACACTGGTCTGTTGAATTAAACCCTGATCACACAGCACACCCATTGGGCCAATGACAGTGATCAACCTTATCCTGAGATCTGAACAGCTGAAGCAGAAGGAAGCTCCCAGGTGCCATAGCATTGATTGATGGATATCAAGTCATGATTTTCTTTGTCCAAATACCTTTACTGAATCAATTAAATTCAAATACATACTGTATGTTTAATAATGAACTCTTTCCCTCCAACAGCCATATCATTTTTTATCAAATCAAGCAAATGAAAACAGAACTCAGTAGCCTTAGTGTGTGTGTGTGTGTGTGTGTTTGTGTGTGTGTCACTGCAGCATGGTTTTTAGCTCAGATGACAAGGTACTGTATGTTTTGCTGTGTTGCTCTTTCTGTATTCCTCCACCCTTCCTTCTCTCAATAGAATCAGATCCGCTGGGACTCTATTTTATTTTCTGATAGGGGGTTTTAATCATTGGTGGGGGAAGAGGGATGTGGGTGGAGAGGAAGTGGTTTGTTTCCACTGTAGGTTATAGAAACATGTTATGCAGTGGTATTTATTTATTGTGGCAGGTCTTTTAGTATAAGGGATCACCCATATCTCACTTTCTCTTCTCTCAGTAATGTGCAATCATTTCTGAAATAATTAAGTGATATGTTTTTCTTATTTTACATGTGTTTTCACTAAACAGCATATATTTGCATGAGGTTATAAAATATGCAGACTGAGGTGTATAAAGCCAAAATTAAATACAAGAATAGACATTAAATTGAAGGTTGAATTTAATCAAGCATTTCATATATTTTCCGAACACAATAATTCATATTAATAAATAAATAAATAGTCTGGCACATTCAAGGCGATTTCCACAAGGTAATACAATCAGTTGAAAACCCTTAAAAAGTATTAAAGACATTGTCAGAACAAATGATGAAATTAACTTAACTAAACATTTCCATATATATGACCATATATATGAAATAGGTTGAATGTACTGAAACTTGCAAGGACGACTGTTGAAGGGAGGGAAAACAAAGAGAAAGGCCTTCTATTCCTCAACGGTTAACATCCGTGTAATTATATATTATCAAATAAAACCCGTGCAAAATTTCATTTTCATGCTCCAAACATTTCTGTTTGGTCCATTATTTGTTTGCAAAATTTATTTTGCAAAAATTTCATTTTTCAAATCCCACAGTTGATCCTGTCAAACTGAGGCCTTTCATAAATACATAGAGCAGAGAACTTAAGGGTGATTCAATTTAAAATGACAACTAAAATCACACGACCATGACTGAACCTGCCTCCATATGATACTATCTGATAGATAGGGATAGTAATGGCAGTGTATCAGCAGCAGCCACAGGACCAGAGGAAATACCAATCCCCCGATGAAACAATGAGCTCAGAACATGCAGTACTGAGCCTGAATAGATATGGGACTACAGGGAGCGATCTCATGTGGCTTCCGCCGTCATGACCCATGTCCACTTGATGTTCCTCCAAGATACACACAAAAATTACAAAATTATCTGTCAAATATGATTCTTACTGTCAGAGGACTGTATCTATGTGTTTTTTTTAATCATTCCAGGCTTAATCATTCAGTGGGTTGCATTGATTTCTTTATGATATGAAAACCTATTTACAGACTATTTAAACTAGTTTGAGTCATAATTATTTGTCCAAATGCTGGATTATCTCTACATGGCAACAGAGTTGAACTGCAGACTGATCTGAAGAGAAGTCACCGCTTCACTCTGCAGCAATGATGCAACTTGTTGCTCATTGGGATGGATTAGACAGCTCATGCAAGTTTCAACAGTCCTTGAGTTCAGTTGATTTTCATGTCTGGAAACTGCCTACTGCCTCAAAAACAGTTGTTTGAATATAACAAGAAGTTTAAAACGCTCCACACAGTCCTAAATCAGGGCACCAAAACACTTGCATGAGTCCTTGAAAATGCTTCAGCAATCGAGGAAATTTGATCCGTGCTTCTCTGATCGGCTTCCTCACAAAAGTTTTATAATGTGCAAAGTAAAACACGAGTTCATGTCAATATCCCTCCAGTGATGAATATGATCTGCTTCATGGTGACGGCAAGAAGCTTGTACATACATTTAAAAAATCACAATGCCCAAAGCTTTACACATCCAGTCTTACTTCCAGCAGACATTTGTCCTCAGTGTTCCAGTATAATTGTGTGGAGTTTTTTTTAAATTTTTTAGTCCAAAGTTCCTCATCAGAACAGTGCAGGTGGTTCCATCATTCATCAGCTTATGTTTCCTATCAATTGCAATAATGAGTCTGCGAGGTTGCATTTAACCAAAACATCCCAGATGAAGCAGATACACCGTTTCTGTTTTTCCCACTGTTGTAATCCAGGATGTCTGGGAAAGGTGAGCATGGACAAATAATCCAAAGAGATGCTGAATACAGAAGAACAGCTGGAAAGCATATCTGGAGACAGGAATGGAGCGAGGACTATATCTCCCGGAGAGAAGCGAACTAAAGTACAGGACAGTGGAAACCCTGTGACTCCACTCTCTGAGTCTGCTCCCCGCGATGATGTCCCTCTAAAAACTCAGTCCAACACAACATCCCTGTTTCAGTGACAATGAGGTTTAGACATAATCAAACATTAAGGATTTAAAAAAAAGAAAGAGCAGTCTACTGTATATAATCATCATAAACAAACGCACTGCCTGCAGCCTTCGCTGTCTTGGGCACCCAAATCAGATCATCCCACAGTTGTGGCTGGGCATTTTATACACCCTTTGTTTTCACATGACTGGCAAAATAAGTCACAGTTTAATGCTTCAGAGGACTGATGCTGGATTTGTTTGGGCTTCTCCAGCCATGGAGACACAAACATAAGACAACAATTTGTAATGTGATACAAAGACTGTCCGAGCGGTTTTGAATAACTGGGTCATTTTCATGCTTCTATTCAAGCTTTGGTCACATAAGAGATTTTGATATCATAACTTCGAACTTTTGGCCCATTTTTGGTGTTTGGTGTTTGTATAGAGCCTAAAGCTGATTAATGTTTTACACATTAATGTCACCTGTCAAAGGTAAAATACGTGTATGATGTCTTTGGTTCCACAATAACTTCAGGGATGTTGTGTTTGATTTGACTTGGATACATCCAGGTGTAGCTGAAAACGCTATAAACAGGGAGTGTGGAGTTTGAAAGAACCACACACTAACAAGGCATGGGAATAATTAAACAATGCTAGTAAGTTGCATTATGGGAAATTGGGGATTGACCCATACGTGGCACTGAAAGCTTGATGGCTCTGCCTCTGCTGTTTTGAATTTTATCAGTATTCTTAATTAGTTATTAGCCCTCAGTTTTACGGAAGTACAATATCAAATTGCGGAAGTACCCCTTTCGAATTAGTTTGTATCTGTCTTTGAAAAGTTGGTGTTTCTAACTCAGAACAAGGTTTTGGTGCAATGTTGCAAGACAAGGTTGCATGATCTAAGAACTTCTCCACCGTGAGATCATTTCCAAGTTTTGCCCCTGGGCTCTCTCCTGGGCTGATAATTACTGATCACCACGGATCCATACTTTCTGATTCTTCAAATGTTGGTGCATCTGTTGATGCAGCAGATAGGAGTTTCTGCCCGGGACAAGAAGCAGCACCTTGCGTGACTTCCACCTCCGCAGGCTGCAGCCTATCGCGCATGACTGTCCGTCATCATTACTATCTTGTAAAAACACCAAAGACGGGCCCAGGGAGGGGGTCGCGGAGGAGAAGCTTAGCTTCCCTTTGAGCGCTGCTTCACCTTTGACCTCTCACAGGAGGAAAGAGATAAACACAAGGGGGGAGACGACAAAGCTTCAGTGACTTATAATGACAGACCTGGTTTGGGTTAGAATAGCAATGCTGTCATCATGCAGAGACTAGATGAGATTAGGCCGGGGGAAGGAGAAGTTGTAGCCTCTGGTGTTGGGCTTTCGTCTGTATTGATCTGCATACTATGAGTGCACAGGTGTGTGTTTTCTTGTTTTGCACACACACTACACGCTAACATCAGTTTCTAATCAATACCTTAAGTGTCAGCAGCAACCATTTATAAGCACACCACTGCTCGCATGCACTGAAAGCTAGATGCCGTTTTGGACAAAACTCACAGAGGGCAAAAATCTGTCTTCACCAATTATATTTTATTTATTTATTTATTTTAGATCTGAGGTCCTGAAGATCAAACATCAACATTCTCTTTTACATAATCCTCAGTTCATTCCGTTCACACAGTGGTCCAAAAAAACAAAACATCTTCGCCTTCATTAAAAGCTATTCACATTGTAGTGGCTTGTCCTTTTCCATAGGCTTCTTGTCCGTCTCTTCAATTAGACCAATAAAAACAATGACTGACGACAACAGCTACTAGGATAGAAGCGGGCAAAGGCTTTTTTAGTGGCCACGGATTTGAAAAGCGCAGTCATGCGGCTGAACACGTAATAAGCCTCCCATTCTTTCCAAAGAAGTGCCAACAGTTCAACTGGACTCTGCAGACCCATGAAAAGGTTTTTCCTCCAGTCACACACAAAAAAAAAGCGGACATGCACGCTGATTCAGAATTCCGGGGGAAAATGCCCTTTTAGTGTGAGAATGGAAGGGAGACGCCTTCACGGGCGGCTGACTACGCTTTGGCAAGGGCCTCTGTAGCACTTGGCCGGACAAAAATAAGGCCATACAGATAGAGGTACCTCAATGAGCACTCAGTTAATCTGCAAGGTCATTAAGATACTTGAAACTCTCATTAGCATCATTCTCATGAACACAGATGGAAAGGGCTGTTTTGGAAAAGAAAAGAAAAAGCAACGGATTTGTCAACTTCTGGGAAATATTGGGGTGGGGGGGTGTGTGGGACAGTTTGACATTTGAAGTCACCGGGGTCATTCAGTCGTAATGAGGCGCTCGCGGTTGGACCAAAGTAAAAGGGTTTGCCCTAGCGCTCAACTCTCCCTGACTCATCGCCAAGCCAGATGACAGTTTGGTTTGGTGGTAGTCAGACCAATCACACGGCGGCAGGTTGATTCATCTCTAATGGAAAGTAATTAACAAGATGGGGCCACACGGACAATCCTGATGTGTGTGTCTGTGTGTGTGTGTGTGTGTGTGTGTGTGTGTGTGTGTGTGTCTCTGGTTCTGCATGCATGCTTGTGTTGTGTTTGCTTCCCTATGTGTACATATGTTTTTGTGAACTGCTAAATGTGACAGAGGATGAGAAGCAATAACATCCCTGATGCACAGATTGCCACATTAGAGGGTCAAATACCCAATACATGTAGCATTCTTGTAATATGTGATGGTTCATTGTCTTTGGGTTTTGTTTTTTGTTTTTTAAATTTAGTTTTTACATATTGTCTGTTGAGCAGTATTAGTTGATTTTGGGGGCAGCAGGACAAAGAGGTGCTTGTGGCACTAGCTGTTTAGCTCTTGGCGAGCTATGCCCATATTTGCTAGTTCAGGTTACAGCTGGATGTATTTTAAAACACATGGGGATTTTTTTGTGGCCACAATTGATTTGTGCAGCTTCAAGTTACTTTGCATTTTATTTGACAAATGCACAATGCTTTGGTAAGTTAAAGCCATGGCAGTCATCTTGTGGCTCTGAAAACTGAAAGCTTTAACAGTTTTTTTTTCCTAGCTGACAACACTCCCAGTGTTTCTATCTGTGATTCAGTTAATTTCCGAGAAGTCGTGTTTTGTTGTGCTGTAGGCCGATACTGCTTATAGTTCTCTGTCCCTATTGTTTTGCTGCTCAATAGAAAAACTGGACATTGACATAAGAGGCTACCGTTGTACATACCTTAATTTCCCTCTCCTGACGCAATATAATATAAATAATTGATAATTTCCTGAACCTCTTACATGATTAGAAAAGTGGCACCCTGTATTTATGTTATTTCACTGGACTTCAGTGCATCAGGAAATAAAAAAAACACTGTCATCTTAAATCCCAACATATTAAACTAACAGAGGCTCATGTTCGTTTTTAAATTAAAGTTTAAGAAACATTTTTTATTGAATTTTTTGGTCCAGAAATTGCATTTTTTTTCTATAAGTTTTATCAGTTTTATCTGTCATATTACAGACTCCTCTAACATCTTCTGCTAACTAATCAAACCTCACTGGCACATCAGGCCCTTCACCAACATTTGAACCAACTCCAAGTGTGTCGGCAGCTTTTTTTCTGCTCCTGATCACGACAAGGCCACCGAGGGTAGACAGCTGTTTGGTGAAGTTGTCAGAGGCTTTCCCCTCAGTTGTCACCTCTGTGATGAAGCACATGTGCGTGACTGCTCTGCACCTTTAGAATAGCCACGGGCAGCCCCCTCTGTTCCCTTGTTTTCCCCTGAAGTTCACAGCATTGATTCAGCGAGTAAGATAAGCCCCGTAAGTGCTGGAGAAGGCGCGCAGCTCTTCCGAGGTCGTGTGAATGGGTCCAATAATTATTGTCATAAATCAAAGTAATGGCCCGCCTCATATATCGCCCTTTTCTGTAGATGACATCACTTCCTCACACGACTTATTCTGATTTCCTCCGCATGTAACTATGCTCTGAATGTGAGAAATGTTGTTGGATTCAGACGTGATCACTGCCCTGCCAGGCTGGAAGTTTGCAATGTAACTGTACCTTTACTGTCTGAGCAAATCATCACCTGCACACGCCCTTACTGAGCTCCTCCCCGACCTCCATGCTCACTCACACGCAACGAGCAATTGAGCTGTCAGTCAAGCAACTGGTGTTGAAACTGAACTTGCTCACAGTGAGGAGCTCTGGGGGCCCAAGGCAGAGGCCACTGCAAGGGCCCGCCCACCCTACAGGTTGCTCTGTGGCTAAAATCACAGCACCGCACCTCTGAGGGCGATGACGTCAAAGGTTCGGCATCCGAAAACAAACAAATGTGGGGTTTGAGGGCTTTACACGGAAACAGCTTACTGGTGGTTTGCTCTACTCAGTAAACAGCACTGATATCTTTACATGCTAATGTTGGTACTCTAACAAAGGTGAATTTAAAATATGAGCATCCTTGTGAAAATATATGTAATCCTGGTCTCCCTGTGCAATGGTTAGTGGTCTAATGGTTATTATCATATTATCACTATTATCAATTTGAAACACAAAAAGTATTAAAAAAAAACCCTGAGGTATTTGTATTTATTTCTTATGTAACATTAATAATTATTTAGAATGTTTTGCTCTCTGTAGGTGTAAAGAAGCTGTCCCAGTTTAATCAGACAAATCAACATCTTCCCTCAGTTATGTTTTAACAATAATAGAGAAAAATGTACTGTCTTAGGATTTTGATTAACTTGCAGTGATATTAAATAGAAGGCTGTATGGATTTTCTTTCTCTCAATCTGTGGGCAGAATTCTTCAGGGTTATTCAAGAACATACGATGTGGTCTTTTGACAAAGCAGTTAAACCAAAGACAAAAGCCAGTCTTATGACCAAGGGTTGTTCAGGCTCACTGGTTTGACCACTGACCCACACACAGACACACACACACACAGAAAGACAGACACAAACACACACACACACACACACACACACACACACACACACACACACGACAGAGGGACAGTTTGTATGTTTGTGAGTCTTTTTATGTGTAAAACTATTGCTGTTTAAAAAACTATAACAAACTAAAAAGTATTATTAATAATAATAATTTTATTTACAGTTTTCAACCAATTAATATCATCAGCTATATATATTAATTTAAACATTTAAAAAAAATATTTTAAAGGGCAAATGAGAGGAAAGTGCAGAATGCTCTTCACTGTGTGGAATAAAAGGCAGGATGACCTGCTGAGGTCTGATCTAATAACTGGGTCTTTTCTGTAAAGGAGGCTGGGATCAGTTGTTCATTCACTAGCTTGTCTCCACCCTCGCGGATCCATTCATCACTGGAATAAAGCAAGATCACACACACTGTCACCTTGTTTGAGATTCACCAAGGGGAGGACGACAGGAGGGCCCTGACTCAGGAAGTATCTAGTAAGTGACTTCATACCTTAATACATTTGTAATATCATTTTGAATTGAAACTACAATTGAAATTTAATTTTTTGTAAATGAAAAGATGTGGGTTTATTTAGATTTTAATTTAAATGCATTATAAATATTGTGTGGCCATTAAGAATAGCAAACATTCATAAATAAATAATTATAAACATTATTAAGACGAATTATGTTTTCTTTATGCAATAATTAAGTTATTAAGCCACAGGATGTAGACTGAGAATACAAATTTGTTTTATAATATATATATATAAAATTTTACATTTTACTAGACTGGCCTATTTTTTAAAGCCTATATGGTGAAACACTGAGTCTAGAAGATGATGGTTATGATGAGGTTATAGAAATCAAAATAATCTATTAAGAAAGAATGGTCTGTATTTTATATACAAAGCAGGATTCTGTAATATATATATTGATACTGCGAGGGCCTTAATATTTCTGTCAAATTTCCGAGGATGTAACCACAAAACACAAATTATCGTCGCATCCTCGTTGAAAAAAGAGTAAGTACATTCATTAATTCACAACATCGAATTTGCAGCATCAAATCAATTGTGGCGAGTATTTTCTGTTAAAGCCCCTGGATGCTGCATGGAGCTGCAGCTCCGGGGGCAGGGTTTGAGGGCATCATCATCACCACCACCATCATCATCATCATCATAAGCGCGTTGATCCGAGGCCGCTGTCCGCGGTGCTGAAGCTGGATCCGCGACCAGAACAGACCCGAGCATGGGACCGGAGACCCAGACGTCATCCACACACACGAAGCAAATGAACTGAAATAAGGCTTGAGGCAGATCTGAAGGCTTTGTGGGAATCAGAGCAGAGAGGGGCAACAACTATTATTATTATTATTATTATTATTATTATTATTATCATTATCTCTAAGCCCTGGACGGAAGACTTCTAAAACAAACACGACGATCAAACAGCCATGATTACGCGTTAATGGCACGTTTCCATACACCCTCATGCATCCTTATTATTATTATCATTATGAGAAAAGGCAGTGGAAGAGTGTGTCCCGCAGGACAGGTCTGGAGTGTGTTAATTAGGACGAGTTAATGTGCTGCAACAAGGGGTTCGCCTCCTCCTGGTGGCTTGATGGGAAAACGCACCCTCAATTATACATTTGATAAAGCAGCCTGTGCACACATAGTCCCATAATAGTCTCAATAAGAAAAATACAATTAGTAACACACGCCATAAAAAAAAAAAACAAGCTTCAATGGGCTTTTTTGTGGAGGGAGTGTAGCTTCCTCTTTGTTAAAATCCCAGTGGTCACAATTTTTTTTTTCATCAACAATGGGCAAAGCAAAAATATCATCACTGGAGTGTGTTTTACAGACAAATATCCATCCAGACCTGCCTCAGTATAGCTGCTTGCATCCCTTCCCTAAAGGAGAGGATACAAAATTGTGCTTTTCTACGGGCATCTTAATAATATTATGATTATGTACAGCTGTTTGTTTTTATAAGACTTATAAGTTGAAAAATAAGACGTCACATCTGCGTCAAAGCAGAAACTTTTTTTTTTGTGTAAGTTTAAACTCCCCTGTCTTCCCGTAGGCGCACGCACACTGTTACAGGGAATAAGAGTTCAAACGTCAATTGTTGAGGAAGCCAAGTGTAAGTGTAAAACATATAGTTATAATAATAAAATATAAATAACGATTTTTACAATAACAAAAACTATATATATATATATATATATATATATATATATATATATATATATATATATATATATTAAACTAATAACACTTATCCTTCTAATTACTGATTGTTTAGCAATTTCTATATAGACTATGATGATATTTATATATCACCCTTAAAAAACAAATATTATAATAATAATAATAATAATAGTAATAATAATAATAATAATAATAATAACTATTAAAATTGAACGTGTTTATACTGTTCTGTACAGTTTGTTATTCGTATTATTACTAAACATTTGAGGTGGTTTAAAGAGGACAAATACACATAACGGGGCTGGTTTACTTTCTTATCAGTCACTTCAGTTAACTTCAGCTTTCAGAACTTTGCACAACTGGACTCCAAACGCTGCCGTTCACGGTCGACGCCTGTTGTCCGTGAGGGAGGGAGACAGCGGCAGAGAGAGGAGGGTGGAGAAGGAGGAGGTGATGATGGTGGGTGTGTAGGGGTGACACCCTCCTGCAGCAACCCTGCCCACCGCAACCAGGCTCTCGGGCACACGCATGGCGCCGACGGGCCGTGATGCTGCGCTGTGTGCGGATAAATGACTTGGATCTGCGCTGTGGGGCTTCAAAGCATGGGCAGGCTGCGGACAGAGAGCAGGAGGCTCACACACACACACACACACACACACACACACTGCTGTCACACACTGTGGATGTACAACAGGCTGCACATTTTCAACATGGAGTATCTGTTTTGTTTTTTTCGAGTTTTTGTAGACTAATAATCTAATATATATATTTTTTATGGATACAATGTTCTTTTTTTGTTGTTGATTTTTTCTCCCCTTTGTCTTTTCAAGAAATCTATTTCACAAAGGCCGATGAATCAAGAACAGAACTAGGTATTAACCCCCCCCCCCCCATTCAATTGCATTGATTTAATTGCACATGCCGTGTATGGATTTTTCATTTTTCGAAAAACCTCTGATAATATGTGAAATATTATTGTCACATCCCTGCTGCAGGATCCCTAACATGGATGTGACACTGGAGGGGATTAGCCCAGAGACCCTCAGAGCTCTGCTCCTGGCGTGCGTGACGCTGCTGGTCTCCCTCCACCTGTGGCGGTGGCTCCGGCAGCGGGCGGCGCCCGGCCTGCCCGGTCCCGTCGCCTGGCCGGTCATCGGCAACGCCGCGCAACTCGGCAACGCACCGCACCTGTACTTTGCGCGCATGGCGCAGAAGTACGGCGACGTCTTCCAGATCAAGCTGGGCTCGCGCACCGTGGTGGTGCTGAACGGGGACTCCATCAAGCAGGCGCTCGTGAAGCAGGGACCGGACTTCGCCGGCAGACCGGACTTCACCTCCTTCCAGTGCGTCTCCAACGGCAACAGCCTCGCGTTCGGCACCGTCACCGACTGGTGGAAGGTGCACCGCCGCGTGGCCCAGTCCACCGTGCGCATGTTTTCCACCGGCAACCCGCACACCAAGAAGACGTTCGAGCATCACGTCCTCTGCGAGGTGCAACAGCTGCTGCAGCTGTTCGTGGGGAAGACGGAGCAGCACCGGTATTTCCAGCCCATGACATATCTCGTGGTGTCCACGGCGAACATCATGAGCGCCGTGTGCTTCGGAAACAGGTACTCGTACGAGGACGAGGAGTTTCGGCAGGTGGTGGGCAGGAACGACCAGTTCACCCAGACGGTGGGGGCGGGCAGCATGGTGGACGTGATGCCCTGGCTCCAGTACTTCCCCAACCCCATCAAAACCATGTTCGACAACTTCAAGAGGCTCAACCTGGAGTTTGGCATCTTCATCCGAGACAAAGTCCTTGAGCACAGAAAGACGATCGAGTCGAGCACCGTCAGGGACATGACGGATGCGTTCATCGTGGCACTGGACAGACTAGACCAGACGGGACTGACAGGGGGGGAGGACTTCGTGACCCCCGCTGTTGCAGACATATTCGGAGCGAGTCAAGACACACTGTCGACTGCTCTGCAGTGGATCATCCTCATACTTGTCAAGTAAGAGCCCCTTTCCTTTCATTTCATTTGACTGCAGATAATTCTAATTATTTGAATGGCTAATGTGTTAAAGTGTAATGGACAATGACACAGGACAGTGGACCGGGCTGCTAAGGAGCGTGTGTTTTATGTACCAGCCTTGTGGGGGAGCTGAGGCTGGGCAGGTACTGGCAGCAAAATGTAAAGAGCTGAAACTGCACACCAGTGAAAGTGAATGAAGTGCCAAGTCAGCATTTCCCCCTCCGCAAGTATCAAGACCTTTGCCAGATTTGACGCGAGTTCAATTTCTAATCTTGCTTGATTGTTCAATCCCATCAGTGCCTGGGATTAAACAATAAAACCGGCTGATGTAATACAAGACATACCTGAGCTGCCCGATTTAAAGGAAGGTATAGTAACTCAACTCCTGGAGAACTTGTCAATGACAACGTGCAAAGTGCTCCAAGAGCTGGGTGATAAAGGGAATACATCTGGTCCTCAGATAAAAATTTAAAAAAATGGTGCATTTTCTTTGGTTATCAAATAGTGCCAGATCAATTTTTTTCAGATCACATACCTTCACGAACTGAGATTAAGAGGAGATGGATGTAAAGTCAACCCTGTATTGAAAACCTAAAACGTACTTGCCGTCTGTGTAGGTATCCTGAGATGCAGGTCCGTCTCCAGCAGGAGGTGGACAAGCTGGTGGGCCGCAGCCGACTCCCCTCCATCGAGGACCAGCCGCAGCTGCCGTTCATCATGGCCTTCGTCTACGAGGTGATGCGCTTCACAAGCTTCGTCCCTCTCACCATCCCGCACTCGTCCACCAAAGACACCTCCATCATGGGCTACCCCATACCAAAGAACACGGTCATCTTCGTCAACCAGTGGTCCATCAACCACGACCCGGCCATATGGTCCCACCCGGAGACCTTTGACCCCCAGCGCTTCCTGGACCAGAACGGCGCGCTCAACAAGGACCTGACCAGCAGCGTGCTCATCTTCTCCCTGGGCAAGCGGCGCTGCATCGGCGAGGAGCTGTCCAAGGTGCAGCTGTTCCTCTTCACAGCGCTCATCGCCCACCAGTGCCACATCACCACCGACCCGGCCAGGCCGCCAATATTAGACTACAACTACGGTCTGACACTGAAGCCTCACGCCTTCTCCATAGCAGTGTCTCTGCGTGGCAACACGTCACTGCTGGATGAGGCCACGAGGCAGGGCCCCACTGAGGAGGTCAAAGGCGAGCCCTCATCAGACTCACCGACAGAGAGCGAATAAAACAATAAAGTATGACAAGCAAAAATAAATGAAGGCTGAAAAACAAAAAGACTTATGAACTATAGTTCATGTTTGTGAGCTAAAAATAATACTGTATTTATAAGCTGAAATCTCAGGATAAAATTTGCATCCTCCACACGTTTTAAAGACTTAACACTGAGGAGAGAGCGATTAAATGGATTTGATCACTGATGGATGATTTATTGCGAAGTATTGTAGTGCCAGACAGAAACAGATGTGGCATGCGTTTCACAGGAGACATGGCTTGTAGTGCTAAAACGCCACGTCTCCCGCAACCAGCAGTTCACCTGGGATGAATCTCTTTCCAACATCAAACGCAATCGGACAGACCACTTAGGAAACAGCATCATCTTTTGATTCATGGAGGCGGAGGACTCCAGTCAGCTGCACATCACCGGCAAACAGCCGCAAACAGACCTCGGTGCAGGCAACAGGCAGCGACACAGGCCTGAACAGCTGCTGTGCAACGCAACCTGGTGATTTTGGTGTGGATGCCATTGCTGGAGAATTTACTAGGGACTTCTTGGGTTTTCATGCTCTCTATGAAATCTTTTTGCCATCAGATTAAAAAAACAAAACTCCAACAGCTCAAAAAATATTTCGCAGCTTTTCACGAATTCCTTTAATTTAGCCCCCATATTTTCAATACTTCTAATAATGGGTCCAGATCCTTCAAATGCCATACCAAACTCCTCAAAACATACACAAAATATGTGCTATTTGAAAGTTAAACCATAAAAAAGTGGAGATTCAAGTGACAAAAGCACCAGGTCGTCTGCATGAACAGGTGAATAAGCTCATGGAGAGCTGCAGCCCTCAACACTGCTGCCTACTAATATAAAATCTTTTGTACTAACGTCTAGTTTTTGATATATATATATATATATAGCATAAAAGCATAGTTACTCAGGAATAAGGCCTATAACGCTTTTCTACAGTCGTCTAATATATTATGAAACTGACTTTAGTTGCTGTTTGACAGGACAGGGCAAAGGAACATCAAGGTTACACCAGACCTATGAACTGTTGTCGCATGCACGTGTGAAAAGACTAATCAGTGTTACTTTGGCTCATTATTATCGATGTGTGAGATGTTATGTTGTAGGATGCTGCTCAATGGAAAAAACTTTTTAACCCATCATTTAATTTAGATGCCAGTGACCAAATTATTCCAACTTATTATTATTTTGATCAGCAGACCTACGAGAGTAATGTCAATTTACTGGTGTACCAGTGAACCCACTACTGAAATCAAATCTTGCAGAACGTTGGCATTAGTTACCACGTCTTGAGGGGACAAGATACTGTACAGTGTAACCGCTACACTCCAAGGAATACCTCATATCCAAACTGTACAATATCTTGACCTCAAATGCTTCTTTGATAGAACTAAACTTAGGCGAGTGAAACTTTTAAGGCTACCTGACATTTACCACTGCTCGGTCAAGCATTGCAGTATTACTAAGCTTTTTTCACGACTACACATTAACTGCAGATGTGATTTTTTTCCTCTTCTGAGTATTTCTCAAAGCCACTTGCGTGAGAGTGGTTTCACCTATACTGTACTGTACATAATAAATACACTTTAACTATTCTTGTTTCTCGCTGGTGCATTTCATGTCTTAACTGGTTAAAGGTGAAAATAAAAACAGATCAATGGCACACATTTGTCATAACCAAGCAGACCAAGTAGCGTTACAATATAAAGACAAAATTATATAATGAATTGACTTATAATCAAACCATATATTCATGTTGGTTTGTTCAAAAAGTTTTTGACACTGGACTCCTTTTTAGCGAATGCGACAAACTCTTGGCGTCCTGCCTGGTCAGGTGGGAACAAAAGGGAAGTGTTTGGGAGATCCCTTTCCCCCGCACAGCGTTTTTATCTCACCCTGCCAGAACATCCTGTACTCGATCAGCAAGAGCCAGCCAGCCAGACAACTTTCAGAGTGCGTGACAAATTCAGATAGAACCACAGCAGATGATTACTGATATGCCCCATCCCCCCCCCCCCCCCCCCCGCCCCAACTCCGCCTTTCTCCCCTCTTTACCAATGCAGAATTAAAACTGAAGACTAAATAGTGCCAGTGAAGTCATGTGTGGCAGCACTCCAAGCATAACCTTTAGGAATGGGAAGGAAAACAACACGTTCGCTTTTGCACCTCTTTGGTGAAATAGGGAGTCGGAGCTGAGCAGACAGATCATCAGACACAAATGAGCTAACAAAAAGTACAGAGACGCTGACAATGTCATGGTTAATGTGCCTGTTTCAGTGGGATAATGACCTGGGTTATAATTGCAGACAATATCATGCTTCAGGGGCTTATTGCTTTTGTTGGGTTTCCCTCCTTGTGTTACATGACGCTGCGGAGGGAAGCAAATATTTCTAACATACAGTGCAGGCACAGAGCTTTTATTCTGCAAATGATGGAAACGGAACACACTCGCACGAAACCACAAATATCTGCGGCACGCGCGGATTCAAAATGAAGACGACAGGAGAAACGTCCGGCGTTGCACAGTGAAGCAGGTGCCGTTGTTTTAGTTTGGCGGACGCGCATCACAAGACGGGGCTGGCTGCGGTGGAACGAGCCCCGCCGCTGAGAAAGATAAAATATTGCACGAAGAGGTGGTGAGACAAATCCTGTGTCATTACAGCTGAGACCTGTCAAGGCTGCATTAACAAGATTAGTGTGAATCTCTCCATTTAAGCTTGTATCCTGCACTGGCTGGGGATAAAAACAAGGCACACATGTAGCATACACATAATAAGCTCCTTCAGCTGTTGAGTGTTGTGTAACTTAGGCCGTGAATGGACGGATACATGAAGATCTGAATGAAGGGTGAGCAAGATTGTCAGTGAAGCCCCACACAGCCTGAAATAATGGGGGGCCTGCAGGAGACGCTTGAGGGCCAGGGCTACACAAGCGGGAGAGGCTGGCGGGTCAGTGGACAAACACTTATTTACTGTCTTTCAAAGAGTTAGATCACAAGACATACAGCACTCTCACATCCAATTCAAGCGGAGATAGACAAGGTTTAGGCGTAAACTTGTCATTATGATGTCAAAACCGATTGCACGGGGTAATGGTGAGAGAAAAACGACACCATCCGCGCGGATATTGGTTCCCTATAAGCCGTGCTTTGCTTTCCCCATGTTATTCTCCATGGCCACCGGGACCCGGTGTTCCCGGAGCCATGACAACGCAGTTGATGGCACAAAGGGACTGCGTCAGGAAGTAACACAACCAGCCCGCCTGTATTAATACTACCGGATGTTTAACTGAAGATTATTCGATCAAATTGGGATTTTTTTTGGTCGTTTTTTTTAAGCTTTGGACAGTAGCCAGGCTGCTGGCATCGAGTTAGCCGTGAGGCCTTAAAGTTGAAATTTTCTCCCAATCACTTTAAAAAGCTGACTAATTAACACACTATACCTTCTGAGACCGACGCCTGAGGAAGGTGGCGCTTTTCATCTGCTCAAGATCGACACAATCTACCTTTTTTCTTTCTTGCGAGAAAGCCAAACCCGAAAGCTGCTGCAGCCTCTAAACTCCTTATGCAACATTATGTGCCGTCTTGTACGCAAGCATGTACAGACAATCAAGATTACATGCAATCACACAGAGACGTACAGTGCCATATGATGCCAGTGAAAAGAACTAAAATATTCAACAAACAGACAGTTTCCTTCATATTTAAGAAAAACAGCTGGAAGTGATTTCTGCAGCTGTGTGCACGGGAGTCGGATAAAATCAAGTTGTGGTGGGGGTGAAGTTTTCACGACTGTATAAACAAACACCTGTGCTCATTTGGGAGGCACCTATTAAGAGTGGCTCTAGCATGGAGGGAAAAAAAATGCTGAAACATGACTAGACTGGCGAGACGTTGGCCTGAATCTGATCCAGTAGCTAATTCCCAATTGGCCTGGCACACAATGTACAGTCTGGGGGAGAAGGGAAAGGATGCCTTAAAACTTGTGCAGGAGCCTGCATGTTGCGTTTACTTTGTTGGTTACGGATCAAGACCAATTTAGTTTATGACAAAAAAAACACAGTAAAAAGTTAATTAGAAGTTGCAGATTACATAACCTTTTATGAGAGGGTATTCCTCGTGAACAGCAAAAAAACTATTGAGCGCATGAAACAAGCTCATGTACTCAAACAAGCAAGACAAATGAGAAACTGACAATTCAAATCATGATTGCACAGATTTAATTATAGACTCTCTGGCAACAGTTATCAGTTAGTACACATTGCCTATGACTCTGTACAGTATAATCTCTATGTAGTGTATCAGATTTCAAATTCCTTGATTAATGTTTACATGCTTTGGCATTTGAGAAAAAAAAATCAAATACATTCATATTGCTGACAGAAAAATCAGTAAAGTGACAAATTAAAACAATTTCTACAATACAGGTACCTTTAAAAACCTAAAGTTAAATGTAGTACATATAGTTGAGACTGTAAAATTATTCTTTTTTTTTTTTTTAAATCCCCAAAACAAGATTTTGGTGTCCTTATCGAACCTGGAATGCGTCACATCATTCTCAAGCAGCATGTCCACCTCTGGTTTTGTTCATTAGTTACATTACAGTTTTACTCCAGTGAGGTTTCTTTTCAATCACCTTCAATGTTATTCGTTGTACTAATGAAGCCTTATCACGTTGTAACCTGAGCAAAACTATAATTGGACCTTAACCCGGGATAATTAGCTGTTGTGTATTTATACAGTGTAATAGGAGCCTTCTAAAAGCAAACCCTTTTTTAACTTGGCGTACCAACGAGTAGTGTGGAGGACGGCTCTCCACTCGATTTGACATTGGAGGATCATGATAAAACTCAAAAAAGTTGGCTTTAGATTAGACACATTCAAAACAATGTAAGAAAGTAAAGCGTAAGGGAGCGGGAGCTCATAAAAGGAACACGTGGAAAATTAAAGGATTTAGGTAGCCGTCCTTAACAAAGGACCTGCCGGACAGATGTGCTGATAAAACCCCCAAATATGAAATCGTGAAATTATTGCTAAAACATTCCAAACGATAACCAGGGGTTAAAACATGTGAGGAATGACACATCGTGTCAGTAAAGTAAACATATGTTCATGTCCTACTAACTGATTAAAATTATTCAGTACTAGTTGGTGACAGATCTGTGCAACAGCGGTCCAGGAAAAACATTACCAACCTGCGGCACCCACGGCCAAGAGTGTACCATGTTGCATCTTCCTGTTGGATCAATTTATAAACTGTAATCAAACCGGAGTGAAATCACTGTCACTGAATAGCAGGAGGTAACACAGTAATGAATGTCTTGAACGAACAGGTGCCAAAGTCAACAACAACAGTACATCAGATCTCATGAAAGAGATCATGAAAGAACATATTCACCTACACGTGTTTGCTGCATGATCAAAGTCTTTTAGAGCGTCTGCATACGAATGTAGCCGGGGAGCCTTAATCGTCCGAATGAGGGCAGAGCAAAGAGGGCAAGAGGTCATCCAGTGGTCACGGCATACCAGGATCTGTGTTTGGGTGCACCATTGTCTGATGTGCTTTTGTTATTGCCATTTGAATGTGTGGTGGGAGACACAACACAACAACAAAGAAGAAACTGGACAAAAGAGGAAGGAACAGCAAGTCCCGAGGGTCAAGTTCCCAAATGTGACGGATCTTCATTGTCAAAGAATCTTGCAGCAATCAGAACAATCAGAGAGAGGCTATCTGCTACATGCTGCTCTTCAGGAACACACACAGTCAACACTAACAATCACACTGGATTTACTATAATTCATGATTCAACTGATTTATATGAGATTAAAGTCATCAAAAATCTGTCTCAAAGACTTGATGGTGACAGTCAAGTCAGAGTTGAGTCTGATTTAAAAAGTACTCGGTGACTGTGGCAGCCTATCGCTTGCACCAGTGATATAAAGCCACATCACACCTCCTTCCACTCACAGAGCGAATTAACATGATGGCGTCTCTACAACCCCACCCCCAACAACCCCCCCCCCCCCCCCCCAAACCCCGCGCACCCATAGCATATGGAACCAAAAATGCATGTGCTGCTGAGCTGCGTTGTCACACACCAAGCGCCAGGCTGAGAAAGTCCAGCTCCTTCTGTGCTTCTTCATCCTGAGGGAAAAAAGCGAAATGCACTGAAATATGCCCGTGTGACTGAGGAGAAAGTCAACCAAACAACTGCTGCATTTCTACTAAGATTCTTGACTTCTAAGGGTTTTAGTACAGAGAGATGAGAAAAAGAAGCATATAAATACAGCAATGCAATCTGACAGTGATGGACTCTACCTCTTTGGAGACAGAGTCCATTGAACTAGCAGCTTCACACATCTTCCTGGCCTTTTCCGTCTGCCCCATGTCTCTGTAACACTGTCGAAGAAAAGAACAAAAACTGTCAACGCATGGTCAAGTCCCAGTCGGAGTCCACATTGAGACCAAAAGTTTCTGGTACGAACCTTGGCCAGAAACACAAAGTTGGGTTTGGAATATCCTGGATGTAGCTCCTCAACCTGAGGAGAAACATAAAATGTTCAAGGAAGCTCACCAGTAAAGCTGTAATGGCACCTGCTGGGATATTCAAGATGGATTACTTATGTTTTTTCGATCTCTGTGTCTTCTGTATTTAAATAAAGACAGTGATCTGCACGAACTGTATCATTATAAAGGCCAACAACACGAGACATTGTCCTTGACTCATCCCGACTTTCCAGCACAACAGTTAGTCAGGTAAAGATAACCACAGGTTAGGAGCGGGGCATCTGCTACAACCCTGCGGGATGTGTTTGTTGAAGCTCAAGAGATTCTCCAGAGGCTCTCCACCAGTGTCACGAGCAACGTGTCCTAACAGGACCGCTCAAATCAAAATGATGAGTGAGATACACAAGATGTGAGGGAGAAGGCAAGAACGGGAATATTTGGCCAGGGGCAAAAATTCATTTCTCTACTATATAAACATTCAAAAAGGTGGGAAGACAGATTACACCTTTGTAAACAAGGAGGGTTTGGTCTTTGGTAGCAGGGTACAGGAGCATCCTGGAGGCAATCGGCAAGTTTACGGCTGGACAAACAGGATGTGTTAGATCTATCAGGGGCAGGTCGGGGGAGACGGAAAAATCAATGAAACTATGTTGATGTGGGGCGTAACAGCTATTAACATTTTTTCATTCCAATGTTTACAACATGTGAGTGTATTCGAGGAGTATGAAACCACCCAGAATGATGTGAACAGAAAGGGTACCTTAAGAAAATTCTTCAGCGCATCATCTACTGTGGCACTTGGAGGTTCTCCAAATAACGTGGCCGCAACTTTCCTCTCGATCCACGACAACTGGGCCACCTGCAAAACAATGGAACGCCGCACAATGAGAGAGAACTATGCAAATTAGTTCAGGATTGATTATTAACACCGGGCTGAAAACAAAGGTTTGACTGCCTCTTTTCACATGCAGGGTGTGGCGAGGTGTGGTCAGAAATGGGCTTTGTTGCAGCTGCAGCCACACCCGACAGTGATGTCGCAGTGGCCATGACTACACCTGTCCTTCACTGCAGCGAGGTCAGAAAAACACGATTGCAGGTGGTGTTAAGTTACTCTTTACGACATTTGCGGGTAACAGTGGTCATATACTTCAAACAGCACTTTTTTTCCGCAGGTCATCGGTGTTCTAAAATAAAACATCAGCCGAATGATCTCTTGAGAGACGACGCAATGTGGAGGTTTCTCCCTTTGTCACTTAAAAGTGATAATGTCTCTGAGCAACAAAGTGTAAAAAGTGCTTTAGTAGTTACCAGAAGTCAATAAATTTCCAAGCGTGATCGGTTACGCTTCATTTTTCCAATCAACCAGAAAAACACAATCTCTCGACTGAGTATTTCCGTGACCAAGGGTTCCCTGTGCATTGATACGCGTCTACTTTACTCACAACATGATAATAGCCAGGAGAAGCCAGGGTCAAACATGTAATGTTCCTGCCTCACACCATTCTTCAGAGCCATGTGTAATTGCAGGTGTAGCGTTGCTTTGGCGTCATCACCGGACCTTTTCAAACAGAACCTCTGGCTGAATGCAAACAGTAAATCACTGTTGAGCATGAACGCGACACAGAAAAGCCCATAAAACTCAACCCTTGAAAATATCAGGTGTTGCCGCTGCACTAAATTTGCACAGCAAACTCACACCTTCTCTGGTACATAACAGTTTAGGTGAGCGTTATATAATTTAATCAGAGCAATCTCCGTAATAGCTTCCTTCCTTTCACGAACTAGGTTTGACAACTGGCACCAGGTTGTATGATGAATTGCTCATCAAACAACAGGAGCACTCAACAACAGAACATCTGTAAACCTTCATCATAGTCATCATCACTCATTGTTGCTAAAGTTTGCTAGAAGTTAAATACAGTGACGGACAGACAAAAGAAACAATCACAAGTTACATAAGAAATAAATGCCTGTTACTGAAAGAACATGCACTGAATAGAAACAGGATGCAAATATCTCCATTGCACAATATTATATTGCGATTCTCACAGATGGAAAAATAAACCTGGGAGAAACCTAAACAGTGGGAATGAATGGGGGGAAACCATGGGTGGGTTAGCGAGGGGAGGCAGGGGGGCCATGTACACATGTCAGTCTCTGAGAGATGGGCCACGTGTTGTGTGTCACATACGGTGTAGCACCAGCGGCCGCGCAGGTAGTAGGACAACGGGTCTTGCGGCTTCAGCTCAATGGCTTTATCCAGATGATCCTGGGAGGGGAGGCAGACAGGGAGAAGATTTTCACTGTTGATTCATGACACGGCTGCTATTTCCACTGCCTTCTGTTCTGACCTGATCTGTCCTGCTTCACCAACCCACAAGTATTTCACAAACACCTCACACACGCGATCTCGCCGGGCAAGCACACACTCCTGGCTGTCACGCAACCTCCCTCCCTCATTCTTTTTCCACTCCCCCCCTCTCTGATTCAGCTTTTTTTATTATAAACATATCTAAAATTTATTTAAAAAACTATACTCTTCCCTCTCCAGCTCTCTCTCTCTCTTTCGCCTGTCAAGAGTTTGATGGTACAGTGTTTGAGGGGGAAGCTGCTGACAGAAGATAAAATGCTACGTGCCGTTGTTCCACACACGTCTTATGCAACTGGATGGCTATAGGAGTGGCTTCAGTGATTTGAGTGGCCATTCCCCTCTACTCAAAGTACATGGGAGGAGCAATGTCCATCATACAGTATACACAGTATGAACATTCATTTCTATTAAAGAGCACTCCGTGACACAACATGTGACATGGAATAATGTGCGTTAGACAACAACTTACCTTGAAGATGTATCCGTTCTTTATCCTGTTCTGCACCGTGTCGTATTCTGTTATAACCCCACATATGATGGCGTACCTGTGCAGAGAGCAGAGTGTGTTGAAGTCACTCGTCTGCCGGTTTTACACACTGTATTTTCAGCCCCCAGAAATCCACACACAAAAAATTGATGTAAAAAAAGTTTTACTCAGAGAGAAACATTATATAACAAAAAGTACTTTTAAAAATATGTTAGTTATTCTTTAAACTCTGATTACATTTTATTAATATTCAAAATAAGCACAAACAAACACTTGGTGGTAACTTTTTTCCTAAAACAACACAGAGTTATGCATCACAGAGTCATTATTCCACACTGCGTTATCCCTCGTTTATTCTGGCAACATGAAAGGTGCATTGTTGCAATACTCATCAGTATGTTTTAATCATAGTGCTTGATGGATGGTTGATTGCGTCTTCAACCCCCGCCGCCCACACTTTTCTGACACGCTGACTTCTACTTTGTCTTTTCTTATTCTTCACACAACGACTTCTGTTACTTTGTGTTTACATCATTCAAACACTATGAATGGCTCAGAGGAAGGACTGTCTGAAAGTGCCTGAACGAATATCACGTCGTCACCCCTTTCTACGACAGCCGGCTCTCTCCTCGTTTTCAAGTGTGTCTGTTTGGGATAGCTGTAAACACTACACAAGACGTGGACCACCGTGTGTTTGGGATCGAATGTCTTGGGCAAGGGCAACCCTGCCCAGCTGGTGTGGCAACTCAAATTTTTGACCTTGCTCGACAAGATCACTTCAGTCCTCATTTTTGCCACATCTTCATAATGCAGTGAAAGTCACTGGATGGAAAGTAGAATAACCTTTGAGGAAAGATGCAACAGAAAATAATTATTTTTGCCAAAGACTTATTATAACACTCTTATTATTCTCAGTTGATAATGCATCTATCTATATGTTACTGAAAACCTATGATCCAACTGGTAGAATAGGAAAATGTGAGCCTTTCTGAGAACTTGGCATCATTGTTTTGGTCAGCCCAGTCCTGACTGACATACAGAAGTCAGCTAGTGAAGTTTTTATGTAGGTGGGAGGATTAGACAGAACATTTGGCAACACCTTTCAGTCACACCGCATTTCCTCTGGGTCACAATCTGAGGGGCAAGGAAAAAAACACCCTCAACATTCAACGTTACTTAGCGAGACTTCCTCATTAGACAACATCTGCAGAAATAAGCTGGTTCACCTTTTTCCCTCACTCTCTAATTAAAACACTGACTTGGACCAATGGGCAGGTGAAGGGGGAAACAAGGAGTGATTTCAGCTTCAGAATCTGTAAGACAGCATGACGCTGAGAGTTTAAAGAGGAGAGCGCTGATCAAAGTCTTTTCACCGCAAGGCTGCTTTAATCCTGCTGGTACTCTGTCAAACACCACAGAGTGACATGAACACCTTTTTATTTGAAGGATCGGCGTATACAAAGGTCATCTGACATGGTGGTGCTGATGGTAGATGGAATCTGCAACTGTGCGTGTGTGTGCTGAGGTGTCTGGTATGTGTGAATGGATTTTTTTTTTTTTAACAGGGCATGATTAGTAGGTGGGTTACTGTTCTCTGTAGTCACTCGTACTGTTTTTGTCTCTGGATAGTGATCAGGCACAACACGCTGACACAAATTACCACACTAAGCCAAAAAACAAAAAAGAATAAATAGTTCAGATGTTGTGACAGATCAAATTATATCATATGATTACCAGATAAATTCAAAATTAAGATGTTGTTAGATAGGTTTATCTTTTATTCTGGCAGGTTAAGAAACTGGGATTTGACTGCAGTTGACAATGCTCCATCTAGTAAGCGAACCACACACACGTGCACATATGATTCAGGGTGGTTGTAACTGGATGAAGCATCACAAAAAAATTTGGTGCTAACCCCCATTCATGTAGGTGGTGTGGAAAATGAACCGGGATAAGACAAGTATCAACCACATCTTCTAAGTGCCCTGAAGATCCTCTGCAGAGCAAACAATGGCCGATGAATTGTAAGTTACTATAGCTGAAGGTCTGTTTATTTTCTTAGGGTAGTGCAGTGTGCAGCCACTCCGCCGCTGGTTGGCGCCCGATGAGTGGAGAGCTCCACAACATCACAGGAGCAGAGATGCTATCTGCCTGCAGTTGTGCTGCCTGGCTTCCAATCAAAACACACCGTTGGATGTAAAGGCTTTGAGCAAATCCATCACCGGTGACTAAATATCTGCTGAGAGGAACTCGAGCCGGGACACAGTCGGTTTGCACTTGGCCACTACACTTTAATCCAATTCTGAGCTCTCCTCGTACAAATTTAAACAAAGTGAGAACATCAAAGCAACGGTGGATCAAGAGCTTTTACTGAAAGAGTGAAACGTTTTTAGCCACAAAAAGCAAAGTTGGTCAGTACGCCACTTTGGTCCAGACTGAAATCTCAACAGCTGATGGATTGCCAGGACATTTTGTACATTCAGAGAAAGAGAGACTCACCCCTGCAGTCCTCGGCTCTTCCTCTGGCAGCATCATGAGTTTAACATTTGTGGTTCTCATTATACATAGATTAACAAATTCTAACATAATTTTCCCAATTAATAAACAAGAAGAGTTCCTGGCTCCTCTTTTTCTCTTTGAAATCACCCATTAATGCTCTGTGAATTCAGTAAGTCCATATTGGATGGCAGCAAACCAGTCAGTCTTCCCTCTCTTGCTACCAGCATGTTACTATATGCTGATGTGATTAAGTACAATAAATCTTATAAGAGGTGATATGAGAAAAATATGGAAGCAAATCTGTCTCACCAGACTTTTTAAATTTAAAAGGCACTGAATTTCTGCTACATAAATATTTTGTATTATGTAAGTGAATTTTTTTCCATCTGAATTCAACACTTCAAAATTTCAATAACTAATTTTCACTTGTGTTTTTCAACGTAAAAAAATTCTGATACATATTTAAAAAATAAATAAATTCAGCAGTTGAAGCAGCAATTCATTCTGGTGAGACATATTCGCTTCAATAGAAAAAGGGCCAGTGCGGCATACCAAGGTGAATAGTAATCATAACTGATATTGAACATTTCCCAGGTGTGGGCTGTGGAAGAGATTGCTCAACTTTTATGCTACCGCAAGACATAGTTTTACTTCCCTCTGATTGGCTCGCTGGAAAATTATTCAGCATGTGGCAATTCTGGCTGTGTTTACTGAGAAGTGCCAGTGGCAGAGCCACTCATGATTGGAGCAGGATATAATAGTGTTGGCTCATCTCTGCACCTGGACTTTCCCCGGTGGAGGTAGGTTGGGTGGAGTTGGCAGTAGTTAGTACATCAAAGTACATTGTTCTCCTGTGTTTCTGTAAAAAAAATTGTATGCCTATAATTTGCAAAAAGATTAAAGATGAACTTTTCTTTACCATGCAGGAGATGGATGGTGTGTTGTTTTTGCTCTTATGTAACATACCTATTGTCACCATGTGCAACGACACCAGGCCTCCTGTGGAGAGGCAGAGGTAGAGGGCGGAGAGAAAGTGAGGGGAGGGAGCGAATGAGAGGAGGGGATGTGAAGGTGTAGAGAGGTGTGTCTAGCCTCAAGGGCCTCTCTGCTGTTGTTAATCCTTTCCTTTCTTCTCAGAGTTGAAATACTATCTCTGCTTGACTGTCAAGAAAAAGGAAATATCAAGGAGAGGAGGAAAGGTGGGCCGTGGCAAAACATGACAAGAGGGAAGATGAGCGAAGGACAGAACACTTAATTGTGCAAGGTTAGGCTCAGTGAAATCCCCCACTCTACTGGGCAAAAACAAAAGTGCCCAAGTGTCAGCTGCTTGGCGGAAACAGCAGATTGATTTCAACCTTCAACTCTCCAAACATAGACAGCTCATTCAAAGACAGAGAGGGCCAGGCAAGACTCCAGGCTAAAACATGTACAGAAACAGGAGGAGGAACTTGAGGAATTCAAGGACAACCTGTGTGAGACAATGAGCAGGAGTGTGTTAAGTGCGCCGATATACTTACTAGCGCATGACAGAATGAGCTGATAGTGTTTTCTTTGGATGGGAGGTGGGATTTGTGCCCATGTGTCAAGTGTTCCCACAGTGATGAGCCGGAGTATAGCAATGGGCTGAAATTTAGACGCACGCAGGGTTTCCACAGCTGCTAGGAACAGAGCACAATGCTGCGGTGGCGACACGAAACGATGACCGTTGCAAACAGAGGCACGTGTTTGAAATTAAAGTTGTCTTTGCAGAGGTCAATGTGACCCCATTCTCCCTCCTCTGACTGGCTCTGCCACCGGCTGCCTGCTTAATCCATGGGCCTTTGTACCATCGGAGAGGCCCTATGGGCAGGGATTTACACAGGCTGAATTCACATGGTGGGATAAATGAAAAGGCACCTATAAACAAAGCCGGCGATAAAGGGACGAATCACATCGCTGACATCTCCCGAGATTATACACACAGGCCTCTCTCCCTGTCACGAAAGCACCTCGTGTACTGTGTGTTTAAACCTCCCTAGTCACACTGGTTCATATATCCACGGACACAAGACACACTTACAGTGCGTCCCACTTGTGTTCCACACCTCAGCTCTCTGTTTCAAAATGGTTTCTTAGAAAGCTCCGTGGCAGACTCGACTGCTACACATTACTAGAGAGCTTCTGAGGAATGAAACCTGAGACCAGAGCGGTGGAGGCGTCTACTCTGACACACACTGGGAATCTAAATATTTAGCAGGGGACAGTGTGGAGAGCTATGAGGACTGCATCCACCTCACCAGGGAAAAAAACACAGAGATTTTAGTGCATGACAGAGTGGGGAAAGTATGTGTAATCTCTTATGAAGTGAAACAGACCTCACATTCAGCTCTTCAAACGGCCAGTGTACATGCTCAGAAGGGAGGTCGCATGTTTTACATAAGACACACTCTTTTTTAGGACCTTTTACTTATTGGCAGGGCATTAGTGGACAGATACAATAATATCAGGCTCTTTATTGTTTTTGATCTGGTAAAATAAACAATTTTGATTGTACCAATTAAGTCAAAATGTAGTGAGGAGCTAAAATGTCCAAAGAATACGTGCACTGTCATCCTGCCAGATATTTGAAATGTGATGTGATGTGCAAAAATGTTAAATCTACTTGTAAAGTACACAAGATTATAAATCAGGCCAAGCGTGATCACTCACTGGCTGTTATGGCTCAGAGTATAGCAGCAGTGAGCATTGGCTACCTGTGCAATGAAAGTAGTTCTGTCCCAATTCACTGTCAGTGTTCCTCTAAGGTTGTAGTCCATGAAGAAGCTGACCCTGCTCTTCTTCCCAAAACGACTTCACGCAGCCAAGTCCAAGTACTTTCACTACATGCGATACCAAAGGCCACACAGGATACGACAGCCGTGTTCTCCGCTCATCTGCTGCATTTGGAGTAGTTGGCGTGGTTAAGAATCCTTTTTTTTGGTGAACATCCAGTTATAACGGCCTTACTTTGAGGCACTGCAGCGTGAAGAATAAGTCAACTGACTCGTAACAAATTTGGTGCTGCCACTGAGGTTGTACATTAATTTGGTCAACTCTGAAAAATTAACACATTTCGACAATAACTGAGTTAGTGTTATTGTTAGTGTTAGTAGCAGTACATCCAACAACAGTTCCCTTCATGCAGAAGACAGACGAGGACACTGAAGCCACATCTGTCAAACTGCAGCAACACTTACTGGGATCCCATCACTTCCTGTCCGGCTTCTCTATGTTAACTTTGTTTACAGTAGTAGTAACTAACTCTTTTATGTTTGCTATGTTTCCAAGATTTCATAGAGTGAAATTAGGTTCAAAATTCATTTTTTAATGGAAATGTTCAAAAAGCCGTTCATTCACCGAAAGTCTCTGTGAGTAGTTTTAGTGGTGGAGCAGGAACTGACTTGCAGCGCATCTAAACAACATCTGTCATATTGTGACAAGGCTGGCGGCATTAAGAAAAACAGGTGACAAGTTTTCTCACGGCATCGGAACACTAAGTAAACAGTTACCTCAGACATAAACTACCTTGCAACACTGCCTGGCACCGGCCCCGGTCCTTGCCTCCTCCCTTCGTAAAGTGCAGCTTTACCTACTTTGCCCTGTCCATTCAACTTAGACAGTGTTTCTGCTCGGTTTAAGAATCTTACAAATTCCATTAGTGGATATAGGATTAAGCATTAAGCTTTTTTAAAGCTGTTGCTCATAATTAACTAAACAAACACGGCCTTCTATTTCACTTGACGTCTCGAGTGCTGAGGTATGTGTATGAGCTAATACTAATTATCCCCTAATGAACAGAGCAAATAGGGCTGCTGGCTCGAGCAGGCAGTTTGGGTTTGTTTTCCAGGAGACATATTCACACGCAAGTATACAGAAAGTGGCCATATGATATTATTTATCAAGGACACTAATTCAGGGAATGTAATTAACTGTAAAAAAATGAACACTTTGGAAACATGTCATGTAAACAAGCAAACACAACGCAGTGTTTCAAACATGCAGTTTATATTTCAAGGCCCAATGTTGAACATGAGGTACGCAAAGCTACTGTGAGTTAAAGTGGCCCTCTACTGTTTTAATGAACGGAGCAGACTTTGCAGTTGCCTTTAAAACGGTCGCAGAGTGAAGCTCAGAGCTCATCAGCGTTGCATCCAGTGCAATCATCTCTCTACCCCAGCCAGGGATTCCACGTATGATCAGCAGTCAAGTTTTGACATGAGCAGTGTTTCAGAAGGGGAATGCACCACCGGGGTTTGCACAAATGCAAATGGGATTCGTGTCACCAGGCCTGATTCACAATTCTTGCACAACTAATTATAAGAAGGATTTTTTTTTTCCCAGAGTCACATAGAAACCGGGGAGGTAAACGAGAGGTGAAGAGGCTCTCCTAATTTCCTTTCCTTTAATTGATCTGAAAATAACCTATTACGTGTTTTACTAAGATCCACACATAGAGCATTATTATTCACTTTGGAATGTCCACTACCTGCAAACAAAGTGCTTTTTAAGGTAACTCAACAACGCATTAGTGCCTCATCAATCACAAGTGTAACCTCAAGCACAAAATATGTGCAGCTGTAAATATGTACATTGTGTGCTGTGGCGCAACTGCCGACACACAGGAACAGCAACTGCAATAACAGAACACCATTAATTACATGAGTTATTCCCGTGTAACTGTCAGTCTATCTGAACGAAGGTAAACCCAGGCTGTGTTTACATTCCTGGAAGTGGATCTGATGCTATCGGGTGGATGAGGGGGTGATCTGCAGGGAGGAGATATTTGGGGGAGTAAGCTACTATTATCTCACAAACACGCACGTCTGCAACGCATGTAGCAATGCTCCGCTGAAAACAACAATTTCACTCTTATTTGAAAAAATAATAATAATCCAATTTCCTTTGCATATTCTCTTCTGTTTTGCTTCTGCCCAAGGAATAACTGACCATAACGCACATTTTAGTCTCTCTGTCATCTACCCCTGTGGGCTTTCTGAGAGTTTCCTTTTGATTTGTTCAAGTTACCTTTGCTAAACTGCCCAAGAAATGCATGAGTCAATGATCCAGTCCAACACAGAGGAACAGCTGCTCCAGGCAGACATGCCATTCAAAATCGCCCCCTCCCAAAGACTTCTCATCTGGGGAAAGTACCTGTTCTATGCTTTCATACTGTCTAATTCAACAGTGATTCCCATAATGGAGCTTAATGACAGCGAGTCACATGTCATTAAAATGTATCTTCAAGTATGCATGACTGATTTACTTTTGAAATGGTGGCTGGAAAGATAGAAAAAAAAGTTGCTGTTAAATGATGAACTGTGGAACTCAAACTCAAACCTACCACTGATGACTTTCAGCACATGTAGGGTTCAGCTTCACCGCCTCCTCACCAACCGTCTTCCCTGAGAGGAAGGGAAAGACAGACAACTGATAATGATGCTCCACTGAAAAACTAATTAAACGCACACAATTCACTCCGGACATTCTTGTTCACATGACAAAAGAGGACTGGGATTAGTGGAGTCAAAGGGTGTGTTGTCTGAGAAAACATGACAGGATATAGTGCTTGAATCAAGAAATGTCACATGGAACTGGATTACAGAGATAAAAACAGAAGTGCAATGCAATGCAGGAAGAGAGCACAGTTGAAAGTGTCTCATTCCATCTGCTCCATTTATATGTGAGTGAATGTTAAATATGATGCCCGGTTGCTTTAAATAGCCATGTGTCTAAAACTGTCAGATGCTTTAACAAAAGGTGTCTTTGCAGGAGGCACCTGGCCAGTTCTGATTAGAGGCTCATTGACGATCACAGAGAAACAGGTAAATCCAGTCTGAACCTCAGAACTGCAGAATCACAAAACAGCCTCTGTTTGTGAAATAAAAGCATTACCGTCTACTGTACTGAGTCTTGGAGACTAACACAAGACAAGCACAGAAAGTCATTGTGCCCTGCTTTTACAGGGCCTGTGGCAGAAAGGTGTTTTGTCATTGTGAGGTTGACGGTGTCCTCTTTGAGGGCATAAACTATTGAGATACTATACAGTACACGGAATAGACAGTTTGTGTAGCACATGTACACAGATAGCTCAGTGTGCAAAGGTTTACCAAAATAAATAAATCAATAACATGCTCAATGTATGTCACACTGCATGAGATGGCTTTAAAAAAATCGTCTGTGTCTTTGCAATATTCAGCCATATCAGATAAATGTCAGCCAAATCGTAGTGCTATTATGAAATTAAAGAACTTAAGCTTTTGCGATAGAGCTGGCACTACGAATAACATTAACCATAGACAATATTTTCAACCTGGTCATAGCCAAGGAAAAGAGAGCGACATGAAATGGCCATTTGGTAAAAGTTTCTTGTGGTGGATATAGCATGGGTTGATTTTTTATTAGCAGCAACATTATACCAGATCATAAGTACACATATCAATTAATGTTGTATTCTGATTGGTTTGTTTGTAAACCATCATAGCAACAGCGAGGTCATGAGATTTGGGCCTGCCTGTCTCTCATCGTGTTACTGACTGACGACCACAGTTTTCTTCTAGACTAAATTGTTCTACTAAACTGACGATGTAACACGTAAAGATCACACTTGCTACTATCTGATTCATTGTGGACTGTAAACCACAGGCTGGTCAGAGCTTGCCAAATATTTTCTCATTCACTGTGGGTCAGAAACTAAAACCACAGGACTGAGGTCATTGCAGGAAAAAATAATGCGTGGATTTGGGTTTTCCAGATGAGACACTGCCATTTGAGGTTTGTCTAGTATTAAGAGCTGTGGTTATGACATTACAAAACCGCAAATCTAGACGGGGATGGGAATTTAGAAAATTACCATTTTGTGCATGAATCTTCTTCTCCTCCACAGTGGAGCTGATGTCATGAACATCAAAGTAAGCTCGGATTAGCCGCCAAAGAAGCTTGGAGTTCTGTCCAAACTACAGAAATACATGAATGTGTTAAAACACACAGTTCTGTCAGTTGTGACAACAGAAACATCTGTAAACTGAATATATGCAGATTGACAACCATTTTTACACACCTCCTCTCTCAGCTCCAAAAGGATTTTGAGACTCTCCCTTTTGTCAGAATCGGTGCCCAGATGTAAACAGTCGATCCTCTCAAGGCGGACAGATAACTTCTCCGCAGGCTGTTCTTCATCCCTCTGTTCTGCATCACTTTGCTCATCTTCCTCAGAGTCTGTCAGAGCAGTCATGTACCTGAAACCCCCCAAAACAGACAACAACATGTCAGTAAAAGAAAAAGCTGTAGTTTCAGTTTGCTGTGGATTAGAAAGCTGAGCTGGCCAGACAGTCACCAACCTGCCAACAGCTAGATGTGCAACTTGACCTCAGAAGCATGAATCAACAGCCTGAATGTTATGAGTTTCTAAAGATAATGGTCTGTGTCCAAAATCCATCTTCTACTTGTGAGGTAAAACAAAAACACCTGAGCTAAAAAAATTATCAGATCAATCACAATCGTGTATTAACGAGCAAAGTTGTTTTCTGCCAGGTGCTCATTATAAAGGATCAACCTTCACTTCCTGTTCACACACATACTGTTAGTTTATATAAGTGGGACACTTAATTGTTTATAAATGCTAGCTGTAAAGAAACTCTTGACGTCTTAACGTGGATTCTTGGAAACCTTAACATGAACACAGGGAGGTTTGTTTGTCAGGGTGAGGCATGCAACACTGGCATTAGATGTTTTATGGTGCTTTTCAACCACTGTAGTCTTATGAACTAACACCCAAAACTAACACTTAAGAAGCAGCAGTAGAAAGAATAGCCAAACAATATTAACAATATTGGTGGAAATGAAAGACATAGACAAGGGTAAAAATGTGAAAAGCCTCTATTAAGTCTTGGCAACGGCTGAATGTGCGTCATTGGCGGTTAAGGGAATATGTTGGGCTGAGAGCCATGGTTCTGGAGGGACGTGTCGGAGCGGGCCACAGGCACAAAGACTGTGGACCCAAAAGGTGAAGCTGCCTGCTGACTCCTCCCACAACACACCCCTTCAACCCCGAGTGCTGTGATTACTTGGGTTGGGAATCTAAGGTGAACCAACACCGAAACACATCCAAAAGGCCGAGTACCAGATACCTATAAAGAAAAATTGAATTTCAGTTCTGCTAATCGGTTCCTGAACGTGATAACTGGAGGTGTAAAGATTCTTATATTATGATACATGACAATGGCACCGCGACACCCCAACACACCGCCATGAATGCAGGTAGTGCAACCTCCTGAGCTCTCATTACTTTTCTTATGTAACAAAACTCTTTGTTCATTACACAATTGACTTTATGTCCAATTGATTGAGTGATCACAGTTAATTGTTACACTGTGCACCGGAATAGCTGGGAGCAGGGTATCATCTCACCTGTGTGTCCTCCCTAGAATGCTTTTCGTTGTTATTAGCTCAGGATGGTTATGACGGCAGACCCACTGTGTTTGTTCAGATCAACAAGGGTTGATTGTATATTGCGTGCACTCATCATCTCTAGAGCTCGAATAATTAAAAGATAATGGCAAATGCTAAAATCTAATGTTAAAACAGTACGAGTAGAGATCAGTAATAATGTGAAGGATCTAAAACAGGAAAAGTCAGTTACACAGCAATATCTACCTTAAGTCTGCAAAGATCAGCTGAAATTTGCCATCGTGGCAAGGCCCTCTGCGAACTGAACAAGAATGCATTTTATTTATTATCAATTCAACTTTTACAACGATTGCCATTTCTCCTTTCATTTTGGGACTTCATCCTTCATTCATATACAGTAGTTCAGCAGACTTAAGGGTGTCTTTATTTAAATCTCCATCTGTTTTCATATCATCATTTTGGGATAATGCTCCAAAGCCTTTCTACAGTCTTGCTCTCTGCACTAACCCCTGAGTAAACCCTCAAACTTAAAGGCAAGTATTGGCCAATACACCCCAGCTTAAAAAAATCTCAATGGGTGTGCTTTTGTGTTTACTTTTGAGTTTTCTTTGTCTGGCCGCACCACGTTATAAAGTATAGCACTGCTTTTGCAATTAATAGGCCAGCCATTTAACTGCAGCAAGACAGTCATATTATTGGGCTAGTGTCATTCAGTCATTCATCCCCAATTCATTCATCCTTTTGTTCTTTCATTCATTCAGCAGTCTGTTTCCCTCCCTTGCAGCAGCTATTTACTCAGTGGAGCTGGAGAGACAGGCAGCACTGACTGATCAGCGCATTCCTGTCACGCCATTCCCCGGCTCATGAATGACTTGAGCTGAATGAAAAGAGAAGTAAAGGGTCTGCGTGAAGTACTGTGTGTTTATGTAATGTATATTTGTGCAGGAGGCATTATTATGCTTGCAATGTTACTAGCTGAGCACAGCTATGAAAGCACAAGTCTGAATATTGTCATTGCAACTCTAGGTACACAATATACCATCAGGCCGTCCAATGACTCATACATGACAAGGAATTAAATTGATTTATGCAGGGGAAAAAAAACTTACCTGTTTTGATTGATGACTGACATGAAAATGATATTCGTAATGTGATGGATGAAGTTATCAATTACATGGTATTTGACACCTTTGATCCATTCAGACATTACACTTGGAATTGAAAGTATGGGTCAAACTTTGTGCTAGGTTACTGACATACAATCTGACCAATTTGATAATCAATGGATAATTTGCCCAAGTCATTGCCCAATAAAGACACCATGCATTTGTAAATGATTGTTTCACAAATGTGAGTAGATGTTTAGGCTTTTCACTGCTGATCAAACAAGTAGCTGCAACTAACAATTATTTTCATAATTAAACAATTAGAAATGGTGTGTTGGTTGTTTGTCAAGAGCTTCAGCCATTGTGTTTACAAGAAAGCTTATAATACGCCCTCCAAACGGTGCTACTTTTTAGGGCAGCCTGGATGCTACAGTGACTCGCTCTTGGATAGCGATGAGACGGGCTGGACCAGCCCAGGCTATCTGGTTAGCATGCTTAATTCAGGAGAAGCAAAAAAGGGAATGAAATAGAAGCAAAACAAGAATGAACATTGGCATTGGTTTCCACCGCTGGAGACGACTCATAGCAAGTGAATTTATGGTATGTCTGATAGCTTGTTAAATAAATAGGTGTCAATAATAATGTTGCAAAAACCTAAACAAAGCCCCTTTAACTTTCGTTTTTAGCAGGCTTTGTGCTCACTAAATTAGATCAGCCTTTCAGTATAAAGACCCAAAGGGGCAATGAAGGGATCTCTCAACAGGGCTTAGCAATGGCAGTCTCTGTGGTAACACTGTTCAAAACAAACCAGAGTTACCATCCCAACACCACTGGGCCTCGGAACATGCAGCCTGGCTCATTCAGTGTGTAGCTGTGATGACAGCACCTATGAAAGGCTTCTCTACAACAATGGCCAATGGCTGACTGACTGGAGTCCAGTTATTTATTCTTCACCTGCCCTCCAAAGGCTGGACAGGGAGCGACTCTTTAAAGTCTAACTTCCACTTTCCCACTGATCAGTTGCTGAACCACCTGTTCATAACTGGGTTCCTGTCTAACTATACCCTCCGCTGTTGTGGTATGTATTACAGGTGGAAAATGAATGTTGAACGATACACAAGCTGTCATTCATTTCTTTAAGACACACGATAACATTACAAGTAAAAAAGGAATGTAACAATTCATTGGGTATGTTCATGAAACCATAAGTAGGATGTTGTAATACTTTGTTCTCTAATAGTACAAGGAAGGAACACATTTGGAAACGGGGGTTTCAGAATTGCGGCCAAAAATGTGTTATTTTTGTACAGAATGAAATATGACGTTTTAATGCAAGATTTACGCAAGTTGAAAAGAGTGATTTTATCTACCTGGGCGAGTTTTAATCTACCTGGGTGGGCCACCCAAGTAGAGCCTATGTGTTACCTCTTTGCCATGACTATTTGCACAGCGCAAGTCCAAAATCTATATATATAAAAAAAAGATAAGCTCAGAGGCATACAATTCAGATTGTTCGGATAATTTGGATAGTTTTTTAATCAGAACTGGCTCTGAAAAGAAAAAGAAAAAATAAAGAAAAGAATATTGATAATAGCCGCTTTAATTGTATAGCAGAAAAAACATGATTTCAACAGTTTAATTTAAGACTTTTTAATTCCATTCCAATTCCAATTTAAGACCTATTCCACATTGGGTCCCAGAATTACTTACAAAGAATATGAATTTATTTATATTATTTACACTATGCAATAGTGTGTTCAACTTTAAAAAATTGCATTAAATTAATCCAAATTTCAGAGAATTGCATTTTAATATGATAGCATGGAAGCTTCTTTGTTGTAGGGCCAATAAAACAAACATATGATTAGGAAATGTGGGTGGTCAGAATCAAACTAAGACCGGTTTACTTTGACACAACATTGGGTCTGCGCTGTACACATTGTACTATTAAAACTCAATTCAATCAATGTTTGCTTGGCTGAAAGCCTTTCACTGAGGTATGAATCTGAGGATATAAATCTGAATGTCTCAGCTGAAGACAGCTGGGGAGCAGCATGTACCATGACATCACAGGGAAGATAGTTTAAAAGCTTTTAAACACAAAGCAGACAATAAGCTCCCTTTTCTCTTTCTAAACAGTCTGTGTGTTGATCAGGCTTATCCCTCACTAAACAAAAGTGCTGCTTAAATATGCCTAAATCAATAACTATCCAGCTATTTTTTGATAAGGAAAAAGAAGTGCTAATGTCCTTGAGCTACATAGATGTGATGTGAATAATAAACTGAGTGGGAACTGTTCAAGGAATTACAAGTTCCTACAAGAAATTTTTAAATGAGGCCTCTGACAGCTTGGCCCCCAGACAGGGTGATTGATGGGCCTCCTTATCTGTAGAGGTAACATTGAGGAAGCAGATGTGACATATGAGGAGTCAATGGAGTAAACAGCTGGAACGTACAACCTTTCAGTGGATGGGTCGACGTTTTAGTTAGTTTGTCAGAAAATATAAATCAATACTTTACTTTATCAATCATTTTTACATTATATTCCACATTTCTGCAGAAACACAGACTCAGGTTGGAGCTACACTGCATCAGATAATTTGCCAAAAATGGTTCCACTTGAAACATCTATGCAAATGTACAGTCTGATTTACGAAGATTTAGAAAAATAGCTGTTTTCTTTTGTTTTCTAATTAATCAACTGAAATTATGAAACTTAAAGAAACATGCCAAAACAAATGTGAGGAAATCATTAAGCTTGCAAAAGAAATGAAATCCACAAAGACTAGAAGCGGCATTTGCCTTTTCATGATGTTCATCTATCATGTCCTGCTGCACAGCTCTGTGTGAATATTTGGAGAAGCGCCGTTTATACTTGCATGACGCCCCCTATTGGAAATCCGCTGCTCCACTAATGTATATGTTATGTAAATAAGTTTAGTAAGTTGTTGTTGTTGTTTTGCTACTAAAACTAGGAGAATGCAACACTTTGAGATGGGCTGAACTAGAAAATGTTGAGCTGGCATGTTTGCAAACTTACATTTTCAAGAAAAGTGATGAATATACCATATCTTGCTTATTTTAAATGTATTGTTGAGTGCAGTGATTATTAACCAATCCCTTGAATCCTGGCTTTTGCTGGGATGTGGTGTGGAGATATTGTGCTTCCAAACCAGCCGAACACGCACAAAGAACCCTTTAAATGGATGTGAGGATTAGGGGTGTAACTTGCTCCTCTGGGGGAATGCTACTCATTCCCTGAGGGGCTGGAATTTCTCCACTGCACTATACCCACTCACCCCCACACCCTCACACAAATAACAGAGCGGCAGGAAAGGTTCTTTAATTATGGGAGGTGTGTGCGTGATGTGATTTCTTTTAAAGCATAATAATCCGAGCTGTAATTAAGAGCATTTGATGCAGCCAACGACTGTCACTCTGTGAACCAGGGTGAACCTGTGAACCAAACCTGCTAGAGGGCTGTCTTGTACCTCCATCTGCTCCTTTTAGCAAATGAAGGGGGCGATGGTAACATAAGCACAGGCAGGGTAACCTGAGATGTTTATCCGTGATGAAAGAAGAAATGGTGTTTTTACCCATCTTTGTGCTGTCTCACTTCAAATGCCAACAACTGGAACCTAAAATACTTTTAGGGTGATGGCACTACTGCTTTGCATGTCGTTGTTGACGCGACAAAGGTCCAGTATAATCTACAGCTGGAAAACAATACACAAATGTTGAATCGACAGATACCAAGACTTTTTTTTCACACTTAGATGTGTTCATGCCCTCATGCATCTGGTTGCATCTGAACTATCCCAAGAATCTTGAACACAATATAACAATTGACAGTGGCTTCTTTCCTGGAAAACATTACAAAACAAAAACACTCACTCAACCCAACCTTTGTGTGGAATGTAATTCATAGAGGACACAGAAGGCAAAACACATTGGATTGGATTGCTCATTTCACATGCTCTACTTCTCTCTACTTCTGAGTGAAGCAGTGGCCAGTTCAGGTTAAGTACTCAAACGCCAGATATAATCTCCATCCAACTCCTCGTAGAGATCGCCATGTGCTCTCTGATTTGTTCTCTGGATGTGTTACAATTACCGAGTCACGTGTTGAGAAAAAAAGTATCTGTCCGACTGCATAATCATCATTTAACTGTTGATATCTGTTTTTATAAGATTAGATTTTAAATGGTAGTCCATTCAAAGGGAACACATCTGTTGTTTATGTTACCTCGGGTTGGCATGAGTTCAAGGCATTTAGCTGAGGGTGGAGGTGGATGAGTCGGCATGCGGTGCTCGATCAGTCTGTTTTCTGCAGCACCTGAGGCGAATGCACATACTGTCAAAACTATAATTTAGTGCATTAAATGAGCAGTCAAGTTTTACTGCAAGAGTAGAAAGGCTGATCAGTGGAAGTGGAAATTACCCTGAAATAAAAAGGGTATTTGCCATCTGTTGAGATATTTATCCTGTAGTTATCTACTGGAATTATTTACATTATCTCTACATTCTGACTGATGCTGAAACTGTTATAATATATTGGACAATATTAACGTGAATGTCTATGTTCATGATCTGAAGAATGGAACAAAAGTACCATGGGGCAGATATATTACAGATATTCTAAAGCATTTTACACTGACATATGCTCAGCTGTTGTTCCGTGTCAACTCATGAGCAGTGGCAGCTTGGAAGTATAGTAAACAGTGAAGTCTGCTGGACAAACTCTGTAATGATGACAGTGATTGTGATACAACCACAGTTACTGCATGACGACTTAAAACCAAAAACTGGACTTATTAAACATCAGCACCCATATGTCAGTATAGCATGTGATGAGCCAGACTCTGAAACTCGATTCATGAAATAATGTCAAACGGTGCGTTTCATGATTCATTACCCTTTGATCAAACATCTAGATGATCTAAAGCTCAAGTTTAAACAGTTTATCAGTTTAGATTAACAGAAAACCACATAATCCCTCTCATTTGAAATCTGCCTTTGTAGAGCAAAATCACTCAAGTTCATTTGACTGACTGACCTTTCAAACTCTCAATTACTGGATTTCTTATTAATCATCAGTCATCGTTCTTAAATGTTCATTAAAATTCCAAATAATTTTATTTTCTTTCGTTTAGATTTACTGGACTGTGTCTATATTAATGTAGTCACACTACAAATCGACTTCTGTGAAAACCATATTCTTTCCTACAGTACTGTAAGTAAAGAAGGTACCACATATGTCGTAGGTACTGGAGATATGATTCTTCATATTTGTGTCATTGTGTGGGGACGATGATAAAGCGTGGCAGTATTGATTTTTTGACTTTCTCTGAGGGGTGAATTTAGGAAAATGCACTTCTGACATAAAATGTAAAGTGAGTTTGAAAGAGCTATGTGTGGACACATTTCTGAGAAATGTTGACTGACAACAAATTAGAAAAAATTAAATACTGAAAGGGTTACAAGTTCTCCCCGATTGGTGGCTTTTGAAGTACTCACCCTCCCTCACTCTCTGCTTCCTCTGAGCTCCGACCCTCAGCTCTGGTGCCAGTGATGGTGCCTGCAGCTCTTTTCCTCCGTGTTGGCGTGGTCCTGTGTAGAGGGCTGGCTCGACGTGCTTCATCACGCCCACTCAGCTCCTCCCTGACTTGGTCCTGCAGCGTAGGCAGAGCATTTTTCAATGCCTTCATCTCATTCTTGAGTTCAGACACAGACTGGATCAGGGCCTCAAGGCGATCCAGCACCTCAGCCTGACCCCCGGGCAGACCTGGACCATCCACTAACATGATGCCAGGCCCCTGTTCATTAGTGCGGTTGAAGTAGTGGCCCACTAAGGAGCCTTTTCGTCTTGAACTTAAGCCCTGGTAAAACATCACACCCAAACTGACACCAGCAACTCCAGCCAATGCTCCCAGAACTAGCACCCTGCTGTCTGCCTGGGCCATCCTGGAGGTCTGCAAAAAGAATGAATAGAAATTACAATTTTTACGTCACGTACTTCCTAAATTAAAAGGTGATGAAATGTTTGTTTTCCAGCCCTTTGGTGAGACTCAGAACAATACTTGTCAAGGTACAAATGTCCAAACATGGCTTCCCAGATAAGACATGTTGAGGCTATTAAAAGGAACTGATATCAAGGGCTACGAAAAAAATATAAAAACGCAGGGTTTGAAAAGAAATGTATGACAGGCCTTCGTTTGGCAACCCATTAATGATAAAGACAGGATTTGAAAAAAAGAAAGCAATGCTGCAGCAGCAACATTATCTGCTTTGACATGAAATGACCCAACAAAGAACAATATCTCTTCCAGACACTGACCATTCACCTTTAACACAGAGTGGGGTGATGATGAACTGCATTGACTTTCTTGCTGACCGAAATGTCATACATTTCTTTTCAAACCCTGTGTTTTTATATTTTTTTCGTATATATAGGTAACATACTTAATGACTTCACTCTTTTCACAGCAGTTTCAAAACTCAAACCCTGAAGAAATTACTGACTGTAAATAATCTATTGAATTCAAACTACACAATTTCAGCCAGAAAGGTTTTGGAGATTGCAGAGGAATTCCCCAAGAGATCAGAGTAAAAACAAAGCTCGGTCTGTGAAGGTCTTGTGAACTGTTAAAATGTTGATCGAAAAATCTAACTAATGTATCACTGACAGCCAAAAGATATCTGGATGGACGTAGGAGTGTGAGGGGTGTGACAGCCTGGATTTGAGTTATAAACTGTGACAGCTCATTGCAGCCAATGCAGGAAAAATGCAAAGTAGATAGACTAGTTATGATGAAGGTATAAATGGCATCAAGGCAAATTCAGCAAAGTTAAAGGCCCAAAAATCAAAAAAGAAATTAAAAGTATAGTTGTGCTAACTGACTACTTTTAAAGTCTTGTGCTGTGTATATGGCATAACTCAAGGAGAAGGACAGGGACAGGGTTGCTCCTCCAAAAAGAAAACACTCCTCTCTTATCTGTGTTCATACATCATGATCACTGTGTATGTCCTTGAAATGTACTGGTGGTTGTGGCAATCCAAACACATATTCACAGCAGGAGATCCTGGTACACAACAGGAGATGAATAGACATCTATTTCATTTTTTTAAGTTCAGTACAGTGTCCATAGCATTTAAGTCAACTTTTTACCTTTGTCACGCTTTGGGATTTAAGTCCTTGTTGCATAAGCTGACACTATGTCGAAGAATCAGATAAATGAGTTTAAGAGAGTTCATTCAAAGGATTTATCACGGCAGACATTTAGGAAAATCACCGTGTCAGTGATAACATTGGGCCAGGACCCTAAAACCGAAGCAGTTACATGGATTTCAGACGCCGTTCATTTTATACTCTACACCGGTGCTTCTCATACAGGGACATGTCAAAATGACTGAAAAAAAGGCCTATCGGCAACACACAGTTTGCAAGGCACTACTTTAAGACTGGTTGGTCAACTAGCTTAGATAAACAACAGTGAAGTTAGCTACCGGTTGGATATTTGAGAAACATTCACCTCCGAGCCATCGCCACAGGGATTTCACTGAGGGACCATCAAGATACCTGCATTGTTTTCCATGTATGTCATGTGGCCAGCTGACATCATACCATATATTATTACTGTCCTGAACAAATAGGACACATCTCCTTTCATTGGTTTTAGTGCTTCTTATATTTTACATTAATATCAATGTTTTAATAACTTCCATGTCATGTGACCCACTGACTCCAAAACATGCAACCTTGTATTGCTACATAAGACAAATTGTTTTGAGTCAGTGGGTCTATTGAACAAAATGTTGTTGTTTTTTAAAATATTAATATTCATATAAAATAGAAGACACATTCAAATCTAATTTAAATAGGCATTTCCTATTTTCAGCAGCCAGTCAGCGGCTCACATGACCAGGAAGCTATTGAAATGGATGTTTAAAAAAAAAAAGAGGTATATTCCTTTTGTCTAAACAACAACAATATTGAATATACTGGGGGGCATATATGTTTCATTAAATATTGATATTCATAAAATATAGGAAGCACTTAAAAAAACACAAAACAAAGTAGTGTGTAGAAAAACAATTCGGCATAACTTTATAGTCAGCAGGTCACACACATGTAAGCTGTGGAAAACAATGCTTGTTGTCTTCTATTCAAACGGGAATTTATTGATGGTCCCTCAGTGAGAGAACCGTGGCGACGGCTCGGATGTTAGGGTTAGGTGAACACGGGGTGACACTAAATTCAGATTAATTACAGACTTCTACGGAAAGATAATTGGATCAACACATCACCAAGGAGACGTGTTAACCAGGAGTCAGACAGCAGCTTTATATGGCACGAAAACATTAGATTCAACGTGTCGCCGGCGTCTCACGCGCACCCGGTCCTGTCCGTGATGTTGGTTTCATTAGCACGATTAGCCAACTGTATAATCAGCGGCTAATGGGGCTGCTACTGGTTAAACCGGCTGCTTCTTCAGCGGTATGCTAACACCAACAAACTGTGGCTCATACTCACCAACAAACAATTTACTCACCGAGCTCACACAGATAAAACTGCTCAGAGAGAAAACATAACCACGGCAACAGTTCACGCGAGCATTATCTTTTCAACAAACAATAAAACAGCCCTTAGAGACCTTAGAGTGCAGGAAGGAGGCACTTCTGTTGTGGCTTGACAGCTCTCCGAGTGCAACAGTCTAAAGATTCCGTGCTGGCGCATGCGCCAAAATAAAGCGTTCCGGGCTACGATTCGCAATAAAAACCCCACAAAGAACCTACCCACTCTGACAGAAATAATTCATTCAAATCCAAATAAAAAAGTCGACGTTATGCCTCACACTATACTAAAACAACTTATATTTAATAAGAATGCAATCAAATACTCAAATATTAATTTAATTGATTAACACTTTTTAATGTGATTAACACTAGTGAATAACTTTGTTGTCTGACATTAAGCGGCGCTATTTTGTAATGTGGGTGAAATTTTAGTGACAGATCTAACCCATCTAACCCCAAATTGTTCTGTTCGAGAAGAGTTCTCTCCCATGAATTTTTTCATCTTTCTTAACACGTGAGTGAACAATCCGGCTAAAGCTCAAACATGAGCTACAACAGTGCAAACAGTGTGTGATTTAGAAGTAGCAGTAAATAAATGTTATGCAGCTCATAATCATTATTATGTAATAAGAAGCTCAAACAGTGACTCACCCTTTAAAATGCTCCTCTCACAAGTGTGTCCAGCAGTGAACTTGAATAAAGTGTGGGGCAGGATTTAAAAACGTTACTGAACACACATATTATCACATCAACCTTGGACCTGTACTCAGTGAACATGGAGCTGCCCTGACTGTTTTTTAACCAAGTGTTACAAATGGCATTTGGTTGTAGAGGAGCATTAGAATGGCTAACTGGAGATGTACTGTGTGTATCTTTTTTTTTTTTTTACACATTTACTCTTTTTGTGAGAGTTTTTTTATCATCTCATCATATTCATCCACAAATATGAACTAATTCATGATTAACAGTTTGGTTAAGATTAAATGATGAATAAATAAATTAAATAATGAAAAGACGTAAGTGGTCCCTCTCTAGGAGGATCACGTGACTTGGCAAAGGTGTGTGAACTCCAACTGAAAGGTTGAAAGCCATTGTAGCTTTGAAACAGGGGTAACAGGGAGTTCCCTTGCATAACATGATGTGGGGATCGCTACGTGCAGTTTCGTCCCTGCTCTCTGAACACAGTATTGTTCCTTAGCCCACAGCCTGCATTCTGCTTGCACAGAAAACAAAAAGCCCACCTGAAACCTGGAGACATGGCGGTGTTTTAAAAAAAAAACATTGGCCAGTGCCTCTGGGTTGGAACTGCAGATGTAGATATGGTGATAAGGGAGGTGCATCCAGCCATGGCCTTGCACCCATCAGGTCAAAGCCAGCAGATAAGGAGATATTGTCAACACTGTCATTTTTATCCACCCACAACACATCTGCACAAGCTCTCATACCACAGGCGATGAAACAAAAGCGGCCTCAGATTTGCACAGAAATAAGCCCATTGCAGCTGTCAAACATTACATGGGAGAAGAATCATGGTTAAATAAGGCTTTACTATCGGGACTACTGACAGAGTGTGAAGCCCAATTGTTCCCTGTCAGTAATGTAAGCCTGCCTCAGTGGAAGGAAAACTAACCATGTTTACAGATTGTTTAAAGATTCATTCAGTCATAAAGATTTTGGCAAGTGTTGCATAACAGAACTCCCAGTATCATTCAACTAGTGTGTGTAAGGAATTGGGGATGTCCAACCCATGGGCCTACACTTGCTCTATTGATGTTTATCTCAGGTGCAGGCCCTCAATGTTCTTATCTTGAGGCCGAACAAGCAAATCAGCAACTGTATGTCACTGGCTTGAAGCGTGTCACCATTCATTAGACTATGACCATATGTTAGTGTTCATGAATATTTTTCCTCAACCTATCCTAGTAAAATATACTGTAGTCTACCTCAGTGGTTCCTAAACTTTGAAACCTAGAAAAAAACAAATCACGTCAAAATAGATTGCATTGCATTTAGTGGTAACATCACTGGGAAAGCAATGGATAAAAAGAAACATAAAATTAGATATTTCTCACTAGTTTGTAGGAGGAAGTCCATGTCTGGCATTGACTAAACTTTCTAACACCGCATGAATGGGAAGAGACAAAGCTAAAGGACATAAATAAATAATGCCACATATGAAAAGGCATTAATAATAAGTAATAATAATAAAGAAAATAAAAGGTTCATTTAAAAAGTACCAAATCAGCAGTAATCGAAATTAATAAACATGTTTTGTTTATGTATTACATTAGATATTACGTCTTTTGTGGACATCACAAGATCACCAAATGTCCAGTGTTCTCTTAACAAAGAACACAGTTTTTCCACAAAAGACGTGCAGTGCATTAGAACAAATTACTTTCTTTTTTTCGTAAATAAAACTTTTAGATAAATTAACTAAATACTAGTTTATCCTGTGGTTTGTCCATCTTAAAATTTGGTCAGAATGAGCCTCATCATGTTAGTTGGCTTTGTGGAAGCAAAGAACTGAAGTATCAGCAGAGGTTATCTTTGTTAACAGTTCAGTCAGTTCATGGTTAATTCAATTTAACTTTGTGTAGCATGTCTAGTTTGTTTTTCCGCTTAAAAAATCATCAAAAAACAAGAACCAGATCATTACTTACCTTATTAAAACCCTGTTCGCCCTGTCTGACACTCGCTGCACCCTGGTTTGGCAGAATGTGAGCTCTATGGTCTACAACATGAATAGTTACAATTACCAATTTCATTACTTCCACATAAGTCATATATACTTTATATATATATTTTTTTTTAAATTATATATACATTTGGCTCAAACTTGATATATTTTTAAAGTTAGAATTTGTAACTGTGATGTGTGTGACACTGAGATATAAAATATCAAGATTATTCATTTTCAAAGCATTTTTTAAAATAAATGACATATATGACCTATAACATTAATTAATTGTATCACTCACAGTTATATTCATTGGAACTCTTGTGGGATCAAGACTGTCTGCTGATTGAAGATTTGTTCAAAGCATACAGGTGCATTAGAGATTCATGCTCATGCAAGTCTAGCATCCAAAAATAGATTTTTTTTTTTTGTTTGGCACAGTTAAACCAATAGAGTTCAGGTCTTTGTTCGAGATATGTGTCAACTGATTTGAAAGAGGTTGTGAAAATGTGTCAACTCAACGAAAAACTGTGTAAAGACATTTTTAAGAGAAGACATCTGGTATAAAACAGAAGGTGATGATGAAGATCAAGTGGATCCCAGTTTCATAAGCAATCGAGAAAAACTGTAATAATGAATTTGAAGGTACTATCATCTCAGACTCCACATCAGATGTGTATGTTTGGTTTGTGAGAGTAGTGGTGTACCACACTAATCATTCATCACACAAACCTTTCTCATGCGATGACTGGAACTGCTGTTCTTTGGCGTGCTGCTGATATCAGATGTTAGTGATAAGGATGCTACTCGCAGTAGGTTTCCCAGGTTTGGCTCAGTCATTCTTGAGCAGGACAGAGACTTTGCAATAGTCTGTTTTGAACGGATCTGCTTGCAGAAGAAGGTAACCCCAAACAGAGATGCAAACTTCCATGCCCGTCTCCTCATAATCTCCTTGTGACATGCATCCAATTCACAGAACCGGAGAACTCGTCACTGACTTGCAGCACATGTTATAGTTTGTCAGGTATATTAGTCATCTCTTTCTTAGCAAATAGAACAGTTCCGTTTAACCATTTATCATTTGCTTACTTACACAATCAATGAGGCAGGGTAGGAAAATGCAGTGTTTGCTCACACTGCATTATTTTAACACAGCAGCAACAATACACCATCACGTATGTAGTCTTCTGTTATATATTATTTTCCTTTATTGCAGGAAAAAAGAATTATGTTGTTTTAGAATCTTGGGGTGGATTTCTCAATGTCTTTTACTGTATTTATGAATAGACAATTAGTATTTCATATTATATTCATTCATTCATTCATCGTCTACCGCTTTATCCATTTAAGGGTCGCGGGGGGTTCATATTATATATTTTTTATATTATTGATTTATTTTCAAAACCAAATTATCAGTATTAAAATCCATCCTCATGCAGTTTTGGCTTAATGGGACATTCTGTATATTGTACATAAGAAAGTAAGTGGCTTATGTACAGGGCCTTTAAAAAATGGTTGGTATGTAGCATCAGAAGTGGTTCCCCTCAAGGGCCACTTTTGGATCAATCAGTTTTTAGTGTACATGCTGTCTTACAATGGACTGACATTTTGATAAAATATTATATGTACAAAGGCTTTGCGTATACTGCGAAACTACCATAGCTCAAAAAGTGAATATAGCGACAAAGTGGTGACAACTGATGAATGCTAGGAAAATCTGAGGTCAGAAGATTACATCGGTGACGTCTTGGTAAATGACTTCTTCCTTCCTCCCTGTCCTCTGCTGCATGTATAATTAGTCATGGCATCAGACATCACGCATTCCTCCATAAGTAGATACGGATCACTTAAACAACTTTGTCTGCATATTTTTCTAAAGAGATCTTTGTCCATCACAATACATATTTTTTTGTTTTTCCAAAAGGTGGAACAGTTTGTGAGAACACAACCTCCCATTGCTCTTCCGCCACAAAGTCAGCACATCAGCTTTTAAAGTGTATCTCTTCAATGAGATATAAGAATGTTTTGATTTGAAAAATAAATGGTCAGGATTTGATTCTTAGGTAACCCCAATAAAAGTAGATACATGTCCCGCCTAATGACCGCCCTCATCATAATTCTGTAGTATTATTGTAGTCATTGATGGAGCACATGAGGAAATAAGCACTTTTTAGTTGCAAGCAGTGCATGGCCACCAGGTGGCGACCAAATAACTAGTATTGAGATCCTCCTGGGAGGATTAATTGAGGGTGAGGAGCACAGGTTGGCCTTTTAACCATATGCATTAAAACAGATGTTGCTCATTGTCCCGCTCAGCATATTGTGCCCTGACGCGCTCCATCATCTATCTGCATTGGCCAAGACGACAACAGCTCCTTGTGGTTAACGGTGGTATGAGCCAGAGATCAACGTAATCTGCTTTTAAACACAGTCTGTGCTGTAAGTCGGCTCTTCCAGACACATTACCCAGGCTGCATCGCTGCATGTGAAGGTGAGGCAAGCCTGAGTCACGTCTATTAGGGTAGTTACATTATGTCTGCTCCCCTCTGTTAGACCAGTACACGGTGATTACGAAATGCCAAACGAGACTCTTCTTAATATATGTTCAACATGTCAATGCTCATGAATTTCCATTGTATTTTAAATGCAGGAAAAGTGAGATGATCACTGTCTGTGATTTATGAATGTGAGTTCAAAGCTTTATGGAAATCTATAATTCTTTGCTAGTTGTTGAGATTTGTTCTGGACCAAAGTTGTGGATCGACGGGCCAGCATTGCCATTCACAGAGATGGCACAGAGTTTCTCAAAAACTGTTGCACCTTACAACATGAAATAAAAGACAGCGAGAGAGGACAAGTAGCTCGGAGTCTGCAGTAGCCCCAGGAGACGCTGATGTAGACCACCCTTCAGCTTCAAAGAGAGGTGGGTTTTGTTGCTTCTTTCTACATTTTCTTTTGATCAATAATTAATCATTTCTCAAAGGGGGGGAACAGTACGTGTCCAGCACATAAAAGTGAAGTGAGTCTTAGAAGGAGAACTACTGTCGGACCATAAGATATCACAGAATATGATGCATTCTCATCAGTCAGCTGTGGAATTTATTTTCTTTCCTGATGGTAATGAAAGCAGAGTTTAGTTGAAGTCATTCTCATAAAGCAAACTTCCTTCAGGTTGTGTCAACGCACAAGTTACCCAAAGTTCAGTTGAAGGTTGAGAAGATTGTTTATTGTCCATAACACAATAAACTGCACCAGCATCCAAGCACAGGCTTGTATTGTCTGAGGCCTTACAGAGGAAATAAAGAAACATTTGTGTTCTATGTAAAACGCAAGATAGTAAAAGCAAGAGTTATGAGGGTTCGAAATAGCAATATGACATTTCATGGATGCTCCACAGAATAAATCTGCTTATTGTTGTGTGGAATATTTTAGACATTGCCCCTGGTGACCTTACAGGTATAAAACCTCTCTTAAATAACATTTTGTTGTAAGAGTATACTGTGCTACATCATTTATCATTGCTCATGTAATGCGATACACCAATAAACAGATGTCCCGCCATTGTGTGGTGATTTGTAACACTGGATACAAAACAGATGAGAGCAAAGCAGAGCAAGGGTGTGGCTATATGGAGCTACTCCCTGACCAAGAATTACTATACCCAAAAAGACATTACAAGACAATTGATCATTGAAAGAAAATAATCATTTCATAATCAAATGGCCCCAACTGGGAAGTCAGAAAGAAATTAAAAATGAGAAAGTTGAAGCAAACAATAAGACATAAGACTAGAACTGCAGGGAAAGATTAAGCTGAGTAACAGTAAAAGAAAACAGATTCTGCTGCAGCTGAATTATGTTGTTTTAATATATAGTGATTAATATGTAATCCATTACAGTTTTCAAGTAACTTGAAAAACAACAAATTCCAACAAGTCACAGTTTGTTTACATTTAGGCACAAAAATGATGTTGTTATCTTTGGGGAGAGACGGTGATTTGGGTTAAAATAATAACCCAACAATAAAACATGACAGATTGTAATATGGGCTATTTTTTCAGGAGGACAGGTCTCACAATTTTCATTGCCTTTGAATATAGGAAAGCTAAAAAGGTGAACTTTCAAGCACTCCCTATGGAGACTAACTGTTGACATTTAGACTTAAAATGCCCACCAGTTCCAAAAGACAAACAATAAAAAAATAATGAATGGATCTTTAAACCACCAAAATCGATCAAACACTTTTTCAATACAAACATCCAGTTCTTCAAATCTGGCTCCAAACATAGCCGTACACAGACACAGTTTTACGCTACTATAGTACAAACATGTTGTGTGAGCTGAGTTTTGGTTATATCTCCTGATGAAGTCGTTTGGATAATCTTGCTAATCTTTTGATTTATTCTGAATATTTTACCATGTCAAGTTTCTTGCCCTGTCAGATTTAATTGTTGATATTGTCATATATTGCCCCAATTCAGCGATTATTGCGGCTATCAATATAATCATAAAAAATAGAAATGACAACAGTAAAATCCAAGTTGGAATAAACTGGAATTATCCTGCATGGTCGCTGGTGATGCTGTGGCCAACACACTGTAACCTGCTGCGGGACGTCTTTGTCTCGGCGATGCCGCAGTCCCGTAAATCACCTCAAAAAACTGTATGTTGGCAAGAGGTGAAGAAAAAAACAAGACACAGTGAACAATGCGAATCGTCCCCTCATCGCCCGAAGCTTCCATCTCTCATATTTTTCTCTCTCAGGCTTTATTTGTGCGGTTGCTGAGTGAAAGCCACCACAGTGGCAGAGAGGCCCAGAATAGCCGAGGGTGGGGAAAGCCAGTGGACTTGCATGTGGGCTGCTGAGCTGTGAGCTCTGTAGTGTCTCTAAACCATCCGCTGGCCGGTGGAATGGAGGCTGCTTCCTCATGCATGCCAGTGGTCAGAGCAGGGCCTACACACCCTCAACTATTTCTGTCCTCTCTTCTTACTCTTTTTTTTTCTCTTTTATTTTCTCCCTTCCTTTCTCTCGTTCTCTCACTCTCTCTCCGCCTTTTTGAGTTATGATACATTTGGAAAGGCAGTGGAAGCAAACAGGAAGATGAAATATTGGGAGAAAATTGAGTTTGAGAGGGAAAATAGTAAACTTAATTTTTTCCCTTTCCCCCTAATTTCCACTATGTAATGCTATTATTTGAAGAAAGATTACAATTTATGGAAGTATCTTAAAACGGAATATATAGCTTATTATGCTCCTCTATCCCCAATATTTCTATTTTATTATTTATCATGAGATAAAAAAATTGTTCCACACCCTGTCTGTTTTGAACCATGCATATTTTGTGTATTTTGGGCTGCTGGGCTGTCATATAATACTGGTGACTCAAGAATATGTATCTATTTTCTTCCGTTGTCGTAAAGCGCTGAGAGGAAGGAAATGCTTAAACGGAAGAGAAATATATGCCGTGATTTAAATGACGAGGCTATTTCTGGATTCAAAAATGTAAGCAGTACTGGGGAAAAGGATAAACACACCCCGTGGTGCTGTTAATCACAGTGCCGGTCATCAGCGCAAAATGCACTTTTAACGATAACACTGACATTCCAGGGGCGTTACTGTTGCTGATCACACAATTATGTGGAGCTGATTAAGTCGAATTCAATGACTAATGAATGTTTAGCTACCTCGAGGCAGGGCAGTATAATCTGCAAGAAATGTGAAACATTCCTTTGGTTTGGTATCTGAATGCGTCAGTGAACTGCACCACTGGGGAATATAAATTCAAAACAATGTAATGACAGCCCGTTGGTGAACTCTTCAGTCATACAGAGAGGGGTATTGTTTTAGGGAGGCCTTAAGTTAACATTTGTTATCCTCCAGCTTTCTTTGCTGACTTAAATGTGCAGTACTCAGCAACACAAAGGACCATATGAGTGAAATATTGCCTGTTAGTCCAGATGCATTCCAGGCACCTGGTGAAGCACAAACACACATACACTCACTGTAGAAGAATGCGTCCACTGAAAACTGTATAAAATTCAACCTGCTGCTTATATCTCAAATACCCCCACTCCCTCCGTCTCTCCCACTCTCCCACTTACAGAACTTTAGTGGCCTGGAAACATGCCAACCGGGCCTACTGTATTTCTCTACTGTGCATTACACACATGACATACAGTACTGTAGAGGCCCACTGTTTACGGTCTTGAGACGTAAATTGACCACGCTGTCAATCCCAACGCTTTTGAACCCAGAGATGTAAAGAAATCATCTCGCTTCCCATCCCCCATATTGCACCTTGTCTTCATATCTCAGCTCCGACACCTCCTTCTGTATCCGCGGATGAAGGCTCTGATTGACAGCCAGACCTTGCTCCACAAAGTGAGAGATAAGCAGGCCCAGATGGGACAGGTCGGATATGTCTGCCCACATGATTTAGCCCCGAGTCTGGGACAGTGGAGGGGACCAGTGCCGAGCTTGCAACCCCCACCCCAACCCATGTCAAATACATACCACATGGGAGAGGTGTAGATCACTGTTTGATCTGTCCTTTGGGGGATTCAGGATATCCAGACGGGTCTGGTGTGTTTCTCTGCCCTCAGCCTCTGTGTGACCCAGCTACTAGGGGGAAGAGAGACTGGGACACTTAAGTGAGCAGTCGATAAAATATATGGCTGCTCATTATGCCAGAGAAGCGAGCTGATGGACACTTTTTCTATGACAGCGCTAACTGGTGAGGTTGGGAGATTGCTGCACTCTGTCTGGGCTGTAGTAAAAAAGAGTTGGTTGAAAAATGACTAGTAATAAGATTATTGATGGCCCGAATAACAGAGGAAGATGGTATCACGTGAGAAAAGAGGTTTCTGTCTGACCTGGTAGAATGAAAGGTTAGAAGATTATATCCATTATTTTGAAATAAAATACAAAGCCAGTGTCAGAGGTGACCAAGAACAAAACAGCTTCTACAAAACCCTCTTCATCTCTTCCAATTGCCTTACGTGCATTTCACAGACTACATATATACAAGCCTCCTAAATCGTCACCCAATGGACCCAGTTAAGTAAAGATATTACACAAGCTTTAAAGACAAGACACATCATTTGAGCCATGCTGTAGCATAAGTGAATCATTTTAAATCCAATCCAAACAGCTCAGGAACATTTACTCCCCCAGTATCCTTCCCACTTAACTGATGTTAAAATAGTTCATGCTTAAAGCCTTTCATGCTATCACTGTATTCAGCCATATATGCACCGTTTTAATTTGTGAGCTACTTTGATGAGAGGAGCACCAAAAAGTAAGCTCATATGAGCAGAGGTGCAGCTTCTTGCCAAAGCTGAAGTCAAGCAGAATGGAAATTAATTGGTGTAGAGGTTCAGAGGAGACATTGATAAGGGCTTTGACATGAACTTTGCCATTCATATACGAAGAGCACAGTGATAGATTGTGCAGGCCAGACGCGTTCACAACAGCAGGAACATTTCCGAAACGTTCAGGCCAGGGGCTTTCGTCCAGCAATACTTCACAACCACATTGAAATGATTCTTTAACGACAAATTTGTTAATTCGAAAGATCTCCGAAAGATACACTTGTCAGTTAACTCAGCCATTACTCAGCTAAGCTTCCAATCAACGTCCTCTTTGATAGTCTTCGCGTTGAGGTTGCACACAGTTTGCCGTCCAAGCAATCTAATGTCCTTCCTTTCACATGACCAGCTCCTTTGTGTCCGACCCTCAGTGCCTCAGTTGTTTGCATGCGCTCAGTTTCACCACACACGCTTGGTGTCTGTACACGCTCAGTGGCTCTGAATACAATAAAGGCGGAGGTATCCCTGGTATTTGTCTAGCCCCCGCAGCAGCTCCCTCTGTCTTTGACACATGCTAGGCTTTCTGGGGAGCAGGCCATTATTACAGGCCTCCTTTCTGAGCTAATTTCTGTGTTTGAGCAGAGACATGCAGAGTATGACACCATGTGTGGATTCTAGTCCGATAGACAGTAACTGAAGAGGTGTCAACTTAAAAATGCATGCAGTGTTTTTCCCCTCTGTTGACAGGTTTGGACAGGTCGCCGCCATGTTACGACTGTCAGCTTTCAAGCTACAGCTCAGCTTTATGTAACAGTCCCGACAGGTAGTAGTTGAGAAGTTGCTTTACATACCTTCGTCAGCACACGAGGCATTAAAATGAATCCTGTTTGGATTTTCCAGAATGTGTCCCTGTCTTTCCCTCAGCCTCTCTGTTTGAAGTTGCATGTGCATGTGCATGTGTGTTTCAATAGTGACAATGGTTATGTGATGTAAAAAAGGTTGGACTGTTGTTACAAAACCAAAAATGATGATCTTCTGTTGCTTTTACAGCCTAAGTCAATCTCATCTCCAATGACAGACTCCAAACCTATAGTTCAGATTCAGATTCAGATTCAGATTCAGGTTCGGACAACTTTGTTTCCACCGTCTAGCCAATTCATATTCATTCATGTGTCAGGCAGTCACAGTTATATGCTAACAAGTTAGCCATACCGACTTTATTAGATGTCAGTGTATTTACTGCCTGCCCAACTATAACAACAACAACAAAAATGATCACTAAATGTAGTCTAAAAGTACCCATCCCCTGTGGCCTGTGATGCTCTGGTTTTTGCTGCTATGCTAATTTGTGTCAAGTAAATGTGAAGGTCTGTTTCCCCTTTATCTAAATGGAGCTCCTGCCTGAGGATCAAGTCCAGATCCAAGTAGAGCTAATCTGATTATTCAAACTGAATGTAGAAACATGGGCATGCATGTGTTTATCTGCACAAGATGTTAAAATTGCACCATTTCTTTCTTATGGCGATGTATTGCCAATTACTGCACAAGTTTATTCTATATTCTCTGAAAAAGAAAAGAAAAGCAAAAGAAAAGTGATTTGGATCCATTCAGGGCAGTTCACAATGAATTGCATGCACTATTAGAAATAACGCAATTCTCAAATTAAAGCTGTTGAGATAAAAAGTAGAGTAGATGGTGTCTGGGTATCTTTAAAATCCTGGCTCAAGTCGTCTCTGCCTTTCCGTGCTCAGCACTGTTTTGGAACCAATCATATGCTTTACTGTGGGATGCGTGCCACCAATATGAGCAACAATGTGTCTCTTATTTCAAATAACACAATTAAGCAATTTGAAAAAGAACTATGAATGCAATCAACTTAATCAGAAAGTGTTTCTAAGTCAGCAGCAGCTGGAATCCTCCGGCGCCTCTAATGAACTGAGCATTTGGAGATAATCTCACCAGATGTTACGAAGTGCAGTCGCGTTCCTGGAAATGAAACCACGCATACTTGTATCTAAAGCTGATGAAAGGCCGCCAATACACACTTACTCTGATAATGTACAGTGCCGCATAACACTCTCAGTAATCATAACACTTACTATTATTATTGGCATTATCAGTTCCGCAAAATTAAATCAAAGGCATGGCTTTCTGTCAGTCTCTTCTCTTTTGCCGATGCTTTCCATAAAGTGCCAGTTACAAGGAGAAAAAAAAAGAGAAGCTTCAACCGTGGAATGTTATTTACTGAACAAGCAGATAAGACCTTTATAAACCAAACTCGACACATGGATTCCCAGTGGACATCCAAGTAGGCATGAAGAAAAAACAGGAAGTAACCATTCCATCAGATTGGAGGTAACCCAACAACGAAAGGTTTCAACAGAGGTCACCCTCCCTCCCACAGTTGTCATGCAATGATCATAAATTATATTCCTCAAAAATAGAACTGAGCAGCTATTCAACCAGTATCTCAAGTGTATCTCACACGGAACGCAGAATATGTTTTCCTGTTCCCCCTTGTGACCCATCGCATGACACCGCATGAAAACGTCACTATTCTTTGATAATGATAATCAAACATCTGTTTACTCACATTATTCTCTCACTTGTAAAGCCCTTATATAACCACCGCTCTGTACATACAGCAAATTCCAACCTGAAGCATGTTCCAGAGCATGAAACATGTTTCTAATGAGGAACAGACCCTGCCAGGGGCCGAAGTATAAATCTGCTAAGGACACTGAATGTACTGTACACAGTGTGTCTGACATCCTATCTAAAGATCTCCACCAGCACAACATGAGACATCAATGAGCGCCACTGGTGATTACTGTTTATCTCCCTCCCAGTTGGTGATGTGAACACAGGTTCAGGCCTCCAGCTGAACTCCGCTTGACTCGAGCTGGTGCCCCGCTCACCCGTCTATGATATGGGCGAGGGCATCCTGCCAATTCTCATGGACATAATAGTGCTCTGGTTGTGGACGGAGCAGGATATAGGCTGGTGGAAATGGACAACCGCAAGCTTGATCGCAAGAGGGTGGTCGGTGGCACAGCTACTGGAATTCCAGTGGGAAGACTCCCTTTACTTACCAAGCGATGCATCACTTGCTCCCTTTTCCAAGGATACAAGCCAGACATCGACACCCCTGCAGCGGAAGTGGTCAGATTTTGTCAAGGTTGAGGAAAAACCTCCCCTCGGATACTCCTACACTATCATCAGTCTGAGACGTTTAATGCATTCCAGGAGTCTTTTGTGTAACATTAGGTAAAATGTACGTGTCGTACACTTTCCCTCAAAATGTGTCCTCACTTTGCTGCAATCATTTGCGGTTTATACATGGAAATCACATTACTTGTATAGATGCATAACAGCAATAATAGAGCAGCAAACAACGTTATTGAATGTTGGCAAGTTTTTTCCATTAACAAAACGAAGAGATGCGCCCAAAGTACAGTTCTAATGCAGCGTGACTGTGGCTGCACTGCTTTCTTGTTTTTTGAAGCTGTCAGTGGTGAAAGCGTTGAAGTTGATACAGTATCTGTTCCATATTTGTGATGACTTCTTCCAGTTTGACTGTTTAAAGCAGCGATGGTGCTCAAAGGGGCAGTGAAAGACTCTGTGAACATAAAATAAAGAAGTTACGGCAAATATGTGTTAACAAACAGTTGCCTAGAAGCACGCAAAGAAACATTAGCATTAAGTTGGATTCATATTTCTGGATATAAGTATAATATTAATGCTGCTTTGTCTTCATCAGCTCTGGAGGAAGATTTCTTACTCTTTGGCATCTTTATCAGCTGGTCATGAACATTTTCAGTGTACCATTGGTTGCTGGGTTGGTAATGTACATTGGTTTAACAGCCTATTTGTTAAAAGCAGCTGCCTGCTGCAGTGAGGACTGGGCTTGATGGAAGCATTGCAACTGAACCAACACATTAAAGCTGCAAGCCAATGAGCTGAAAGATGCTGAAAAGCTTTGTAGGGCGGAGATTGACTGTGACGACCAGTGACAAATGCCTGATTGTTGATCACAACAAGCATCTCCTTTCATGGCAGGCACAGTCATTTGACCCATTATCACAAAAAATTAGTGACTGGTGCAACTTTAAATTGGCAAATGTTTTCCAGAAAGAAGCTTTTGCTCTCTGATTTAACTTCTGACCGCTAAATCTTGACCTCTTGCTGTCCTTACTCTTGAACTCCACCTCTCACCTATCGCCAAGTTTTGCTCCGTTGCTAAAATAGAAACAAAAGCCGAGGTGCTACCTCTGGCGTGTGTGGTCTGCTTTAATTCAGGATGGTGCATCGCCCACACGCACACACAGAAAAACATTTGGGATACGGCCACAGAGCAAGACAGTGTTTAGACTACCCACACCCCTTCCTGCACATCTCTTGCACTCAGAACATTGGCCAGTGCCCTCCGCGTCGGGTCCCTCCCTGTGTGCTGCCTGTGGGGCTGAGAACATTGTGAAATGTTTACTGTCAAGTTGAAAATGAATGTACAGTGAAACAGTACAACCCCGAGAGAAAGCTTTGATAAGAATGTAAGTAGGGCAGTTGTAGACGAGGCTGTCAACATGCGGCGTCAGGTCTCCAGCTGCTCACAATGTATATTGAATACGTGCGCTGGACATTTTATTCATTACAGTGTTTTTTAAACACTGTGGTAAATGTCGACAAAATGCCATTTGAACCCTCTGCCGGGAGTCGTAGGGAGTAATGCCGCTGTTATACCTACATACATCTTTATTATTCTAGGCCTGTTCCCTTTGGAAGCAAACTACTTCAGTGCCCTACTCAGATTTAATCATAAAAAGGAGAACCCAACTTGGCCCTCAAAAGAAATGGCTGATACAGTATACATCTCTCACGGCTGCAATTATTATTGCGTCCACGATATATTTTTCCATATCCTCTCTCTGTCTTCTTATGCTGGTCACATGATAGATGGGTTAAACGATGTTAGCACCAGGGAAATTTCCAGCAGTTTCGAATAACAGCTGAAGCAGCAGCCTTTTATAAAAGACAAGTCTATAGTAGTGTTTCATACAGTATCCCTCACCTCAATCACTCGGCCTCCTCCACACAACAAGTGATAATGATGTAGCTTGCTACATAATGGGTGTGAACGCGTGTGTTAGCAGCGGGAGGAGGAATGGTGGAGTCGTGCGGTGGATGTGTCAACGGAGTGCGGTGTTAACACGAGATTAAAATGAAGTCTGTGAGACAAGAGAAAGTCGTCAAACTTACTGCGGATGCATGTTATACCTCACGAGTTGTATGGAAGCATTACATACTGTATATGTTGATGGCTGAGTACGCTTCTTTAATTCCTGTGTTTGGTTGATTCACTTCAGTAGACAAGGACGGGCTTGTTTACCTGACCTCGGATCAGTGCGTGCTGTGTCAGTTGGGGAAAGGTGACCTCAGTGGAACAGTTTAGACAGGACAACTAAACACTTTAGAGAAACCTCACTTAGAAAGCTCTCCTTGTGTACGGGGCAAAGCCACTGGTCAAAGCAGGCCAAGACAAATTAGTCCTGAACTGGAATACATTTTTTTGAAGACTAATTCCTCCAACAACACAACCCAAACACAACTTGTGATGGAAAAACAAAAATAAGATGACAAGCGAAGTCCTGGCAAGCACTGTGTATGAAACAGAATACACCATACAGTAAGGCTTTATGCTGATGGTGAGACAATATTTCAAAATAGTGGAGGGGTAAAAGGAAACTTTCCAAAACACAGCAGAAGTGGCCTCGCCAAGGAAACTGAAGTAGTAGTTAGCATTTGCTAACTAACATTTGCAAGTGTAGACATTATGAACGATTAAAGTGAATAAAGCCCTATTCACAAAAGGATGTTGTCACTGTTTATGATCCCTATTTGATATCTGGGGCGAGTTTGTGGGCTCTGCAGGAACATGGATCTCTGTGGGAGGGAAGCACTCCCTTGGTCATGGACTTTGGCCTTGTTGCAGGCTAACAGTGGCACGTGTTTTTTTTCCTGCCATGTGAATAAGTTAATTAATTAATTAATTAGACATTTATAAAGTCATTATCTTGACCTTACATACTTTCGACTTGTCATGCCTTGACAGAAGTTAATCGCTAAGTTAATTTCCCATCTCTACAACTCAGCAATTAATCTTGTAGTGGGGAATTACTTAGTTTCCCTTTAGAGCGGCAGCTCTGGATTTCCCCCGGGTTTAATGTTCTTCTTAAATGAGAAGACAGTGTTGTGTGTTCTACTTTAAGATCATGTGCCGGCCACATGGATGCCGCGATGACATCACCCCAGGGCAACACGACAACACATCGCTAAAAGGGCTTCATTCACAACTGCTGTTTAACTGCTACTAAATAACGCCTGTGCAGGCTAAATAGAAGGTGTCTGGGCAACTGTAAGCCATCCACAAACAGACACAACCCCGCACGCATTTACAAAGCATTATATATGGCGAGTTATTACAGTGGAGCATCCATCACTTGCAATACAAAAGTAGAGAGACGGGGATTTAGCAGAATGAGTTCACCAGGCCAAATTAACCAGGGAGGAGGAATGAGAATCTGTTGTGTTTGCAGAAGGATGTGTCGCTTCATATTCTGTACAAGACAGGATTATTCTTAAAGTGCTGCTTCGGCTTGTGACGACACGTATTCACCCTTTTTTTCTTAATCGCAGACACACACAGACACACTGATCGAGCCACACGCGCCCCTCCCCCACATCTATCTTCTTTCCCCTTCTGTAACACACTGTATGAGCAGCTCACACACACACCTCAACTCTGCTTTCCTCAACCTCTTTGGGGGTTAAACTACACAGCAATGTGTGACATCACCTCTGAGCTGCACCGGTTACCAAGGCGATGTTTTTTTTAATTCTGTACAAGAATAGAATCGAGAAAAAAGGGGATCCACTGGCAAGGTTCGCCATGTCCTTGACTCAAGGGCATCAGGTTATAACCCTAACACACACACACACACACACACACACACACAAACGTACACACACACACGGTCTTGGCTATGCTTTTAAAATCCTATCAGAGAGAGGAAGGTTGACAGTGTGAGGACGTCTGTTTCGTCTACAGCTAACCTCATGTCCTCTGCATGTGCTGCAGTGCTGCAGTATCCTGCAGTAATTAGTCCGTTCATACAGTGCCGCCTCAGAATGCTGCAACTTTGGAAAATGCACCATGCACAAAATGAATGAAAGGAGTTTGGAAAATAATTGGACGGTATGTTTGTGCATGTGTGATAGACAGATAAGGACAGAGGGGAGAGGTTTAAATGAGACACAGGCAGAGTCCAGTCAAGTGTGCGTCGGCTGCAGGCTGCATTGACAGAAAAGCTCTTATCAGATGTGGGCAGTCGCAAAGTCAGACAGGGGAGGGCAGGAGCACATACGTGCCCTATGGAGCAGGGAGTCCGCCAGACATCCCATGAGGCATCTGCCTGTCTCCGCACACAGTGCTGATTTCTTCGGGCTGCAAGACCGGAGCTTGTGTTCATTCATCACCACAGCTCCACCAAGGAACAGGAAGCGAGGAGGATCCTCAAACACCACAGAGCTGCTTCAAAAAAAAAATCTGAGCTCTGGTTAGGAGAGAGGACAGACAGCACAGGTGCCGCTAGAGAGAGAGAGAGAGAGAGAGAGAGAGAAAGAGAGACAGAGAGAGAGAGAGAGACAGAGAGAGAGAGAGAAAGAGGCAGAGGAAGAAGAGGGGGAGTGCTGGGAGGTGTAGGAGGAGACTTGACTTGCTTCAGAGGGGAATAGGAGCCGGAGAGCAATTCCAAAACAGCTGTCCGGCAGACGTCCCAGTCAACAGAAGTGTAGCCCCGAGGCAGAGACAGGAGGCAGGGCAGTGTCAACAAGCCACAGGAGCAGCACAGCAGCCACTGAACGAACACACACTCTCACATACAAACACAAACACACACATCAACCTGGGGCTGCAGCATTCAGGAGAACACCAGTGATACGTGGGAAGGAATCAAGATCTGCCCATCGGAATAACTGAGGTGAGTTACAAATGGGAACATGTTTCATTTCACTCTCTTTTGGTGCAGTTGTCTGAATTAGATGGGATAAGGCTGCTGCAGTAAACCTGCTGTCATGTGAAGTGTGTGGGTTTTTTATCAGTCTTCGTGAATGTGCAGAATGGGATATCGCTTAGTAACTGTGAAATGTGTGGAACGTGCATTGGTAACTTGTGCTTTTATGGGAATGCTTGTCCAGCTCTCATACGTGTAACACAAGAGCTGAACTGTTTCAGAGCAACATGATATCCTCCCTACTTTCCAAGAGAGACATTTTTAGTCCAGCTACACACTAAAGGCATGTTCCTCTGAAATGCAGAGTTGGCTTCGCCTTTATCTCTCGAGGGGAGCACATTTGGAGGAGGATTTAAGGGGAAACTGGGAGGAAGGGATTATTTCTTTTTTGTCAGTATGTGTTGACATTCCCTTCATGTTTCATGTGCTTGGATTTCGGCTTCGTGTCCATCCCTGCCAAGGATAACTCTGGCAAGTGCTGGCCAAACCATGCTTGTGGGTGGCACAAGGGGAACAAGAACGAAGGACAGAATAAATACTCCACCCTGCTATTCACCCTAGTCCCGGCACCACCAACAGGCCCCCGAAAGTAAGGCCTTTGCCTATAATTGAGGGGTTTTTTTATGTAACAAAAAGCTCAGTCTATTCTTCAAGCTACTATTACCCTCTGTGGTATGAACTTTTACTTTTTATAGCAGCCCCAAATAGAGGGTCTTCCTGCTATTTAAAGAATTGACAGGAATCAAGGCCCCGATTAGATGTTTGACTTGTATCTGGAAACTTCTATGGAAATGCTCTGCAGAAACAGGAAGTTGTCTCTTACACGCTGATGATGTTACACTGACCACAACTACTACAGGGTTGCAGAGCAGAATGCTATTTTTTCAACAGCACTGATGTGAAATGTCAGCACAGTAATTCCATCACGGGAGGATGATTTAGCGGATGCACGGTTTCTATTTTAAAGAATGGTGAAGTCATATGCAGGTCATATCTTGAACAGCTGCTCCTCTGAGCCTCTCTCTCTATGGGTCCCTCATCACCAGCTCTGGATCAGCTCAGCAGCTCATACTGAAGCATCATCAAACTGTAGAATTTGTTTAGACTACAGTGGGGTTACACTGCCTCTAAGAATATACTGGCCCAGTTTCATCACACGTGACTTTTATCTGTCCAGAAATACCCAGACAAATCACGAGCCATTAGTTTAATTACCAGATACCAACCCCACATTTATCTGTCCCCACACTCAAACTTTCATCACCTCGCTCCTTCTGCTGCCCCCTCGCTAATAACTAACCCTCAAAGCACGAACCGATGAGGCAAAGCTCCGTTTTTAAAGAGGCTGGAGTGGCTCCAGATCACTTCATGCCCAGACAGATAGCTGTTGCTGACCCAATGACAGTGACTTTATCCTGCAACTCCCAATATGACTGGGAGGCTGCTCTGTAAAGCCATTTTAAAAGGAACGTAGATCCCCACTTCCCCAGAGGTGTAAATGAAACCTGCGACCGCATTCTGCAGTGGCGTCGCCGCGGGGCTTGGACCGGTCAACACGTGCTGTGGCATCCTTTTTTTTTGGAGCAGTTCCAAAAGGGGGGTGCAAATCTGGCTTGAGATATACCAGAATACACCTGCTCAACTTTTAACAGCCTGCAGAGACACAAATGGATTCATTGCTGCTGGTGAGCAGGCCATTAAAGCCCTGAGCTCTTGTAATCAATTCATTTCCTCTTTGGCCAACACAAGCTTAGCTAACATTGCCAAGACTTAAGAGATTCTTAACGTACACTCAAATCAATACTTATTTACTCAATCTTTCATTAAATCAACCCTCATACTGTTTTTGCAGCAGATCCCTAAGAGACCAACATGTGGAAATTTTTTTCCTCATACTTTGCTGGTGGCCTCTGGAATTCCAGTCATGTTGGCCATATAGTCCAGCAGAACAGCGAGCGTGAAGGTCAGACCTTCATGCTTTCACCATGCCAGCTGACTTCTCAGGGGCCACAAGTGTTGACCTTGGGTAGGATGCACAGCAGATGTCCCCCTGTGAGAGTTGAAAGAGTTGAATTGCTCATCTGCCAGAGGATTTCCTATAAGTTCTGTCCATACTATTGATTTCATCCAGCATTATCATCTATTATAATGCATGGGCTGTGTGTTTTCCTCTCGCAGACGGTCCACACAGACCAGACAGATGTTATAGCGTCATTAGGGCAGACTAATAATCAATAGGTATGTTGTATTAGAAGTGTTGCGGCCAGAAGTGCAGCAGTGACCTTCTATTCTTCGGAGCAGTCAAACAAAAGTTAATAATATATATAATATAATATAATATAGATGTGTGCACTCTAAGCCCACGGGAAGCAGCTTTTGGCTTGGAGGTGCATTCGTTTCACTTCCCATCCAAGCCCAATTTCCCACTGCAGTGAACATCACCTGTCAAGGTCAGTAAAGGACTGAGGAGCAGTCGAAAGGGAGAGATGCTTAAAAACAAGTGGGAGGAAGAGAAATGCAGAGGGGAAAAGAAAGAATATTTTGCCTTGCAACCCCCCTCCCTTCATCAAACACTGCAGCACTCCTCTTCGCCTTCCCCCTTCCCCTTTCTCTTCCTCACAGTTAACAAACAAACATGCTCTCCTCCGCACACATAGCATACATTCAAAACTGCTATCTCTCACGAGTTCAGTCAGGCACCTCTCACAAACATTGACACTCACCAGCACTCAGACACATGAGGACCCTCGATGAGCGGTGCTGCCGTTCAACACACTCACACATGCTCTGCATCCCTTGGTGTTTGTCATGGCTATAATAACGTCCTAAATGTAATTTCTGGCTGGCAGGTTTATCTCGTAATACCCCCCCCCCCCCAAATGAGAAGATGTCATCCTATGCTCCTCATCATTGTGGTGACATTTTTTTCAATTCCATGTTGAAGATGGTGCGGTGGTCTCCAGGCTGCCATTTGGATTCAAATATGCAGCAAGTGTCTGTCTCTCTGGTTCCACACTAATGTGCCTGCAGAATAACCGCAGCCTTCTTCAAGTGTCTCTGATAAGGTTGACACAGTTTGTCTCTGTGGGCTCGGCTGCAGAAGGAATGTGGATGTTTTCTCACTGAAACCTTTTTATTTTCTACTCTTTTTTTTTTGGTGGGGGGTGGACTTGACCGCCCAGGCACTTCTGTGCAACGGTGCACTCAGACGGTCACTGCTGACAGACCTTTCATAAGTAAATATGTCTATAAATGGGCAAGCTCTCTCCTCACTGGGGCTCTCCCCCACCCCAACCCCCCATCACACACACACTGTCAACTCCCTTCCTCCCTGTTTTTTCCCTTTCTACTTGGTTGCTACGTCATTTATAACGGTCAAACCAATTCGCTCCTCTTTTACATCCTAAACGAATGGGGCTGCCACTGTGATGACATTCTCAGTTGAGATGGCAGCATTTAATCAGGCACCCTTCTTTCTTTTACCAAATCCAATACACCCTTAATAATGTTGACCCATCCTGATGTATTGTGCGACCTAGCTTGTACCTCAGCACTTCAGAGCCTTCTGCCCATCAAAGCCAAATCAATTCATAATCCACATCAACTTCTTTCTTAGGATCTACTTGCTCTATAACCCCTTCACTCTTTCTCTCTCACAAAATCCCCCTAAACCCCTTAAACCCCTCTTTTCCCCCCCTGGTCCATCTCCCTCTATCTCTGTGCGTGTCTGAGCGGTAGCTCACTTCTGAAACAAGCTGCACTGCTCTGATCCGACTAAATTCCCCCTTTGCTTCTCCTTTCCCAATCTGCGGTCCAGCTGTTCCACATTAGCACATACAGAACTGTGGAGGCCAACGGAGGCTCATGTTTGGAAATGTGAACAGAGCAGCAAAAAGCCTTAGACCTAGGCCTCATCCTCCTCTAGCTTCTAAGTTTGCCAGATGCATGAAAAGGATGAGGATGTTATTTTTCCTGCAAGATCCAGAGTTTATGTCTGGGAGGGTGACAGTATTTCTTTTTTCAGAAAGGCAGGACCAGAGTTTTGTACCAGTAGCAGCACTCATCAAAGGAACCTTTTCTGGAAAACCTGACAATGAGTCCATGTTTCGGAAGAAATGCTGACATACTCTCTGTTTGTCTCTGATTTCAGGAACGTGACCCATTTGACCTCTCTACACCAGACATCACAAGCTCTGCTTGCATTCCCGTTTCCTGATTGATGCTGCAATTGCTGCAATTATTTTTGGAGTCGTGTTTGGCCGGCATATAACTGAGAATGTAACCGGAGCTTCGCCCTTCGGGAACTGTAACATCCAGAACTTATAGAGCACTTCCGACTATTCTATTCTGCACAACCAAGCTCTTTACTACAATTACAGCAATGCCAGCAAAAGCGCCCATATACCTGAAACCCAACAATAGTAAGAAGGGGAAAAAATGTCGCCTCAGAGATATGTTGTCCCCAGATATGATTAGTCCACCACTCGGGGACTTTCGCCACACAATCCACATTGGCAGGGGCGGTGAGAGAGATGCCTTCGGAGACATGTCCTTCCTTCAGGGGAAGTATGAGCTCCTACCAGGGAAGGGAGATGTTCACCCTCAGTATGGCATCCAAAGTGAGTTCCTGCGAGCAAACAGCACAGGTGATGCATCATTTGCCGAGACTCCCTCTCCAGTACTCAAGAATGCCATCTCCCTCCCAACTATTGGTGGCTGCCAGGCCCTCACCCTTCCCATGATCTCCTCCACTGTGTTCTCCATGCCCCCGGAGCCATTGGAGGACATAATGGGGCCTGCAGCTCCCATGAAAGCCGACAGCGCTGAGGAGGTAGAGATCCTGCAGATGGATGCTTTGTTGCGCTCTATGGATGTCTTCAGTAGTGAGCCTTCGTCTCCCTCTGCAGATATCCAGTCAAAGCCTGATGTCCTCTTGGATCTGCTGGAAAACAGAGATAGGTCCACATCTAAGGCAGTTGCCAAAGCCAACAAAATAAACAAGAGCGAAAGCAGATTTGATAAGACATCCTCTTATTATATCAATGGCCACAGCAACAGCATCTACAAAGCTAACGGAAGCCTCAACAGCACCACAAGCAGTGACAGCTTTGACAGCTTAAGTGGTAAAGGGGACTTCCAGAGCAAGATCTACAATGGTAGCACAAGCCTCAGTGGCAACTGCAATGGTTATGGACACTTTAACAATGCCATTACACTGGGCTTCAAGCAGGAGCTCTCAAAGTGCAACAGAGAGTGGGTGGATAGGGACAGTGGCGTGGAGGAGGGCCGCATCTGTGATTTTGATTTTGCGTTTTCCAAGGAAAAAAGCACATCGCAGGATTCCCTCACCCAGATCACGGGGTCACTCCTCTCGCTGGAACTTGATCTGGGCCCATCCATCCTGGACGATGTGCTGAACATAATGGATAAACCCGCAGTAAAGAGCAGGCCTTGAGCTGTGGTGAGGCCCCAGGAGGAGAAAGGGAATTTTTAAACTATAGCCATGATGAGAGAAAGACTCACAAAGCAATCAAAATGGTGTCTGGATATATCATTTAGATGAAAATGAGCTACAATAGACAGAGCCGCTTATGTTTTTATTGTCAAAACACATAACTATTCTAGCTTCTATGGAGTGTTAAATCTTTATTAATTGGGTTACCATGCCATCCGCATGTTTAGGATGCATGTGATAGTGAGTTACAGCTAAAACACAGCCATTGTGCCTTTGATTTTATTTTACTGTAAAAATGCTTCAAGGTTTGTTTTATGTTGACTTTCACGGTGTAACTTTGAGGACCTTTGCTTTTTTTACCCCCTCAGACTCTCTATGAACATATAGCATTGTGTGAATTTAAACGTGTTTAACAAAGCACTATTTTGATTGTCACATAGTTCATTTGCCACATGACTATTTCAAACAAAAGAACACTATGCATATTTGTGTTTTTAAAATTGTAACACGAATAAATTAATTTTGTGCGATTCTGGCTAATTTCTTGTGCATACGCCAGAACTGAGAGTTAAGTCCAGAAATGATTAAACACGATAACTCCAAGTAACGCTGAAATATAGTAATAATTCTGGGAAGAGTTGAGGCACAAGTGAGTAAAAACAAACAATAAAAGAGACAGAGGAAAGAAGGAGAAAAGAGCTACAGATTGACAGAAAGGACAGAGAGGATTTATTTTCTCGCCTCTGACATTCCTTACATTCTGTTTCCCTGCCCTGCAGTGGGAGCAACTGATGGGTCTTCATCTGCCCAACCAGGCGCCTGCTCCATTTGTTTGCGTGTGGACAGGATAGGCAGAGGAGGGGTCTTTGAAATTCCCTGCATTCCAGCCACAGAGTACAAGTGTCCAGGACCAGACATAAATCAGCTGTTTCAAGAGAAGAGGGAGGGCTTTGGTCATGGGGCCACACTATCCATCAGCGATGTGTGTGTGTAGAGAGATGAGGCTATAAAACACACGCTTGCAAACCCCAGGTAAACTTTGGTCAGTGCTGAACGATAGATGAGACTTCTCCTTCTGTCTAATGACAATAAAGACGTGTTGACCCAGCAGTGTTAAAGAAACAGCCTGGGTGCTCAGGGCAGCAGTGACTATCCATGCATGCAGCCTCTTGAACTCAGCCACCCCTCAGCTGCGGTCTCCTTAGCCTGACACTATGTCCCTGTGGGCCCTTCTGTGTAGACATGAAGTGTAAGTCATAACAAGACCCTATGGAGACTTATAACAGGCTTCCCCCGAACACTCACGTGCCACTGTCATATTTGCAGAGAAACCAAGATAGCTAGTTAATTTCGTATGCAAATAATTATCTGGGTTCAATTCCACTTCTGTCACTGAGCGGGCCAATGTGGCAAACCTCTCCGAATCCCTCAGAATGTCCGTAAACAACCACAACCAACCCAGCCGTGGCATCTGAAGCCACTGTAAAACCAGATGTCAGAGGAGACATGAACATTTCCCCATGAAAGAAAACCCATGTCATGTCAGTTGCCCCAGTCATTGGAAAATCCCAGCATTACTGCTCAAGAGTTTGCATGAACTTAGCTGAAGCATGTAACCTCTACGCATGTGTAATGAAAAGCTTTAGGTATGGTAATTACTATGCTTATACCTGCAATGGTACATCACTAACTCAATGACAGCCTTCATTCTTACAGGCGTGGACCCCAAGCAAACTCCCTTGGGTTTACAATAACACAGCACTGTAGCGGGTTGTGTAACAGAAGAATTTCTGTGGAGATGCCAATCTTCTCTGACACAAAATACCAAGAAATACCAGTGTTTTATGAAATCCAAAACAAACATTCAACACATGTTACACCCTGAACACTGTTGTGAAGATGTCTTTTGCTTGATCGACCGATTGGGTTTGTGCCCTCGTTTTATAGACTTTTGTCTGAAGGTACTATTTATGCTATTTTTTTTTAAAGCCTAGATAACAAATCACTGCATCTGTATCGCACAACTTGACAAGTGTGTTGGCCTCCAGCAGGCGCAGAGAGCCTTGTCTTGTTTCTGGCTTTAGTCTCCTGTTAGGAGCCTTAGGGCAGAAGAGAAACTGCCAGAGATGGAAGGTAGAAAATAGTCCTGCTGGTGTGTTTCTCATTTCCACAGGGCCGAGTTGGAAGTTTGACCTGAAGAAACCTTGACTTCAACTGCTTCTGAGATTCAATGTTAACACCACAAAGATGCTTCACAGCAACACAATCAGGCAACTCATTGTGACACCCACAGACTCAGAGAGAACAATCTTCCACTTGTATTATAACAAGTCACTGCATAGCTTTAGCTTGGTTAGGTATTTCCAGTTCTGTGAAGTTCCTTTTTTGACCTATTAAATAAATTTAAAAAAACATGATCAAATATTTCAAATATATTTTGTGCAGCCAAACCAGTATTATTGAAAAATGTCTGAGCAACCCCCAAATTGGTAACGTTAGCCGAGAGAGGGAGGTGACACGGGAGTTGCCACTATCTGCTGCCTTGTAATTTCACAACCAGTCGCTCTCTCTGTCTCTTTGACTTTGATGTTGTGGTTTAAAGAAAAAAGAAATGGGAAAAGGGTAGGCCTACATACACAACTTTTCAAGCATGTTAACATATTCTGGTTTATACTAACCAGGAAGTGAGGGAAATAATATAAAATACAAATTATCAAGACAAAAAGCCACACAAATCCTGTCAACTCAGAACGTTGCCCTTATATTAGAAGGTAAACCTGTCAAGTACATCTCATGAAAGTTCTTCATTCAGCCCATCAGTGATCCGCTGGATTTCGGCTCCTCAGTTTCCTGGGCTAAGGTGAAGCTGTCAGTTCACAGATGAATAAGCTTTGGCCCAGAGGCGACCGGTGCCAAAGACAGCACAGCTCAGACCCAGCTAAATTTTTCCACCCAACCTCCACACAGAGCTGCGTTATGTGCACACTGTCCTTCACACGGAGGTGTCAGCGAAGGAGCCCCTCGTAGCCGGACTTGAGCTGTGTCAGGCGGATGAGAGGGGGAAACTTAAATGAGATGTTTCCCTGCTCACTGGCCCTAGATGGAGACAGCAGAGACGTGAGCAGCAGGATAAAGCTCCTCTTGTTTTCACCTGCTTTAAATGTTCTGCTGCACCAACATGAGATACAGGACTTTCCATCCAGCCAACAGACTGGGCAGGAGGAAGTATCTGAGGCATGAGCACTGCTTTTCTCAGAAATGCGGAGAGTTATCATTCATTGTCGATACACACTGTACATGCTCCAAAATTGAGTGCCATGACTACGATAATTTGGGCCTCAGTAGTGGAAGTTTCTTTGGGATGACAAGCATTGGAGCTTGGAATCAAGTGTTCTGCATATCTGCTGATTTAGCACAGTAGAGCTGCAGCTCCCTTTCAAAAGACAACAAGAGAGGGGGCTTATTCCCGGGGGTGAACAAAATGGGCCTGAGCAAACGGGTTGATGCAGTGCAGATACGAGCGAACGCAGCTCGGTCTGGCGGCCAATGGAACGGATACCTCAGGTTCGTCGCTCTGTTGACCGTTGTTTGGCTGACGGTAACCATAGCAAGTTGAGTTTGTATCCTCAGCACGTGTGGGCTGAGCTGCAAAGAGCAATGTCACCTCGGAGGCACCAGAGCACCACCATGACAAAACACAGGCACCGTCAATTGTGGTTCCGCACTATGTAGAGCAAAACAAGAGCTACTGTGCGCTTAATTATGTGCTTCATTTATCTCAGATGTGCCGTCATCATTTTGCATTTATATGCACTCGGTAGTTACCAGCGTTACTTACGTTATTAAGGTGGCCGAGAAGGGTCAACATGAATGCAAAGCCACAACGCACCGACGTGAGCAGGGGTCCGACTATATTATTGTCCCGGGTTCCCGGGGACTTTTATTGCCCGAAAAGTGTGAAGAAGATAGGAGATCAAGGACTTTGACAAGTAGGGTAAGTGAAACTTTGATTGCTGTGATTCATCTCGCTATGTGACTGTCACAAATGAGCAATGTTGTTCAATGTTTATATATTTTCATATTTCTGCACTAACATCTGATGCTGATTATTTTTAATTTGTATATTCCAAGAATCAGTGTAATTTGACATTAACGTTAATGCACAGACCAATTTATTTTTTGGAACATTGCCCATTTAGTTCAAGTTAAATGAAAGATTTAAACATTTGAAAGTAGAAATAACTCGCTATT